>NC_081557.1:223837564-224200025 GCF_022355385.1 Mustela nigripes | reverse complement strand
TTTTATCCATTTCGAGTTTATCTTTGTGTACGGTGTAAGAGAATGGTTGAGTTTCATTCTTCTACATATAGCTGCCCAGTTTTCCCAGCACCATTTATTGAAGAGACTGTCTTTTTTCCACTGTATATTTTTTCCTGTTTTGTCGAAGATTAATTGACCATAGAGTTGAGGGTCCATATCTGGGCTCTCTACTCTGTTCCACTGGTCTATGTGTCTGTTTTTATGCCAGTACCATGCTGTCTTGGTGATCACAGCTTTGTAGTAAAGCTTGAAGTCAGGAACTTCTGCACAGCAAAGGAAACAGTCAAAAAAACAAAGAGGCAACCCACGGAATGGGAGAAGATATTTGCAAATGATAGTACAGACAAAAGGTTGATATCCAGGATCTATAATGAACTCCTCAAACTCAACACACACAAAACAGGCAATCATATCAAAAAATGGGCAGACGATCTGAACAGACGTTTCTCCAATCAAGACATACAAATGGCTATGAGGCACATGAAAAAATGTTCATCATCACTAGCCCTCAGGGAGATTCAAATTAAAACCACATTGAGATATCACCTTACACCAGTTAGAATGGCCAAAATTAACAAGACAGGAAACAACATGTGTTGGAGGGGATGTGGAGAAAGGGGAACCCTCTTCCACTGTTGGTGGGAATGCAAGTTGGTGCAGCCTCTTTGGAGAGCAGTGTGGAGATTCCGCAAGAAATTAAAAATAGAACTTCCCTATGACCCTGCCATTGCACTCCTGGGTATTTACCCCAAAGATACAGATGCCGTGAAAAGAAGGGCCATCTATACCCCAATGTTTATAGCAGCAATGGCCATGTTCGCCAAACTATGGAAAGAGCCAAGATGTCCTTCAACGGACGAATGGATAAGGAAAATGTGGTTCATATACACTATGGAGTATTATGCCTCCATCAGAAAGGACGAATACCCAACTTTTGTAGCAACATGGACAGGACTGGAAGAGATAATGCTAAGTGAAGTAAGTCAAGCAGAGAGAGTCAATTATCATATGGTTTCACTTATTTGTGGAGCATAACAAATAGCATGGAGGACAAGGGGTGTTAGAGAAGACAAGGGAGTTGGGGGAAATTGGAAGGGGAGGTGAACCATGAGAGACTATGGACTCTGAAAAACAATCTGAGGGTTTTGAAGTGGGGGGGGGGGGGGGGTACGAGGTGGTGGGTATTATAGAGGGCATGGATTGCATGGAGCACTGGGTGTGGTGAAAAAATAATGACTACTGTTATGCTGAAAATAAATAAATTAATTAAAAAAAAAAAAGAATCAGCATGAGCCCTTGGGAGAGGTAGCAAGTCTGAAATCCACAGGGCAGCCGGGAGCTGGCAGCTCCCGCAGGAGTTAAAAACCCTGGAAGCCGCTGAAAGATTCTGAACAGGGTGGCTTGATCTGACTTGGGCCATATGAAGACCGCACTAGCCGCGGCGGGAGTGAGGACACTGAAGAAGTGTTGCCCTGAGTGAGCAGCTCCCAGGATCAGGAAAGTCAGGTCTAGAAGGACAACCGTTCAGCGCCCTTGAATCCAAGCCGTGGGAAAGTCAGGGCCAGAGCTAGAGGCGCGCGGGGGGTCTGCGCGCCCTTCTGGAAGGCGGGCTCAGCGGCACACACCTAGGCGGGGAGGTCTCTCTCTCAGATCCCAGTACAGACCGGCGGCCAGCCCCTCGAGGAGAGGAGATCAGGTAGCCGCAGAAAGGAAAAGAAAACAGTTCGAAGAGAAAACGTCTTTGCTCTGTGCCTCGTGAAAAGGCCACGTCTGTGATGAGATGTGCCAGGCAGTCGGGGAGCCTGCGGAGAGGCGAGCGGCATGCATTACTTATAAGACTCCACTGAAATGTAAATTGGGGTGAGTTTATTGGCTCCCTTGGTCTTAAATGGAATCATAAAGTATTCATTGCGCCCAGCCAAGGCCTTTCAGATCAGGAGCTCCGCAAGAAATACGTGGCGTGCTAAGGTTACATTAATAAAAAATAAATAAATCCGTGTCCAGGAAGCTCGGGCCTGTGCACTATAAAACTGCCCATTCTGTAGATATTAATGTTTAATGTGTTTGTAAAAAGCGGCCGGCTTTGCCGAGCGCAGCAACAAAAATACCCTGCCACCCTCGGTACTTAACATCTCCGCGCGCAGCCTGAGCCGGGCGGGGAGGGGACCCGCGGGCCGCGGGGGAGGAGGGGCCTCAGAGCGGCGCAGAGAGTCGCTTTCCTAGGAGCAACGGGGCTCGCGGGCTGCTGGGGCCAGTGAGAGTCAAAGTTTCCCCACCCACCGCCTCCGCCTTCACCTTGTAGGGGCTCGCGGTGCTCAGGAGCCCAGCCCGGAGGAGCCGCTGATGTTTGCAGAACTGAATGCAGAACGACTTGGGGTGGGGTGATCTGATAAACAGAGAAGCAAAAGTACTTTTTTTTTTTTTTTTTTTTTTTTTTTTTGCTCCAGACCTCTAATACACCCCCAGCCTTCTCCTAGACATTTCTAGAAGGACTGCACCCAACAATGTGAGTCAGGGCTTTCCTAGACCTCGGGGCAGCGGGCGGTGAGTCGGAGAGGCTGTCTTCTTGAGCTGTTGGGTTTGCTTTGGGTCGCAAGTCCGTGCAGAGAACTCTGGGCTTTCCCTTGGCTGATCTGCGGTCCGTCCCAGCAGACATTATCACCTTACCCTGGGTCTCTTGCTCACTTTTCATCCTTCAGAGCCACTTGGAAACAAACCGGGGGGGGGGGGGGGGGGGGGGGGGGGGGTGGTTAGGTGCAGCAAGCAGAGCCGCACACTCAGGAAGGATCACAAAAGTGTACTTAAACCCAGCACGGGGCAGCCCACCTCACCCACTAGCTGCCCAGCAAACTGAGCAGAGAGGCCTACACAAGGAGCATGAGCAGCATGGAGAGACAGACTCATCCTCCCCCACTAGCCATCTCCTGGGGTTCTCTAGCCTTCTCTGCCTCTGTTCCTGCCTAGACTCCTGTCCTCTCAGAGAATTCCCTGCTGATCAAAGCCTGGAGACATCTGAAGTCTGACGTTCTGCTTATGTTCTCTCTCATGCTCTTGCTGACCCTCTGTGAGGGTCAACTTAGGAGTTGACTTGGGTCCCCCAAAAACACGTTGGAGTCTTAACCCCTGGTACTTGTGGATGGGACCTAATCTGCAGATGTCATCTGCCAGTTAACGTAGCCATCCTGGGTGGTGTAGGCTTTAATCCAATGATCCGTGTCCTTATAAGGACAGAAAGATTCATTGCCTGCGTGGACACCTGGGGGAAGAGGCCACGTGAAGAGTGAAGCAGAGTTGTCATGATGCTGCCCCCAGCCAAAGAACGCCAGGATGGTGGGAGCTACCAGAAGCCGGAAGAGACAAGGAAGGATTTTCCCCTGGAGCCTTAGAGAAATCAAGGTCCTGCCCACATCTTGATGCCAGACTTCTAGCCTCCAGAACTAAGAGAAAATATATTTCTGGCTTTTTTAATTCACCTACTTCATGGCGATTTCCACAGCAGCCCCTGGAAACGAACAGACCCAAGGATACAAGGGGGTAGCTCAGGAATAAGAGAGAGAAATCCCATGGTACCGGCCCCATTGCAAGAACAGAGATATTCACAGCTGGTCCCAAAGAGGCTTCCAGACACAGAAGCACTGAAGTGAGCAAAATCCTACCTGGAAAGGATATGGCCAGGGCACACCTGTCCATCTGAAATGTCTGGGCGGTGTCACCTATAACAAGGCATGTGCGAGAGCGTTATCAAGGCAACAGAGAGAGTAAGACAAGAAGAGGGAGTCAACTGCCCACGGAGGGAGCAGAACTACTAGGTGCCCGGACGGCCATATTACATCATATGGCTCCAAGGGGAAGGATGGCTCGCTGTCCCCAATCCGTCCCCCTCTGACCTACCTAAATCCTTGGCTTATTTTTTCAGTACCTTGCCTAAGAAGAAGGAGGACATAAAGCACTCCCCATTACTGGCCTGATTGTTTACAACTGGATCCTGGCAGCTGGAGTGGGACCCAGTAGAGAGTAGGAAAGCCTTAGATATTTGTTGATGGACTGAACAACCAAGACAGTGCATGCTTTAGTAGCAGCAGAGGGAAGAGAGGAGCCCACCTGGACCCCAGACAGTGAACCTGAGGGGAGCCGGGGAGCGATGGGGAGCATAATTGAGGAAACTTCTGGAATTGACCTTCTAGAAATGATGAGCTGAATGAGAACTTCTTAGGATGGCTCTGAAACGCCAGGAGGACTTGGCGACCTGGCCCCTGCCAGCCCTCCAGCCTCTTCTCACTCCCCTCTCCCCACACATAGGACCAATCATCCCAAATCATTTCCAGTTGTCTCCACTTGCCTTGCTAATTCAGGACTCCAGACTTCTGCACATGATTTCCCTGAGCCTGAGACCCCTGCCCTTTCATCACTCTCCAAGAACGTTGCTTGTCATCTCCTCTAGGAAAGCTTTCCTGAAGAGCTGCCGTCCGAGTGTCTTGCTTCACACCCTTGTCATCTTGGGCCTGTTCCCGACATCGCAACGATTAGCATAGCTGTGAGCCCCCCCTCTCCAGCCACTTTTATGTGCCCAGGGCCTGGCAGAAGATAAATCCCAGGTCAATGTCTAACTGAACAGGGGTAGGGATGGGATGGGTTGGGCAAGGAGAGAAAGATAAGGATTGGAATGTGCAGGACCCAGAGAGAGGAACTACGAAATCAGGATGGATTTAGGCTCGTCAGGGATTTTGTCTGGAGTGAGTCTGGTTCTGAGTCATCTGTCAATGCCCTTTAGAACAGCGTGGGCAACTTTATTTAGGGAAGAAGCTGGAGAAATGTGAATTTGAGTACTTTACTCCCAGGGACTCACGGTTCAGCTCCTGAGATTTGCTTTTCCCCCCCAGACAGCCTCACTCTGGCCTGCTGCAGGGAATAATCTTCTGGGCAATGAACATCAATCATTCCAGAAAATACATGCCTCCATGGAGCCGAGTCTCGCATCGGCTCACTGGAATGGACCCAGCTCTGCCTCTTTCTGTCTCCTAAGCAGAAGAGTGAATGAATGAATGAGCGAACGAGTGAATGAGGTTGACCATGCCAGCATCAGTAACCCCTGGTCCTAACAATGAGCGGAACAGGGCATCAAGAACACAGGTCGTGCTGTCACCACTTCTCGCGTGCGGCCGTCAGCAAATGACTTCACCTCTAGGAGCCCCCGTTCCCTCAGCAGCAGGATAGTTGTTAGCAAGAACTGAAGAGAAATATGTAAAGTTCCCAGCACCTAACACGTGCTTCACACCAGGAGTTTCCTTCTTCCTCCCGACATCCTTCCCTTCCTCCCTCCTTTATGCCTTCTTTATAATAACTAGTGTCAGAGGAGCTCCCAGGAGATGCGAGGCCCTCCGTGCTAGAGCCTTTCCCCCACGCTGTCTCGTTTCATCTCATCCTTACTGATTACATGTCCTTCTGTATTAATTCGCTAGGGCTGTTGCCATAACAAAGGGTCACAGACTGGCTGGCTTCAGTAGAAATGTATTTACTGTTAAAGTAAACTTTAACAGTATCACAATTAAATACAGTTCTGCAGGGGAGAGGTCAGAGATCAAGGTGGTGGCGGGGTCGGTTCCTTCTGAGGTTGTGAGGGAGGCCTCTCCCCCAGTTTCTGGTGGTTTGCTAGGATTCTCTGATGCTCCCTGTCTGGAAAAAGCGTCACCGCTTCGCTGCCTGCGTCTTCACATGGCATTCTCCTGTCTGTTTCTGCTAAGTGTTCTGCTAAGTCTTTTCATAAAGACAACAGTCATGCTGGATTAAAACCCAACCTAAGGGCCCCATCTTTACTTGATTCCCTACATAGACCCTATTTCCAAATAGGGTTACGTTCCCAGGTGCTGGGGGTTAGGACTTTAACAACCTCTTCTAGAGAAACGATGTTTAACCCATTCTCCTCCCAAAGGTGGCCAGCAAGTGCAGAACCAGAACTCACACTCACATCCTCTTTCTGTCTTTCTCCCCCCAGTAGCCTTTGGTGTAACTCTTTATGCCAAAGTCCCAGAGAGATGCTAGGTGAACAGTTCAACCACAAGGAGACAGCTGGAGAAATTCTTATCGCCTGTTAGGTTGGAAGAAGGTCATAAATATCTCCTAGTCCATACTATCATTTTACAAGTGAGAATACTGAGGTCCAAAGAGAGACAGTGACTTGCCCATGGTCATGCCACTAGATAAAAAGAGATCAGATCTAGAACTCAGGTCCCGGATGCACCCGCAGAGCCTCTCCTCGCCTCCCTAAAAAATCCTTCATTAATTGTGCAGCTGGGACTTGCTAGCAATCACATTAATGCTATCATTGGGGTTGAGAAAAAAGACGCTTCTTCAACATAAATTTTAGTAAAAGCTTCAAACACCCACTTTCACTAAAGCACTGAAGTAAGCAAAGTGTCCATCTTAAATCAGATGAAAAGACAGCTATTGTTACCATTATCATCATTATTATTAAATCTCAAGTCAAAATTGCCAGTAAATCCAAGGATGTGACTTTCCTCCCGTGTCCAGTTTCAAGAAAACCACCCTCAGAAATTGAATCACAGTTTCAGCTAAATACATATTTAATTCCTTATGTATTTTTTATATTTTGTTTTGTGCAGAACGGTTTACCTAGTTAATGATGAAGTGCAGCCTATTGTTACTGAATTGCTGGGGTTTGTTTTTTTTCTTACTCAGTCTTCAAGTGCCCCCTAGTGACATGTTTTTATATTGAAGCTGAGAAGAGTGGAAAACAAGATTTTTTGAGAGCTGGAGAGATTTTTAGAAAGAAATGGGGACAAAACTAGGGGTGGAGGGGATTGTTCCTTGGTTTCGAGGGGATTTGAACTTGATTCTTTTCAAATCTCTTTGTAAACCCTTCTCTCTATGCTCACTCACACGAGTGCCTTGCAGACTACTCCCCAAGGCGGGACAGTTTCACCCACAGAGAAATCCTGCCAGCCTGCTCGCAGCCAGGCCCCAGGAGCGGACAGCGCGGCCAGGACCTGGGGCCACAGAGAAGCTAGGGTTCAACCAGGTGCCGGGAAACCTGCCAACACTAGGTTTGTGCATGAGCAACTTTACGGAGAATCTTTCCAGGAGCGGAAATCTCAGAGTCCTCCTTTGGTCATTTCAAGTCACGCAAATTGGTATGAAAACAGCCATTTGATGGGGGACGCTGTAAATACGTGGAGGAAGGGGGAGCTCTCTGTACCAAAACATGAGGTTTATTAATAAAATAATTTTTATTAATTAATTTGTTAATTTAGTTATTTGTATTAATTAATACCACAGCATCTGGTAAATCAAAGAAGACCCAAAGGAACTATAAATAGCAGGAGAGGCAAGTAAACCTCAGCCTCACGGAGTTTGCCGCCCCAGCAGCCCCTGCATCAGAATCCCCTCCTATGGAGCTTGTCTTCAGTGGCCATTTCCCATCTGCCTCCCGAGGGCCCCGACTGATTGATTTGGAATGGAGCAGGCATTAGTCTTCCTTCAAAAGTCACCCCGAAACAACCTAATGTGCAGCCCCCGTTGAGAAACACTGACCGAGAGAGCTGTCTTTGCCCAGACTCCAGCTCCAACAAGGCCCCCTCTGCCTGGTGACAGGTTCCCTTGGGGTCCTCCAGGGAGGTGGACTGCAGATGCTGGCCATCCAGAAGGGATGAGAGTACAGGTGTCATGGAGGTCCCTCCCCGGACCCCTGTGGTAAGTCAATAAATGGCTTCTGATTCTGGATTGGCTTCCCATGTAAGTGATTCACCAAGGGATTCAGACCTCCAGGTAGACTCGCATTATCAGAGTAATCTCATAATCTGAAATGGGCCACAAAGCAATAGTACAGAGTGGCCCGCGCCCCAGCCCAGAGCACGATGCTACTGAGGACGTCCACCCTCCACCACCGCCAGAGGATTGCACTTGACAACCCGAGCTGTGGCCAAGGACAGCCGGAGGGGGGCAGGGGGATGGGTTGCAATGCATCCTGAGGCCTGTATAAAATGCACATTCCCAGGCCTGCCCCAAGCTTCTGAATCTGTCTCCAGGAGTGGGGCTCAGGAATCGGTATTT
Organism: Mustela nigripes; assembly: GCF_022355385.1. Lineage (NCBI taxonomy): Eukaryota > Metazoa > Chordata > Mammalia > Carnivora > Mustelidae > Mustela > Mustela nigripes. The sequence continues at coordinate 224,191,937 of NC_081557.1, read as the reverse complement.
TATAAATGTTCCTCTAGGTTATTCAGGTGTGCCTTCAGGTAGGAAAGCCCCCAGCACATGAGAAGGAGTTCATGCTGTCCACTCAGACCGATCTGGGCTCCGGCCGCAGCTCTGCCATCGTTAGCTTCGGCCCACGCATTAGCTGTCTGACCTCCTGAGCCTCCCGTTCTTCATCTGCCTTCCCTCCCACAGGTGGGGAGACTCTCATTTTTCAGAGTGTTTGCAGGTGCTTGCCACAGAGCCCCATGTTCACCGGCCCGATCAACATTAACTTGTGTTGTTAGAACTTCAGTGCAGACCAGACTTCCAGGACCTTAGCATTGGGCTCTCTGCTCACCTGGGCAAACTACTTAACTTCCCTGAAACTGAGTTATTTCACCTTACAATAGGGATGATAATCATAAAAATATAGTCATTTCTGAGGATTTCTGGGATGGAGTTCCTGCATCCAGCTCCCTGCTCGGGGCGGGGGTGGGGGGCTGCTTGTGCTCTCTGTATCTCTCTCACAAATAAATAAATAAAATCTTTAATAAATAAATAAGTCAATCCAGGGAGAGTGCTTCTCCTAGCACATAATACGTGCTCAGCCAATACTGGCTCTTCAACTATGTCCAGCCTGGGTATCTTGGCTCATTTGATTAAGCCCTTTTTTAAAACTTGAGGAGCACCCAGCCTCCTCTGCCAGCCAGCCACAAGAAGCCGTCACAATGCCATGGAATCGCCGGAGGCTTGGGAGTCCACAGACCTGGGTTCAGATCCCAGTCCCTGGTGTGAGCAGTATGTGTCCTTACTTGTTTTCTTAGAATCCCTGAAGCCCAGCTTTCCCATCAGGGAAGTGGGCACAGATGTGCTCTGCAGGCTTCAGGGATCACACTTTGATTCGCATCTAAAGCAGTCAGAACCCCTACGCTGGGACTTTATGGGCTTCTCGCCTCTTCATGTTTCCAAGAGCTGTTTGGAGCTTTACAAGTGCTGCCTGTGGGCACTCTTGACCTCTGGGTCTGCATCTCTTCTGCTCACCTCTTGCTGTCCTGTTGGAACTTTCTTCAAACCACTTTCCTCTGTTCTTTCTGCGGTGCTCCAAGCAGCGGAATCAACCCTTCCTACTTTTCCACCAGGCACAGGTAACATACAGGCCATGAGGTCTGGTGAGTCTTGACCGAAGGCCTGAACTAAACATTAAGAAGTCTCAGTATTAAGAAGGCCGGCTTCAAATGGGACTATCAAATGTTTTCACTCCCAAAGTCCACTGGACTTCTTGCGGTTTCTGCTGAGATAGCAAATAAAGGGGATAGAGCTTCTGGAAGGACAAAGGGACAAGGAGGTCGCAGGAACAGGCTCCCCGAGAGCTCTAAGATATGTGGCAGTGATCAGCCGACAGCACACCTCGGCAGCTGATGTTAAGAACATTGCCCAAGTGGATCAAGAAGATGTGGTATATATACACAATGGAATACTATGCAGCCATCAAAAGAAATGAAATCTTGCCATTTGCGACAACACGGATGGAACTAGAGCGTATCATGCTTAGCGAAATAAGTCAAGCAGAGAAAGACAACTGTCATATGATCTCCCTGATATGAGGAAGTGGTGATGCAACATGGGGGCTTAAGTGGGTAAGAGAAGAATCAATGAAACAAGATGGGATTGGGAGGGAGACAAACCATAAGTGACTCTTAATCTCACAAAACAAACTGAGGGTTGCTGGGGAGAGGGGGTTTGTGAGAAGGGGGTGGGATTATGGACATTGGGGAGGGTATATGCTTTGGTGAGTGCTGTGAAGTGTGTAAACCTGGTGATTCACAGACCTGTACCCCTGGGGATAAAAATATATGTTTATAAAAAATAAAAATTTTTAAAAATTAAAAAAAAAAAAAGAACATTGCCCAAGAACAAAGAGGGGCCTCCGACTGAGTGAAGGCACCCAGAGAAGAACCACAGCAGAGGAAGGCTCAGTGTCAAAGGCCCAGGGGCCACATGGAACGTCCATCCTCACCACTCACAATGATTACTGTGTCTACAGGACCTGTTCAGGAGAGGGCCAGTGACTCCGCCACCGACTGCCCAGCCAGTTAGACACCTAGCCTCACCCCAGGATGTCTGACATCCTCCACCTGCCCCCATGTGAATACATACACCCCTCCCAGTAGCCCAAAAAACATGAACCCAAAGGCTGAAGGGCAGTAACATCTACCTGAGAGATGGGGGTGCAGGAAGCCTCCTCCCCTGCTTCAGAAGGAACCTGACACCTCTCTGAGTGATCTGTCTCAGGTCACTTGTGTCTTAGTGACACCTCTCTTTCTAAGACCAGCTCTTCTTTCTCTGTTGGACAGGCACCAATGACACTGTTCTCAGACAGCTTGGCACTCTGTCCCCTTCACCCAGCCTACAAGGGCTCCTGTCAGAGCCTGGGCACTGCTTGGAGGAGGTGCAGGGCACCCCAGGAAGGCACAACCACACGGAAAAAAGGGGCTCACATCCCTATGATATGCTGATGGTGGATAAAGGACATTATGCCTTTGACCAAACCTACAGAATGGACAACACAGTGAACCCCAAAGTAGACTATAAACTTGAGTTTTAAGAAATACCAATATCGTTGGGTGCCTGGGTGGCTCAGTGGTTTAAGCCACTGCCTTCGGCTCAGGTCATGATCCCAGAGTCCTGGGATCGAGTCCCACATCGGGTTCTCTGCTCAGCAGGGAGCCTGATTCCTCCTCTCTCTCTCTCTGCCTGCCTCTCTGCCTACATGTGATCTCTCTGTCAAATAAATAAATAAATAATCTAAAAAAAAAAAAAAAAGAAATACCAATATCGGTTTATCAACAAATGTACCGCTCTAATGCGAGATGTTAATCATAGGGGAAATGTTGGGGGGTGTGGGAAGCCCATGAGAACTCTCTGTACTTTCTTTGCAATTTTTCTATAAACCTAACTCTACTCTGAGAAATAAGTCTATTAATTTAAAAATTTTTTAAAAAAAGAAAGGCACTTGCCCTGAAATTCCCTTGGAATGAAAACAGTGGCTTTACCTATTAGAATAAGAATCAGTTAAAATGTCAGCCAGGCAAATACAATCATCCCTGCACAGAAGAATAAAAAGCTCCCCCAAGCAAACACACACACACACACACACACACACACACACACACGTGTCCTTCCCCAAACCCTCCCAGGCCCTAGCATGATGGCCAACAGCCAGGCCAGCAGCCCAGCCTGCAAAATCTCTAGCGCAGCACCACCTGAGACCCCAACCTGGGGCCTCTCCTTCATCATAATGAGAGGTGCTATTCCCCCAAAATGCCCATACTCCAGTGTAAGTAAAGCAGCCGTGGAGATCACTGGAGGGGACTTTGGTATTACATCCCACCTGTTCCCGGGCTGAGAATTGTTTCCTCACAAAGGTGAATGCCTTCTCCTGAGCTGCTTCCCGCCAGCCACATTCCCCATGCCTGCTTCCTGATAAATGTGACCAGAAGACTACAGCCAGAGATTGTGCACGCCCCATTGGGCGAGCCCCTGTGAAATCTATCCAGGGCTGATGAAAGCTATGTCTGCCCACCCCAGCTCCGCCAATTTGTCTGCCTGGGGGAGAAAAATTACAGTGAAAACAATGGCCATTTTAAGACAGAGGTTGCTTTTTCATTATTGTGAAACATTGGTATAAAAGGAGATTCATCACCCTTTGCTTACTGCATTCCGCTCTGGTTGCTAAAAATAAGGAGTCCACTGTTTCCATTTTCTAGAAGATGGTTAGGCTTGTGTTGGCAAAGCTGCTTGGGAACCAAGTCCCTTCCAAGGTTGTCTCCAGGAGCACCCTCAGAAGTGTGGCTTCGGGGCCCTCCATAAGCACCTTAACAAGGGCAAAGCGACCACAGATCCTGAAAATGAAGGAGAAAGAAAGATTCCGATGGTTTTTTAAAAAAAAATAAAAGCATTCCTCATGTCAAATTGTCCCTCTGGGGTAGGACACCAAAAGGAATATTTCCAGGAGGTTGATTATCCCCTTTTAACCTTCTGATGATTCCTTCACCTACTCCATTCCCTCTGCCTTGATATCAGACAGTCTGGGAGGTTATAGGATTCTCCACTTCCTCTGCTGGAAGGCACGTCTTTATAGAGAATTCAGCCTGGCGTAAATACAACTTCCTCTCCACATTCATGTTCAGGAGTACCGCCCCTAGCACAAAGCCTGGCCTCTAGGAGATACTCAGTGAAGATGTGTTGACTGAGCGAAGAAAGATGCATATCATAGCCCCATTCACAGAGAGGAGAAAGCAGCCCACTCCATGTTGGTCTGAAACTTTGGGGTGAAATCTAAAACTGGCCCTGTACATGGGGGTGGTGGGGGAAGAAACCAAAGAAAGAAGCAGGCCACCCCAGAGTGGTCGGTGGCAGGTGTAAGGTAGCAAGGGAAGTTACCTATGAGCTTGTCTTGAGGACCACAAGACCGGTGGATCTCCACACCCGCTTGCCTGCATTGGCCAACGCATTCACTCCTCTTTGATCTCCACTTGTAATTTTTAATCATTGGCTCAGAGGCATTTACAGATACTCTTCCAGGACTTGGACATGAAACCAGGGCGTGGGTAAGGAAGTTAAACCCGATATTTAATCAAAGAAAAAGAAAAGAGATACCTGAGCAGGGACCCTCTAGGCAGGCCGGACAGTGTTTTTCTCTGCCATAAATTCATCTAGAATCTCGAGCCATTTCTAAAGCGCATTCTCTTCTGAAAAGAAAACGGCAAGGGGCGTGTGTTTTATGCCATAGATCGCTGCAGGTTTGTGTTTCCTTCGCGTTCTCGGTATTAATCTTCACATTCAAGTTGACGCTGCTTTCGCTGACTCAGCGCCCTTTCCTTTAAGTGACCTGATTTTGTAGTTCCATTATTAATATTACGAAAATGGCTTTCCTCTGCACTACTTTGTGCTATCAATGGAAAACCACAGTTCCAAAATGCATTAGCCATTGCCGGCTCCGGCAGGATTATTTCCATCAATAATATAAACGGGGTTAATCACTGGCTCATTTGAATAATCAGCCACGTGGTGCCCAGCGCCCCCCCCCCCCCCCGCCAGTGGCTCAGCCGCACCCGCACCCCCAGAGCTGGGGGATTTCATTTGGGTCCCCGCATTCTCCTGAACACTGCAGATTTCCCCGCTCGCTATCACAGCCACATCTTGCCATTTACTTTGCAATTTTTCCTCTCCTTCTCTGACAGTGATGTAAGCCTGTGCCCGGCCCCCTAATCAGCAGGTCGGAGGTGGTAAATGGCATGTGTTAAAACCGATAAGCGGAAGGAGAGAAAGAAACGTTCATTAGGTAAAGTAACGAGTCCGGCAAGAATAAATGTCAGAACAGCAAAGACGCCTCTTATTTTTCACAATATTAAATTGCCTTTGGTATCTGAAGGCCTTAAGGTAGTATTTTACTGATTTACATTTTGCAAAAGCAAAATGAAGGCAGATGTGGATGGGGTGCGGGGCTAGTGTGAATTAGATGCTAATATGGGGGCTTCTGACACGTTCCACGCTAAGTACCCTCCCTCACCTAAGCCTTCAAGGATTGTCAGGGATTTCCCACTGACAATATTGTTGGCAAGCATCAGAAAATTATAGAGTTCTAGGCTTGAGGGGAGAAAAGGACAGCTAAAGAGATCTTTTCAAAATGCAAATCAGATCACTGTAGGCCACCTAAAAGCAGAAGGCAGCATGGATGTGCCTGGGGAACCCACTTGTCTCACCAGACCATTGCTCCATGCTCTGCCCCTCCCCTTGCTTCCGCACACGACTGTCCCAGCTCTGCTTGCCTCTTCTTTCCCTGGTGGGTGCCTCCTCTCTTAAATCTTGGTCTTCTTTCCTTTATAATATCCCCACCTCTGTAATGCTCTTCCTCCTGGTTTCAGATAATGTGACTTCCTCCAACAAGCCCTCCCTAACTCCCAAAAAGAGGTTGTTGTACCATTTTCTTAAGTGCCTCACCCTAACTCCCAAAAAGAGGTTTTTGTAACATTTTCTTAAGCACCCCACCTGTCCCCTTTGTAACCCCTCTCCACATTTCTTATAATTGCTCACCATCTGTAATAGGTTGAATGGTGGTCCCTAAGAAGATATGACCATGTCCCAACGTCCAGAATCTATGAATGTGACCTTATTTGGAAGAAGGATCCTTGCAGATATAATTAACTTAAGGAACTTGAGATGAGGTCCTGGATCACCCAGGTGGACCCTAAACTCTATGACAAGTGTCCTTATAAGAGACATCCAGAGAAGAGACACAGGGAGATGAAGAAAAAGCCATGGTAAAGTCAGAGGCAGAGATCTGAATGACACAGCCATAGGTCAAGGAATATCTAGAGACTCCACAAGCTGGAAGAAGTAAAAAAGGATTTCCCCTAGAGCCTTTGGAGAGAGTACAACCTGCTGACACCTGGATTTCAAATGTAAAGCCTCCAGAATTGTGAAAGAATAAATTTCTGTTGTTTTAAGCCAGCAAGTTTATGGTAATTTGTTATGGCAGCCACAGGAACAGACTATAAGCTCCAGGAGACCAGGCACTGCGTCTGTATTACTCCGCAGTCTCACAGAGAGTAGACCACAGTACCCAGCAAATGGCAAAGTTCAATATATGCTTATTGAAAGAATGAACAAACAAACGAATGAATGCATGAATGAATGAGTAAACAAATAAACAGACAAGTGAGGAAGTGCACAATAACGTAGGAAGAAATGTTATTTTTCAGCATAGGCCTTCAGCCTGTACCTAAGTAGTCTCCTGGAAATGGCCCTTTTGTATGAATGTGATGCAAACTTACCAGAGCTTTAGGACAGTGTCTGGAGGATAGGAATATGACCAGGCTTCAGAGGGTTCAGGAAGAGGAACTGGGAAGTCATCAGCATCATTGCTCCACCTCTCATCTCAGGGACACACATGCAGCCGCTCCCACAGCTGCTTCTTCCTTCTCTCGTGTGGTGTTTTCCCTGCTTCTGACTGGACAAATCCAGGATGCGAAGAGACATCCTTATCATAGGAGACAGGGAATTCAGAGCTGAAAAGGCTATAGAACAAACCTTGTTACTTTGACTAATGTACTACACCAGCCCAAATTCTATTTAGAATTCCTTACTAATTAAAGTTCCTGAACATAAGTTTTCTTGTCCGGTCAATTCCTCACATATTTATGTCTCTTTGTGCAAAACATATAAAAGATGCATGACTTGGTCATTTCTTTAGGTCTCAATTTTATTTTAAGGCCTCTATGTGCATAAAATTAAACTTTGGGTTTTTCCCCTTTAATCTGTCTCTTGTCAATCTAACTCTTAGGGTAGCTAGAAGAATCTCGAAGAGTAGACTAAAAATTTTTCCTCCCCAACAGTATCAATAATCTAAGTCAATGGGCTCACTGGCCTGATGGTAAGCCAAGCCTCCAGGGGAATGCCCATCTCACTATCAGCCAGGAAAAAAATCCAGGTAGGAAGTTAGCTCTCCCAAGTCCCGGTAGTGCTCTAGGGAAAGAAAAATAAATTTCCCTCCCTCTTTCTAGATTCATGTCTGAGATCCCCTTGTAATAAAAGACAGATTGACAGGAGAACAACAAACAGAAGTTTAATAACATGTATACCGCCTGTATACATGGGGGAAAAAACAGAAAAAACTGAATAACTCTCCAAAATGATCTAAACTACCACCTTAAATAATAACTCCAGCTAAAGACAAAAGATGTTGGGGGAATGGAGAGGCCAATTTTGGGGAGGTTACAGGGGAAAGCACAGTAAACAAGGGTGAGGGTGTTATGCAGATTTAAGTCCTTGCTTTCTCCATTGATAAGAGTCTCTAAAGATTTGTAATTACCTTTGTCTTCCTGATAAAAGCAGGGAAACATTCTTACAAATGGAGGTTTCCCTTATACGTGGAAAGATCTCTTACAAAAGGATAACTTAAACTCAGTTTTCAGAGTTTTTTTCTATGTCTGCTATTTCTTAAAAAGAATCAGCCTAAAATAATCCATATGTCAAAGAGGCATGTTTGAGGTGGCAAATTCTGCTCTCCTTCAGTGCTCTTATTTGCACCCTCTCTACACTCACCAGTAAGTAAAACCAAAAGAGGGGGCAATTGCAGAGAGTCAAGGCAGAGGTCCAGGGAAAGGCAAACAAACTCATCCAAACAAACCAGAATGTAGAAGTGAAAAAATCACAGAGTCATTCCCTCTGAAACCAGTCTGGGATATAGTAAGTGCTCAGGGAATAGCATTTCAACCATTGCTAATTGATGGTATAAAGTAAGACTCATTATTTACAAATGGTAATGTATGTTTTGACAGAACAAAAGCCAGTTGAAAGAATATTTCATAAGACTGTTTTCTCATTACTTCTTTCACAGAACAGTTGTGTTCTTTTGTTTATAAAGACAAAGATGAACAAACCCTTCAGGGGGAACAGGATGAGACTTCTAATCCTGATCCCCATACAGTTCTGGAATGCCCAGTGATTCAGGAAAACTGATGAGGGAGCAGGAGGCTGGCTGAGGACAGAGCAAAAGCTGGCGCCTTGCACCCCCTCTCCACCCGCTCCCCTCCATATGTGTGGCATCCCTCAGGCAGCCCTGACCGCCATAAAATGATAAATAGTCAACTTGCAGGGATCACAGTCCTGCAGAACAGGAATCTCCCTTGCTCTACAGATGTCCTAGAGACCTAAACAGGGAGGTTACTTTTATCAAAAGCACAAATTTCCAGAGGCAAATAACTCTCAGTTCCTGAAGCCCTAATGTCTCCCTCCCCACCATAAACTGGAGGAGGCTGAGGTAGAAGGGAATGTAAATGATAGCAGGATCATAATACCCCACCAAGAATCTCCCAACTATCTTGATGTTAATGCCTGACCTAAAGACGACATTGATCAAGCCATAAGGGCAAGGCCTCCCCCCAGCACCTTGTAGGCCCTCCTTAACATGTGAAAACTCTGTTGAAACCTCCCATGCCTTCTCCTCACCTTCCCCCAACCACAAGGTATATCACCTGCCATCCCTCTCAACCTGGGGCAGCAGCTCTTCCTGCCCACGGGTCCTGTCCCCGTGCTTTAATAAACCACCATTTTGCACCAAATATGTCTCAAGAATTCTTTCTTGGTCATCGGCGCCGGACCTCAGCCCACTGAACCTCACCTAGGTTCTAGAACTTCATCAAAACTGCTTTGGGAAGTTTATGATCTCTTTCCCAACCTCCCCAGTCTTGAGTCCTGATGGTAGTGGAGAAGAATGCCCAAGTCCTCCTCCTGGGACCCTGAATCTTGACTCTTGGTGACTGTGATGTTATTATTTGTAAGAGATATTTATTTGGCCTTTGTCTCATTCCTGGTACAGAGTACCTAAAACTCCTGACAACAGGAGTGCTGAGAACCATGAGGTGTTTTTGTTATGATCATGAGCTGACTTTAGAAAGAACAGGGGGCTGGTTGCCAGGAGAACCAACCATCTGATTAGACGGTTGGAATTTTCAGTCCCACACCTGACCTCCAGTAAGGAGACAGGAGGTGAAGTTGAATCAGTTGCCAATAGCCAATGATTTCATCAATCATGCATAGATACTAAAGCCTCCATAAAAACACAAAAAGATGGAGTTCAAAAAGCTTCTGGGGAAGTGAACACGTGGAAATTGGGGAGAGTAGCATGCTTGAGAGGGCACAGAAACTCCACAGCCTTCCCCCATATCTATCCTGTGCAGCTCTTCCATTGGCTATTCCTGAGTTATACCCTTTTATAATGATCTGATGACCTGGTAATCTGCTAAGCAAACTGTTTTCTAAATTCTGTGAGTCACTCTAGCAAATTAATTGAACCCTAGGAGGGGTCATTGGCACCTCCAATCTCCAGCTGATGAGTCAGATGCAGGAGTGACAACCTGGACTTGAGACTGGCATCTGAATGTGGGGGGGTAGTGGGGGAGGGGAGGCAGTCTTGTTGGACTGAGCCCTTAACCTATGGGATCTGGACAGCATCGCTGTCACGAAGAAACATGGCAGTAGCTGACACTGCTTGCTGATTTTGTACATCTCTTCATTCGGTTCTCCCTGAAAGCCTGTGAGTGGGGCTAGTGCTGCCCCCACTCTAGAGAAAGAAGATGGTGTCAGAAGAGCTTTATAGTTTGCAACCTCCTTGATTACATGTGGCCAAGTTTCTGTTTTTAGAGGGGGAAAATTTACTTTCTTACCATTCCAGTGAGAAAATAGAAGATGCTTGGAAGTGCCATAAAAATTCTAGGCCATGTTCCAAGAACCACAATCCAGGACCAAGACACAAACGGCTGCCTTTCTGACCAGGTACCGGGTCAGTCCATTTGTCCCATAACTCCAGTCTGATGGTAAATCTTCCAAGGACTCATTGCCCCGGGCATTCACTGGAATCACCCTGCCTTGATGTCAACTTTTGTTCTTCATAAGTTGAGGTGTAGGGTCTTTTATTCCCTAAATGCTCCTGGGTTCCTAATCCAGATAGGTCCCTACCATCCAAGAACTCGAAGGCAGAGACAACATTTACCAAATCCACAAAACAACAGCTATACCTTATTCCCAGGAAGATGGGAACTTCTTTGCATTCTGTGATCCCTAGACAAGTTTTCTAAGTCTGTTTTCTATAAAATAAAAATAGCAATAGTATGACTTCATTGGACTTTGTGAATATAAACGAGATAACACATGTAAAGTGTCATTCACCTACATTTGCATGAAAAAGGTTTTTCAAAGGACCTTCTGCTAAATGAAGATCTGCTTCAAAATATCTATCTCAGTCTACTCCTGTTGCAGCTGGAATCTTCTCTCAACTAAAGCCTGCTCTCCTCTACATATGCACCAATTCATGGTCCAGCACCCTGACTACATAAAAAGCTGCTGGTAATATTTCAATGAATTTCTGTCTCAACGTTAATCTACATATTGATGCTCCTTTCATTTATTTCTGACTCCCCTCCACATTCACACACACACACACACACACACACACACACACACGACATAAAAAATATTTAATGTAAACCCTGTTCTATTCTCATGATTACTCATACAAGTGCCCTGGAGTAAACGTTCAAGCCCATTAAAATTAAATAATGCACTACTCGTGTCTCTGTATTCCCAAGCACACAGGGCTCTCGGTCTGATAATAAAGGTTGCCCACGCTTTTCGTAGTTCAAGTTCTGGGAAAAGTAATCACTTTGTAAGTGCCCAACATCACCTGTGCAATCATTTATCTCCTAGAAAATAAGAGCTTAAGCAATCATCACTTAAACCTGATTATGATGGAAAAATGAAAGGAAACCAGGATTTAAATAGACCTGTGAGCTTAAACATGATTCTGTCCAAAACACAAACATTAGCCAATGTGAAGTGACTGATGGAATATTGCATCTGGAGCTGTTAAGAAAAAGGTTGACTTTGCAGTGTGCCTTTATGGTCACCCAAATTTCTCTTCCTCCACACGTCTCCTCCTCAGTTAGCCAGTTTGGTACTTGACTTGCTTTCTGTCTGAGGTATAGATATGAGGCAGGCATCTTTCATTCTACCCGGTTTCTCTTGGGTCCCTATGATGTGCCTGGAGCTGTATCAACCACAGGAGACACAGAAATGAAGACACCCTGGTCCTGCCTCAAAGGGACTCATGGTGGAACATGCTGTTAACGTGGAAAGGGCTGTAATGGAGAGAGAGGGTATTGGGAGTCCTGGAGAAAAAAGAGTGCTGGTAACTTGGGATCTCTGGGAAAGTGTTATAGAGGACCTATTTCAGAAGAGCTTTTATCGTTGAGGTGTTCATCAAGAAAGAAGGGGCCCTATACATGAAGGAAAGAGTAGAGATTTAAAGGAGAGAAAGTGCTTAGTGTTTTCATGGAAAGGCAAGCCCAACTATAAGGTTAAAAGGAAAATGATTTATTGAGTTCTGTATCAAGAAGTTTTTCCCACAAGTAACAGAAAGGTAGACCACCTGTATCTTGAGCCATTAAGATAATTACTGTTTCTTTAATAAAATAAACAAACTGTGGGCTCTCGATGGTTCCAGAGTTCATTCTGCAGCTCAGTTGTGTCCACATCCGACCATGTCCCTTCTCTACCATCCTTGGAGTGTTGGCCTTCTACTCTGCTCTTTGTCAGCTGGTGATGGTGGCTGCCAAAGATACAGACATCATATTGCCATCTACAGTCTCAAGAAGAAAAAGAGTCAAAGGTCAATGGGATTCTTTATCAGAAAATAGGTTTTCCAGAACCATATACCCCACCACCACCACCAGCTGACTTTCTCTTAAGCCTTAGAAAAATAGGTTATATACCCAAAGTGATCATACCACAAAAGGAAATGGGATCTCCATTCCTGGATTGGATCAATCTTGATCCATCCCCTGAGGAAAGACACATGGTTGGGTCTGTAACTAAAAGTGCTGCAACTTCTTATTAACATTTGAGACACGTAAAACAGCGTGAAGAATGGCGACTCTCACCAGCTCTAAAAATAATTCACTTTCAACATAGTGAAATTCCCCGTTTAGGACCTCCTTGTTCCTTCTGTCAACCCAGGCGGAACCTCTGTCCTGATTTTAGAGGTTTATCCCTTTAATTGCATTTCTTTTTCCTCTCCACATCTATATCCCTATTCAATTTATAGAACTGTTGCATGAGGATACCATACTGCAAATATTCATTAGCAAATTGCTTTCTTTTGATCAATAATATATTTGCAGAATTAATCCATATTGATTCATGTATTTCTAGTTGATTTCTTTTCACTGTTATGTGGAATTCCATTACAGATACAACAATTCATTTCTCCTCCAAATGGAGTTTGGGATGTTTCCAATATTTTACCTACAAAGGATACTTCTGTGATTGCTATTGTTCATAGTTCCTGACATACACATGTGTGCATATAGAGATGCAAATGTGTATATACATATGGATGCATATATATGTATATATGAATTCATCTAGGAGATATATCTAGAAGTATAATTCTGAGTAATAGTGAGTCTGTATCTTCATCTTACTGGAAGGTACCAAATTTTTCTCCTAAGTGGCTGTGCCTATTTTTATTTCCAACCTCACTGGATTAAAAAAATCCCATTATTCCACATCCTAAACAAAACTGATAGAGTGGCCCAATTTCTCAGTCCTTTTCCAGGAATCTATTTGCCTGTGTCAGTACCATATTGTCTTTCCTAGAGCTTCACAGTCTGTCTTGGGAGCTGGTAGGGAGAGTCCCGAGCCTTGTTTTTCCTCTTCCGAGTTGTCTATCAGCAAGTGGAGACACCCCTCCCATGCGGTTCCTTCCACACAGTCCACGCAACACTGGCTGCTTGTTTTATTCTAACCCAAAAAGGCCGTCCTTCACCTTTTTGTTTGCACATTCAGCAAAGGGTGGGATGTTTGGTACTTCTTCAGGCTGAAAGATTTGCTACCCCTTCGAAGCCTCATCTGAAATCAGACCCCTATTAGCAGAATTGCATTCCCAGGACAATTGCGTTGTTGTAATTAAACATCGCCTGACCACGTTAGTGAGCACAAGTGTGTGAAAGGGAGGAATGGTTTTGTAACTGCTGCATGCCCCCCAATAAACATAAGCTGCACAAAGCCAAGGAAATCCACAGAGCAGATAACTCCAGGCAATCTCAGATGTCAGGTGAACTACCAGCCAGGATGGGGACTGGAGAGGAGGAGTTGTCACATGGCTCCTGCTTCCTTGTCTCACGGGCAAACCCAAGCCCTGCCTGCCCACGCCATGCCCCGCAACTCCCCGTGCCCATCTACTTCCTTCTCTTACTTGATAGCTCAAGAGAAACTTTCTACCCTACCTCTTCCATGCCTCCCCTGGCTTTCCAAGCCCTCAAAATCAAATTTAATGTTCAGATTCTCAGATTCTAGCTTCCACTAATCTCTTCAGTCCTCCTATAGAATTCCTAATTTCTGTTTATGTCTTACTAACTATTGTTTTGCATGCATTCATAAGTACCTTCAAGAATGTTTTAGGGGAAGGGAAAGCATCTCAAGACATGTGCCATTGGCACATAAGGAGCTGCGCCTCAGGGAGACGAAGCAATGGGTCCAAGAATTTGTGGTGTACCCGAAGCTAGAATGCCGGACTTGTGACACTCAGGCCAACGTCCTCTCGCTTTTTAAGTCTCCTTCTTTGCTCAGGAGACTTCTGGCCCAAGGAACTTAATCTCCTGGGGCCAGTGTGGCTGAGGAGGACTTACACACTCCTTCTTTCCCAGTGTTGTCCAGGCAACCACAGCGAAAATACAACATGACATCTAGGTACTTTGTCCCGGGCCACTCTGTGTGTGTGTGTGTGTGTGTGTGTGTGTGTGTGTGTGTCCACGCATGCGCTGGGTATACCCACTTTAATAATTAAGTGCGCAGCTGAAACTCTGCAGGAATGGTGGACCTCCCTCATGCCAGTTCCTGTTTAATTCTTAAATCCTCAGTTCTCCACCTCAGGCGCAGGGTTTTAAAAGCCACTCAGGAAAGGGGGAAAGATCTTGACACCAATTTAAAAGCTTGATTCACCCAGCAGGAACCATCATTTTGTTATCAACCCAGAAACCTTGCCAGTCCAAAATGCAGAAGAAAGAATTGCAGCAAAAAAAAAAAAAAAAAAAAGAAAAGAAACACAGCAAGTGTGTTAGAGGAGCATACTCAGAGAGCTAGGAGCCCCAGGAGGACCCTGCCAGAGGACATGGGGTTTGAGGCTGATTGGGACACAGTCACGCCCCCAGGGCCCCCGGTGGTCTCACCTCACTCACATGGGCTGCTGTTCAGGAGCTCCTCCTCCCAGGTGTGCCTAGCCCTGACCCAGTGGTTCTCAGACATGAGCAGGCATCAGACTCACCTGGAAGGCTCATTAAAGTAGACTGTGGGCCCCCACCCCAGAGTCTGGTTCAGACGGGCTTGGAATGGGGCCCAGGAATTTGCATTCCTCACATGATCCCAAGAAAGAGATGCTGGTAGAACACAAACCACACAAGAGAAACATGGCCCCACTCAACTCCATTAAACATGGCAAGAATCTCAAATACCTGTGGGCACCAGTCGCAGTGGGCACAGGGAAAGAAAGAAGACACAGGCTATCCCTCCAGGAGCTCACGAGTCAAACACCTTTCCTGCCTCCCCCTGCTTTCCCTGCATCCCCCGCCAAGATGCTTCTTATGCTTTTAAGATACGGTTGTGGCGTCCACATCCAGTTAATCAAAAGTACCAGCCGGGAAGCTTGACGATGCACAGACACCCAGGCTCCTCCCAGAAAACACAGAACTAGTACCTCCATCACGGATTCAGGAATCTGTAGTGTCAACAAACTCCCCTGATAATCCTTCCAGTCATGGATGTTTAGACAGACCTGATTTAAGGCATGGCTTTTTCCCAAAGCTCAGAACTTCTACTACCCGGAAGCTCCCGGAGTGACCCGTGAGTACTGCCTATTGTTACGATGTCTCCCCACGTTCTGTTATCTGTCATCTGGCACAAATTATCCTAAAATAAGCTGGCTCCTTCTCATAAAGGATCCTGAAAAGACAGCCCTGGAATAACAAGGGGGAAGACGGAAAAGCTCTGACACCAGGACAAGAAAGTTTCAGGAGCACTGGATGGAAGACGTGAGATGCTTAGCCATGCCCAGAGGTGATGTCATAGATTGCAAAATGGCCACAGTGCTTTTTAGCTCTTCCCCCAAGGAGTGGCATATCTTTTCCCACCTCTTGAAGCTGAGCTGGTCTGTGACCTGTGGTGATCCGTAGACTGTAGTCAAAGAGAGAGTGTTGCAAGCTCTAATCCTAGGTCTCCACAGGCCAGACAGCTTCCCTTTTTGCTGTTCTTGGAACCCTGCTGTCACCCTGAGAAAGAGTCCAGCTAGCCTGCTGGCAGATGAGGGACCACAGGAAGAAGCCCCAGTCGAGAGCTGCTCGAATCCTCCCTAAGCCAGCCAGCTACAGCTTTTTCAGGGCTGAAAAAGATGGGCCAGAGCAGAACTGTCCCGCTGAGCCCACTCCTCATTACCCACAGAATCATGAGCTACATTGGAGTGGGGGGTGAGGCGAGGGCAGAGAATGGACTATTATTTGAAGCCACTAAGTTAAGGGGGGTTTGTTACATAGCAAAAGTTTGCTGAGACAGGAGGGAGACCAGAAATGTCAGGAGAACCCTGAAAGTCAACCCATGCTTGGGACACTTTGCCTCAGGTCAGATCTAGGTATCGTGGCCCTACTGTGTGATAAGGCTCCCTTCGGCTTTTCCAACCCTTTTCCTACCCCATTCCTCATCTTTTCACCTAGCTGAGAACAGGAAAGCTCTGATCCTTTTAACATCACAGCCCTGCTCTTTGTCCCATCACTCTGAATTTAATCCTAAGATTCAGTTGAGAAGGAAAACTGCTGCCATGTGACCGCTTGCCTCAGGTGTCACTGAGAAGGCAAGGCAGGTCTGTCCCCTACACACACACACATCTAAGGAGTGTCCCCCAATACCTCGTGATAACTGACCATAAAGAAGTGTCTGTGCAGTGGGCATTCACACTGAGCCAACTCTTAGCAGATGGAGCAGCTAAGGGAGCCAGTGGCAAGGTGGTGGGGTACAGTAAGCTATGGCTGGACCAGGGCTCTGGCCACCAGGCCTTCAGTTCTGTCTCTTCCCACTGGGAATCTTGGGATAGGCATTTCATCTCCCTGGACCCCTGGTCTACAGAGATTGGACTGGGTCACCAGTAGGTCACTAGGGATCTGTAGCACAGAGTACAAAGCTCAGGTACAAGAGGTGGGCTGTGGTTCTGGACCCCATCTTGTGGGTGGGTGACCCAGGCCACCGCACAGGGCCCCAGGCTCAGAAGAGCCCCACATGTGCTCTAATGCTCAACTATTGCCATCTTGACATTCTTAGTAATTTTATCCTTTTTTTTTTTTTAAGATTTATTTATTTATTTATTTTTAGAGAGAGCACAGGCATGAGCAACAACAGAGGGAGAGTGGGAGAGAAAATCCCAAGCAGACTCCCCACTGACTGAGGAGCCTGACTTGGGGCTCGATCCCACGACCCTGAGATCACGACCTGAGCTGAAATAGAGTTGGACACTCAACCAACTGAACCACCCAGGTACCCTAATAATTTGAACTTGGATTTTGTGAGTGAAGTCCAAAGGGACAATGGCGCACATATGTGAGCAGAGGAGATATACAGGACACCTCTGTTCCCTCTGTTCCTGGCTGCCATGTTCACATATAGTGTTCCTGGCTCCCCATGAGCACACAATGCCAGTGGACCCACGATGTGGGTCCCCAGATCCACAACTGGGTAGGGGGACACTGACATCCCCAGGGGGTCACGCTTTCTGTTCAAACCAGAACCTTTTTCAACTATAGAAAGAAAGCAATGAGCTCTAAGCAACACAATCAAGGAATCTGGTATGGGTTCAGTTGTGCTCCCCCTGCCCCCAATTCACTCCTAGCACCTCAGACTGTGACCTTATTTGGAAATAGGGTCGTCACAGTTGTAATTAGTTAAAATGAGGTCCTGCTGGAGTAGGATGGGCCCCTCATCCAATAGGACTGGTATCTTTATGAACAGGGGAAATTTGGACACCAAGTGTGAGCCAGGAAACAGCAAGTGGAAACTGTAGGCCAGCTGCCTCAAGCCACAGAAGGCCAAGAACCCAGGTGAAAGGCCTGGAAGATCTTGCCCCAGAGCCTTCATCAGAGCCCCAATGGTCCTGCCAACACCATGATCTCGGACTTCTCCTTTCACAACTGTAAGGCAATCCCTTTCTGCTGTTTCAGCCCCTAGGCAGGCAGTACTGTGTCCAAGCACCCCCAACAAGTCAATCCAAGGCCCCCCTCTGGCCCCCAACCTGCCTCCCTTTGCTGCTCAACAGTGCATGCAGAATGAGGACAGGGGAGGGAAGGAACAGAAAGATAGTGCAACTCATACTCCCTTTTCCTTTCTGTCTTTCTGCGCTCAGCAGAAGCCAAAGAGACATGTCCGTAGGATGCGCACACCTTGGGAGGTGAAATTTAAAATAGTCTAGTTAGTTTTCATGCCGCCTCCTGCAGTTCCGCTAGGAGCAAAGTGTACACACGTGTACGAGCCACAAAACAGGAGTGAGGTGATTCTGCCAATTGCATGAGTTAAATGCTTTTATATTTGCATTCAAAAGAGGCCTTGCACTATATAAAGATGAACAGGGGCCCCTGGGCAGCTCAGTCCTTAAACGTCCGCCTTTAGGTCGGACCTGGTATCAGGTCCCGGATGGGGCTCCCTGCTCAGCTCCCTCTCCCACTCCCTCTGCTGTGTTCCCTCTAATTGCTGTGTGTCTCTCTGTCAAATAAATAAATAAAATCTTTATATACATATAGATATGTATATAAAGATGAACAGTAAAATTCATATTAATAATTATATTTTTAATTTTTCCGTACTTAAAACAACATTAGAGAGCAAAGAGGAAACTCCATGAAAAGTCAAAAAAGAGACCATGGAAGAAAGGAAAAAGCCTTGTACTATACTACCTTTAACAGCACTTTTTTCCTGCTCTTTCAAAAGGAAAGATCAGCATTTGCATTTTGCACCGGGCCTTGCAAATCATGTAGTTGGCCCAGTTCTAGAATCAGCCAAGAGCCGCAGGAAATGATATTTCTACTCACGTGCTCTGAATTTTTGGCTTTTTCCCAGCTCCAAAATCTGGATCTCTCTGATATTATTTCTTATTTATATGCATATAGCAAACACAAATGTTACATAATCACAGTGCCCAGGTCTACAAAAATGTCACCTTCTTCATTACTCCAGAACTGATACAAACTTAGTTCTCAACAGTCCATTTACCACTGATGGAGTATAAAAATTTTGCCAATTTAAAAAAAAATCGCCAATTCAAGAAAACCCTGTGACTTTGCTTTTGAGCTCAGCTAATTCAGGATACTGTCCCTGCTAACTCCCTTGCCACCAGTTCCCCCCTCCCCTGCCCCAGAACCACAGTCTCACCACACATAGACACACACACACACACACACACACACACACACACACGCTTCCCCCAGGAGACATTAAAATCCAGGAAGCAATGCCAACTCCTTAACACATAAAATCTCCTATATTCTGTGGTCTTCTGTCCTTAAGCCCAGACAGACCGAGCTGAAATGCCCCAGTCCACATCGCTCCTTCTGCAATTTCTTCATGCCCCCCAGGAAGGCCTTCCAGGTCCAAAAGCCAGCCTCAGCCTCTTCAGCTCTCCTGGAACTGCTGGAGACCCAGGGGTTTGACTTGAATCCTCTGGACCTACACCAGGGAGGGACAGACTACCTCCCAGGAATCTGGGACGCTGCCTGTTTTTATAAATCAAGTTTTGTTGGAGCATGTTCATGCCCTTTCATCTACATCTTGTCCGTGGTTGTTTTTACTCCACAAAGGCAGAGTTAGTAGCTGTGACAGACATGATAGGGCCCATAAGCAAGAGTACTTATTATCCGACTCTTCACAGAAGGTTGCCAGCCTCTGCCCTAGACGAGTTGGCTGTTACCTCTACTTCCTGTGATCTCAGTGAAGTCAATAGTCTCTTCTACAGGAAGTTTGCTTCCTCCTCAGGATGGACATCATCACGACTTTGCAAAAGCCCCCAAACTTACCCGGGGTGTCCATCCCCTCTAGGAAGGTGGGGCATTTGTCCATGTCCCAAGATGGAGATCCATCACTGCCCTGGCCCTGGTGACCTTCTCTCTGCTTGTCCTCCACATCCAACAGTCCATCAGACCCTTATCACTTCCTCAGACTGATTTGATATCATCATGCCCCGGCCACGTACCTCAGTTATCTCCTGGTGAATAACAGATTACCCCAACACCTAGCAGCTCAGCAAACCAAGCATTTATTATTTCAGTTTTGATGGGGCAGGAACAGGCTGTGACTAGCTGGGTGGCTCTGCCTCAAGGCCTCTCCTGAGATTCAGGCCACCAAGTGACGCCCAGTCTGCGGTCATCTCAAGGCTGGACTGGGACAGATCTGCTTCCAAGCTCCCCCACGTGGATGTGGCAGACCAGTTCCCAACTCCAATGCTTGGGCCTCTCCACAGGACCACCTCATGGCATGGCAGCCGGCATCTCCAGAGCCCACAGTCCAAGACAGAGTGAGAGCGGCTCCCACAAGGAAAACCACTGTTACTATTCTCTGTTCTCAGAGCGACGTGTCATCATTTCTGCCCGATTCTATTCTACTGCTTCTAATTTGCCATATTCCCATTTAAGGATATGGTCTTCAAACCACCACGTCCCTCTAAGGCAAATTCTGTCCTCAAAATACCTTTTGTCAAAAACAAAAAACAAAAAACAAAGCTTTTGCAGGAAAAAGCCTGGGCTCTTGAGACAAGAGTGTCTACTCTTTCAAATTCCATTCCAAAAATGGTTTGAAAACTGTTCAGAGCTGCCTTCAATGCTCCCCTTCATCTGTCTCCTCCCTGGGAGGCCATGACTGCTCTGGGGCAAAAAACACAACAGAAACAAACAAACAGAAGAAGTAGAAAGAAAAACCTTGGTTATTACCTTCTAATTTTATCCTACCATATGTACTCAACAAAGCATTTTGGATGTCTGAAATCCATCTGTTTGGACAAAGGAATCAAGCAGACAAGATGAGCCAGAATAAATGAGGAGAGCCAGAGCCCTGTGCCCTCCACACGCCTCCGCTCTAAGCACAGGACCATCTGAGCAAACATTTGGACCCAGTCAACGTATTAGGGAGCAAGTCTTTTGGGAACAGCTCACTGGAAGACCCTGGCTGAAGAAAACCAGAGGGTCTGCTTGCCTGGAGCCCGTTCTTTGTACATGTGTGTCTTCTCTTTCTGCCTATTTCGGGCTCCTCACCCAATCCCACATCAGCACAAGTCTCACAGGGGCCAAGGGGCCAACTGGAGGTCTCAACGTGGGTGAGGACCGAATAAAGAGGAGTAGTCTTCCAGCATCAGGAAGGTCAAAACATCCCTTCACTTTCCTCCTTCTCAGAATAAGGGACAATATAAATCACAGCAACAGTTTCCTGGGAACACATTACCACTCTGCTAAGCACATACATTATCTCACAGAATTATCATCTTCACAACAACCCTGCCGGAAAAATATTATCTTTTTTTTTTCAAATGCGATAACGGGCTCAGAGAAATTAATTCATGTCCCAAGGTCACACAGCTACCGAATGGGAAAGTCAGAATTCGACTCCTGAGCCCCTTCTCTTTCTAATATTACCTTCCAGGAACAAAGCTGTGCACCCGTCCTCTTTGAGCACCTGTAATCTAGAAAGAGCCAGGGGGAACTATTGTTTCCATATTAAAATAAACATGAAGGATAGGAAAAAATGAATATGCATTGTTATGATCAAGTGAAGGTCATACTTTTGGTCTGGGAAGATCTCTGGGAAGACGGGTTTCCTCTTGGTGACAGTGGAAGATTTCCCTGTAATAATACTTCAAGAAGCCCAACACTCACCTGCTGCCTCCCCACAAATAAGCAAACAAGCTAAGAACAGCGAGACATTAGATAAAGCTTTTTGATTTTGTGTTTTTAATACACTCTTGATTCCTTGTGGGACTCTCTCAACACCACAACTACTGTGGAAATGAAGGTAGATGATTGGGTTTTTTCATCCCTGTCTTTCCCTCCCCCCCACCTTTGAATTCTGATATAATCCTACTGAGATCCTTACAGGGCAATGAGACGTTTTGATTTGTTTGTTGATTTCCAAGGCAATCCCTGGGAAATACCGCTGAAATCGTGCTCACATTCGCCTGAGTAAAATGTTTTTGCTTATTAGAAAGCAGCCTTTGCAACAGGAGCAAGGTGCGCACAAGATGTGGAGATCCAGGATGAGAGGAACCAAACAGGGAAGCTCTGAAAGCTGCTGATCATTTCTGGAGATACGCTAATGTGTCCAATTTGAAAGAAAGCGAAGGGAGCAAAGCGCAGCCGTTTGGGAGAGGACAACCCGATCATCCAGATGCCAGTCTCTTGAAATTTGCACACGTGTATCTTCTCTTTCTGGCTATTTCAGGCTCCTCACCCAGAGGAACTCCTAGATGTCATATACAGGGACAATGCGGGACAAACCCAGTACTTAAGGCACTAACCCCTTCCTCCCAACAACCGGTTGGGGTGAGAATTGCTATTCCCATTTTACACACGAGCAAACTGAGGCAAGGAACCTCCCTAAGTCTCGGAGCTAAAAGGTAGTCAGGCAGGGCTTGCAGGGGGCTGGGCACATCCGGGTGCTAAGAGGCCGCTCCACTCAAGGAAGGCAGAAACCCGGTACCTGCTCCCATACCTGTCCTTACGCATCTCTCCCTGCATTTGGCTGGTGCTAGAGAGTATCCCCTACAATGCATCAGAAAACATTCCAAAAAATGTAGCAAAGTGAAGTTCCCAACGGGAGTCTGGCGCTGAGAGTCAGCAGTCACATTCTCTTATTATCAGGCATCACGGTCTGGTTTCTGATGTAATTGGAAATCTCACCAGAGGTTTGCACGCTCTTGGAAGGCCTAGGAAGGCAAAGTTTCAGAAACCCAGGAGGCGCCAAGGCTGTGGTGAAGCTACGGGCAGCCCCATGGAGGGTGATTTCTAAGAGTTCGCCCAGAAGCTGCTGCAGACCTCATGCCTGCGTCCGTCCACGCTTCTACCCACAGTTACCCTGGAGGACGGTAATTTCGCCTTCTCGTCTGCCTTCCGAATCTTACTCCCATGCCTCTAGCTGAAGAGAAGCCAGAGCCATATGAGAACAGGAACTGTGGGACATGTAAATGTGTTCCTGCTTCTTCCCACAGTGCAGAAGAGAATGCACCAAGGCACAGCAGAGAGGCTGAGCTGACCACAGCCAGTCCAGCCAAAATGCTGAACAGTCGGTGCATGGCCAAATTTCTAAGCCCAATTTATATACCTATGACTATAGGTCTATGACTATTAAAAAGAATTGTTTAAATTAATGTCATCATTGTACTCTTCATCTATTGCTGCATAACACACCACCCAAGACTTAGCAGTTAAAAACAATTAACCACTTCTGTGGCTCATAATTCTCCGGGTCAACAATGTGGGGTACACACGTGTCTGGTCTCTTGCATATGTCTGTGGTCGACTTCCTTCCAAGTCAGGTGGTGATGCTGGGGAGCAGGATGTTGGCTGATTGTTGGCTGGGGAGTGAGTGAGGGCGAGTGAGTCTCGCCCTCCAGCAGATTAGCCCACGAGTGCTCCTACAGAGGCTGGTTGGGTTCCCAGAGGGTGAGGAGAAGCTTCAAACTTTTTGATGCCCAGGCTCAGAACTGGTACAAGGTCATCCCAGCCACTTTCTGTTGGCCAAGGCAAGTCACAAAGCCTGTCCAGATTTAATGTGTCAAGAAAGAGACCCATCTGTGAGGAGAGGAGCAAATGAATTCACATTCCAGTGGGGGACAGGGGTCCATCCACAGAGCACAATGTGCACTTCCTACAAACATCACAGGACATCAAGTAATTTGGGGAAGAAGGGAGGCAAATAAAATTTAAACACGCTCTTGCAATCCCCTTGCAGGACTTTAATATATTCAAGTGGATTGTCTATCTCTAGGCAGAGGGTAACATGTGGTGTTCCCCCACAAAGCCCTTCGGGGTTCGTGCAACATGCTTGGCAGGTGCTCTGGGAATCATCCTTGGGAAACACCACTCTGCCTCAGTGTGATTTCCCAGCCAGGATCAAGGGAGATGGGTGCTTTCATCATGTAGGGCACGAAATGCTACCAATGGGGTATTCATCATGGTGGGGGAGAGTGCCCTGTGTTGGGGGGGGGGGGCTGACAGGAGAAACAAAGTGCTCCACAGACCCTCCACCTTTGGTTTCCCAACCAGAGGGGCCACCACAAGCAACCCAGCAGCTTCCCTGAGGCCATTCGGGCTTTGGAGCTTGCGGATTGCTTGATAATTACAGTGCTTGGCGCTTCCCAATGCCTTTCCTCAGAGGAGTGCCAAGTAATTTACAATCACTTATTAATTAATCCTCAGCCCCCACATGAGATGAGGCCGGGTTATTACGCGTCTTTGACAGATGTGTGAAATGGGCGAAGGGAGACAAAGTGACATTAAGCTTCCGCCCAAGGTCACCACGTTGTCAAACTCACTGGACACATTCCCAGCTCCTCTGCTCTCCCGGTCCAGCATGCCTACCTCTCCCACAGTCCTTTGGGTGCTCCTCTGGCCAGGGCTCTGGCCATTTCAGAAAGGGCTGAGTTTTTCAGATCAAACGCGAGGATCTTGCTGTTCTGTTCCATGTCATGGGGGTTTCCGTTCTTACTGTCCTGTTTTCGGTCTGGATATTGAGGGGCACTGTTTTAGCATCTGGGATGTAGGTATCCCGGAACAGGTTGTTCTAAGTGCATGACTTTTGCACTCAATTCAGACACGGGGCTGACTCTGGGAGGGCGTGTGCTCCCCCAGCCCAAAGAGGATGCCAGATCGGCTCCCGTAGTGTGAACGGTGCCAGGGCTGGGGCAGGAGGAGTAGAGCGGCCGCTGCCTCTCCCAGCACTTGTATTTTCCCAGCAACATCCAACTAGGAGATCAATGCTGATTCGCTTTTCTAAACAGAAGGCGCTTACAGCAACACTCAGTAAACCGGAGTCCACTTTCCTTTGCAGCCGAGCAAATTCTCGGAAAAACTTACAAACAACCGAAGAGTCTTTGCAATTCCTTTCAGGCATTCTTTCCAGTTTATTGTCTAAAGGGTGTCTACCCTAAGTATGTGTGTTTGCACATATCCAGCTCACCCCAGCAGAGTGGGTTTGGCTTTGTATGGGGAAGCCACAACCTAACAAATCAAAAGAAGAGCTACATTGTACTTTAAAAACTCCCCAGAAACTGTCAAATAAATATCCCAGTGATGAGGCAGCAAGAGCCAAGGCCAGTCTTCAAAGCCAGACCACCCAGCGGCGGGCGCTGCTGGCGAGGGAGAAGAGACACTTTGGAAGACATAAAGAACTAGATAAATAAAATCTTTAAAAAAAAAAAAAAAAGACATAAAGAACTAGGAGCCACTAAGGGGTGCTGAAGTGTGTCACTTCCAAGGTCACTGTAGTGGAAGAAAGCTTTGTCTTGTTTGGAACTTTGAGAAATACTCTTTGGGTATCATACAGTGAACATGACACTAACTGATAGGAATTCTTCTCCTTCCTGTGTTCCTTCCTTCCCTTTGTTCCTTTCCTTCTCTTTCTTTCTTTCCTTCCTTCCTTCCTCCCTTCCATCCTTCCTTCTGTCTTTCATCAAATATTTATTAATCACTTACTTCACGGAATTCCCCATTCTGAGGCTCTGGAGGGAGGTCCCCAGAGCAGGAAGCCTCCAACAGGACATCCAACGAATTGATTTTCCTGGACCCTCTCCCATCCCTTCAGGCCTGTGGGCCATGCTGGCTCTGCCTGGTATGGTATCAGTCCTCTTGCTGACAGATACAGCTGCAAAGCAGAACTCTGTCCTAGGGAACAATCTAATAAGACTTCCCTGTAGACGCAGATACCCCAGGTCGCCAAGAAAAGAGGCCGTGGTGGTGAAGTTGCCTTTCGCGGGACAGAAGTGGCTTCGCCCACGTGTCCAGATCGTGGCACGCTGCGGGAGAGCCTCAGCCGCCTGGGAGAGAGTGTGGGATCCTGCTTGGGGACTGTAGGCTACTGGCTCCAACCAAGTGGTTCCTGGGGAAGGACACCAGCACACCTTCATACCTTCTCCCATCGTGGGCTACAGTACTTCCTTTTTTGTTCCAAGGTCCCCCCCCCACCGGGATTGATCTTGCATGTCTATGTGTGACAGGTGAATGTATCCCCATACCTGGGTTTTAACTAATTGCTCATTACTGAGTGGAATTTATCATCGGCCACCCATCCTTCTCCCTCCCATCTGTCCTCACCTACTAAATCCTCTTCACTACATTCCAAAGCCCTAGTTGGCTGGTTCGCATCTCCTCTCTACTCCCGCGTGGCCCCGACTGAGAAATTTCCCTTCTGAGCGCCATTGCTGGCATCGGTTATCTGTGTTACAGGGTTATCCTGAGAAAGAAATGAAATGACCTCCGTAACACACGCAGCACAGCATCCACTGTCAGTACATGTTAGCTCTTTTAGTTTGTTTGTTTTTGTTTCGTTTTGTTTTGTTGTTTTTTTTTATTTTTTTATAAACATATAATGTATTATTAGCCCCAGGGATACAGGTCCGTGAATCGCCAGGTTTACACACTTCACAGCACTCATCACAGCACATACCCTCCCCACTATCTATAACCCAACCATCCTCTCCCTTCCCCACTCCCCCTGGCCACGCTCAGTTTGTTTTGTGACATTAAGAGTCTCTTTTGGTTTGTCTCCCTCCCGATCCCATCTTGTTTCATTTATTCTTTTCCTACCGCCTTAACCACCCCCCCCATTACATCTCTACTTCCTCATATCAGGGAGATCATATGATAATTGTCTTTCTCCGATTGACTTATTTCGCTAAGCATGATACCCTCTAGTTCCATCCACGTCATTGCAAATGGCAAGATTTTGTTTCTTTTGATGGATACATAGTATTCCATTGTGTGCGTGCGTGCGTGTGTGTGTGTGTGTGTGTGTGTGTGTGTACTGCATCTTCTTTATCCATTCATCTATTGATGGACATCTAGGTTCTTTCCATAGTTTGGCTATTGTGGACTTTGCTGCTATAAACATTCAGGTGTACATGCCCCTTCGGATCACTACATTACATGTTAACTCTTTTATCTCCTGTCCGATGTTCTCCCCTGAGTTCCCATCTTGCTCAGACAAATGCATCTGACGTAGGTGATAGGCTGCTTCATCTAAAAATTAGGGACAACAAGCCCTTTAAATTGACCATGAACAATTTTTTTAAAAACAGAGAAGGAGACTCTATATTGACTGACAAAGGTAACAAAGATAGAAATAAGAGGCACAGCCTTGGAGGACCAGGGAAGTGGGCGATAAGACAGGAATCATAATTTATTTGCATATGCACACTCACCAGGGAGTCAGAGACCAGTGGTTTGTCATCAAATCCTATCATTTCAAATATTTACAAAGTATTTATCAAATCAGCACAACCGTATTTTAGAGGGCAGTCTTCCAGAGGTTTACCACACAAGAAGCTCACTCCATGTTTAAAAAGATCAGAGGATGATAAATGGCAATGAAACGAACCTCTACCAAAGGGGATATAAATACCTAAGAAAGTACCTCAGAGAGAGTAAACATGTGACGTTGGTGAAGGATTTGCCTGCTTTGGGTAGATTGCTGAGCGACTGCCAACATCAGTCCACATGTTAAGTTAGTAAAAGTTGAGAGTAAAAAGTTGAGAGTAAAAGCAGACCGCTGAGAAATTGCAACTGGCAGATAACGAGTTAACACGTACACCAGGGAGGACCCCATTTCTCCTGACCTATTTGGAAATAATGGATAAAAGAGAAGATTCTACAAGAAGCAAAGAGAAATTCTAGCTCTTTACCAAAATAGTCTATTACCAGGTCTGTGTCACCACCACGCACCTCATCCACAGGCGTGCCACGGGAAAGACGAGCTGGGCAACTAAATCATCCATCAACCCATCGCTGTGACCGGCTGGAGCAAAACCGGAAGCAAGTTTTCAAACATCCCCCTGCTGTGAGTCCTGCTAGCAGAATATTTCCATAATGCTATGCTCTTGGAGAAAGACAATGCCCCTTCAGCCGCATTTTATTGTGAGTCAAGTACACTTTGGGCAAATCAAAGATCATTATTCACTGTCTCCCCTCCCTCACCAATGTGGTATGGCTTAATTAAACAGTCCTGACTCTGGGGATGGAAAGCGTGTTAGAATTCTGAGCCAGCCCCCGCCTCACACGTTTCCTCACCAAGCTGGAGTGGGGGGGGGGGGCGGGGAGCAAGGCCAGCCAGAAGGATATCACGCCAGAGCAAGGTGACTCCTCTCCAGTGTAAGAAAGAGAGGCAGAAAGAGCAGGAAGCAGCAGCTGTCCATCTGCAGAGCTCTGCTCACATTTGACCAGGGAGACAGAACTAAACAGACTGAAGATGTGCTCCCATGAGCAACACGCATGGGAACACTGTGAGCCACGATGAGGGCACCCAGGGTGGTAAGGTGACAGAAAGGGCTTCTCACACACACACACACACACACACACACACACATCAGAAATATTTTCTTTAAAGAATTATCCACAGGAGGTACCTGGGTGGCTCAGTGGGTTAAGTGTCTGCCTTAGGCTCAGGTCATGATCCCAGGGTCCTGGGATGAAGCCACGCATGGGGCTCCCTGCTCAGCGGGGAGCCTGTTTCTCCCTCTGCCTGTTGCTCCCTTTGCTTGTGTGCTCTCTCCATGTGAGTCTTAAATAAATAAATGAAATCTAAAAAAAAAAAAAAAAAAGAATTGTCCACAAATGAAAAACCGTGATTTTTCTCAGCAAGTTCAGACCTCTCCAGCCTTCTGCACTGAAGGCATCATGAGATATGCCTGGAGACAGGTCAACCAAATCAACTCTGTCCTGTCGTTAAGCAGCGGCCAGGTTGGTGGACCTTCACAGTTCCCAAAACGACAGGCGGTGGCATGGCATAAGCCCTCCTTAGCACGCCCAGACTCGACATCCCCAGACAGCATCCCCCACCGCCCCCTTGCCATCCACCACTGATCATGATGGAGTAAGACACACAGCCGCAGCAGCTGCGCGGTGGGGAGACAGTTTCAGGTTTCATTCAGGAGTGAGGGCGGCTTTACTGTTGTTGCTCCTGGAGGAATCCAAACTGGCCTGATTTCTGGTGTGTAAAAGGCCAGCATGAGGGCCTGGGAAAATGTGGAGAGAGAAGAGCTCTTCTGAAGAACGACGTGGAAATCATGGAAACGCACCAGTTGGGAAATTGGGTGCTTTCACGGGGCCCTCTCTTAGAAATATTTCTACAAGCCTTTGAATTGAGCCCCAAATCTGGAGTTGCTACCGGGCGGGGTTCTCAAAAACTTACCAGATGTTAAAAACTTCACCTTGCAGAGAAACTACACTGTACATCCTGTCAAGGCAGAGAGAGTCTCACCTCCACATGGCCCTGTGGTTTCCACGAAGAGAAACCCCCGTGTTCCTTGTACCTTTCACATTCCCTACAGGAGGATCTCCTCCTTGGTTGTGGGATCAGTGAGAGGCTGGCAACCTGGAAATTCTTATTTTGCCCACCCAGGACTCCCCGGGCATGATGTAGGTCCCCGGGCAGTGATGGAGCACAGTCCTGGGGACTGGGTGGATTTAGAAAAGGATGGGATCAGTCACCTGGGGCTTCCAGTCTCGTTCTGTAAGGATGAGAAAGGCAAGGACAGGGACCGGCACCATGGCCTGAGGTCATCCTTTCTGAAGAAGGCAGCGAGTTAGCCGAGTCTCAGAGTGAAGGGTATGCCAGAGCTCTTTCAGGTGTCCAGGGCCCTGTACACCCCACCTCTCTACCTGGAATGCCGCTCTTCACATCATCCACTCAGAAAACACCTGTTCTTCCTTCAAGACTAAGTCAGGAGTCGGGGTGCCTGCCCGCCGGAGCTGCCCCTTGGCCCAGCCCTTCGCTTCCTGCTCCTTCAAGCCATTTAGCCTCTGCCGATGCTGTCAAGTACACCGTGAGCATTTTGACAGGAGAGCTGGGTGTCACACAGGACTTCCAGACCCGAGGCGAGATGAGTCACTCCCAAGGTGGCAATGCAGACCTCACACTTCCTCTAACAAGGTCCCATTAGCCGAAGGCTATCGCGTTGAAAATACATGCTGTGCATAAAAGGTGACTTGTCTTGAAAGTTTTCCTGAAACTAGAAAGATTGTTAGATTTTGAGACGCTCCAGAGCAGGTGGCTATTTATTCTCCCTCGTTCCGATTTCTTTGACCCAGGGGTTAGAACCGCTGAAAACCAGGACGTAGAGATAGCCAGGCCCCAACCTGTCTGGGGGAATCTTTGCAACTACCTCAGAGTAGGAGGATTGAGGATCTGGAAGCATGTAGAGAGAGAAGATTCTGGTGTGCGGACAGAGGTGAGTCTGGGAAGGCAAGGGATGCGTGGTCCTCACGTAGGTCCTGACCCACACAGAAGGAACAGGTGGAGAGAAGGCAGGGAGGGTGTTTAGGAGGACAAGGAATGTCATCGATCAGTACAGATCCTGGTCGGCCAGGGTAAGAGCTGCACGAGACGTGGTTGGGCTGATGCTCTGATTTTACAGGGTAACACCCACCTCGTGCGAACAGGAGAGACGCCTGAGAGCAAAAGCTAATGATGACATTTTTCTAGACATCTTACTTGGTGCAGCAAAGCTGGACCCAAAAGCCAGACTCCAAGCAGGATGTGGAAAAGGGGAATGCCAGTAGCAGAACAATGGTAAAAACCATTGTAAAAATCCATCACTTTGATCTAAGATTGAAAGCATTTGGTTCAAGGGTGGGAAAAAGTCTGGACCATAGAAGTCAGGCTGTCTCTTTCATCAGAGCAGGGCTGGGTCACAGAGGATGCTCTGTGGTTTGGATGAGCCTGGAAAGGCAGACGGGTTCCGCGGCACTGCCTAGAGGGCTGTGTCGGGGACCCCAGGTCCTCGCGGTCACCTCCAGAGCTCTCCAGGCAGGAATCCTCTCACCTGTCTGCCTGCAATTTTCCTCCCGGCCCCAGCTCTCCTCTTGGCTTGGTGAGAGGAGACATGTATGGTCAGCTCTGTCCCTTACAGGAGCCACTACTGAGGCAATGCCACCCCTGACATCCCAGCCCCAAGGCGCTCAGACAGGGACTGGAGGAGCAATCTGTCAAAAAAAATTGTACCCCTTGAACCCTGGGCGACAGGGGTGCTCATGGAGTTGCTCCAAACCTAACATTTTAGGACCTAATCAAGGTGATAACAAGGAAGCTTCCATCCTATTACCTTGGTCCAAGATGCCAGACCAAGATTGTAGGAGAGGGAAATGCAGAGTCCCTGTCTCAGACTCGGCTGTCAAGTGGATTAACCAGAACTAAAAAGGTAGCACTTTCAAAACCCGAAGCACCCAAACCAAGGAATTAAGTCAATGAAATATTAGTGGGTTGTGCCTGAAGGTAAAACTGAATGCTTCATACTGATCTGCCACATACCAAAGCAAATTACACAAAATAACTCAAAATGAAATATTTAATTAGCTGCTTGGAAATGGATTTGTTCTCCAACCATTAATCTAATTAACACACACAACTTCTCCTTCACAGCACTTGTCTTATTTATGTATGAGGCCAGCGCACAGCTCACATTTGTCTACTTATGTGTATGTGTATCTCTAAGAGCATCCCCTTATAGTACAGACCATTTTCTGCTTCCTTGCCTCCCACATTTGTGGGTAACACTCATTATCCACAAAACAAAATAAAGAAATTGCTCCAAATGGGAAACATTTGCTGTTTCAAAGTATACAGGGACAGGGCTATTTTTCTGGCACGCACTGCAGATGTGGCCGCTGAATGCGTATGCACACACAAACTCGAAATGAACAGCCGCATAATCGTAACAATTATCCGTTGCAATATGTTCTGTTTCAAATAATTAAGTCAGGAAGCTCTGGGAAGGGGGTAGGGGAAAAAAAAAGGATGTTCGTTTTGTTCTTTTAAAATAATGCAGCTTCTGGACTCTACCTGCTTCCTGATAAATTTCACATCATTGAAAAAATACTGTAATAAATTTAGAAACAGGAATTATTCCCCCTGAAAAATTATATAACTCACATGTTGACGGCTTCAAGAATGAGCTACGGTAATACCTGTACAATACTGCCATCTAGTGGAAACTATGAGAAGCTGCAGCCTTTTTATTTTTCTGATTGATTTCCCCCCCTCGGGCCTGTAAAATAAACAAAATAAAGGGGTTTGCTGGTCTATCTGATAATGATAGGAAAAGAAGACTTGGCTTGCTAAATAATGAGATCCTTACTATTCTTACGTGGGGGAGGAGAAATGTTTGTCCTTCGTAAGTTCTTCCAACTGGTCTAACAATTAAATTGACATGAGACAGAGTAACAGGAGAAAATCAAATTTAATATTGCATGTACCAGAACCCTACACACAGGAGACCTTCAAGGACAGAAAGGTAAAATAATAGATATATGCCATGGGATCGGGGTCTGGAGCTTCAAAGTGGAAGAGAATAATTCACGGGACAATAAGAAGAGAAGATGCTTCATAATTACATATTTGTCCTGCCATATAGATGGGTCGCTCTAATACAATTTATCTCCGCTAATAACTTTCATTCTGGAAAAGACACCCAATTTAGACTCTTCTAGGTAGGTAGTTAAGGGAGGTGCACAGCTTCTCTTTGACCTATGGGGTCTTAATTGCCTTCAGCTCATGCATTGTCACTTGCCAAGGTGGCACATTTTGGGAACATGTACACTGAACCCCTTCTGTCCTGCCTTTGAAGGTTGAAAGAGATTTCACGATCCAGAAACTACGGTGGTGGATTGCTCCGTTTCTCAAAGATCTGGTCCCAAGTAGAAGTCAGTTCAGATGAAGAGCTGTCTCATTTCAGGAGGGGGTCTTTCAGATAGGCTCCCAAAGTTAAGTCTATGTCATGATGGCAAGCAGGTCATTAATAAGCGGCATTTTTAGGGAAACTACTGAAAAACAAAGGTCAATAGTTGGAACAAATTCTAAACCCAGTGTCTAAGTTCTGGATGCTGCTGACAAGAAGATTTCTAGACACGAGGCTTGAAGTGCCTTCAGACAGAGTGAGGGTAGACAGTAGTGAGTCATGGTTTGCAGTGTGAGTATCTGGTGAACCTTCAGAGGGGCCAAGACAGCAATAAGCACAAAGACTGTGTAAAGAGACAGACTGTCGGGGCGACTTCTCTGAAGTTTCTATTCAAGTTGTCCAGATTTAGCTTACACAGCTTAAGGAAAAAGGACAGCCTTGCTCTCAGTGATTCCCAATCAGAAATATGGGAGAAAATGAGAAACATTAGCTTGGAGAGTCATGTAGTCAAGGTATTTGAAGCAACCAGAATTCAGGATCCAGTCCTGGTTGTAGGTAGAAGACAAATTCTCGAGGAAAGTTCGGAAGAACTAGAATCCACAAAAGTGTGACTAAAACATAATTTTTCTCTCCAAAAAGATAGCCAAGGGAAGACTAATTTGTTTGTAAAATAAGCTGTGTTTCAACAAACTTGGCCTGATTCTAGAAGTGCCTCAAGAAGAGTGATTAAACCCTACAGGCTCCTTTGAATCTGATTTGTTACCATTTCTCATAAAGAATTTGAGATTGAACCTTCAAAGGCCTTTTGGGGCCAGGAAAGCCAAGCCAAGGAGTTGCCATCAGATTTCACCAGCAATAACCTATATTTTGGGTGAATTCCTCTTCTGAAGGACCCAAAATATCCTGAGATTCCTGCCCCTTCCTTATGTAGGCTGCCGGGAACCCTATTAAGAAGGTACCAGGCTGCTTCTCTAAGGAGATCTATTGCTCAATAGAGTTGACCTTAGTTCTTTAAAGCTCCCTGGTCTTGGGGCACCGGGGCCTCAGTCGGCCAAGCATCTGCCTTCGGCTCAGGCCATGATCTTGGGATCCTGGGATCGAGTCCTGCAAGGGGCTCCCTGCTCAGTGGGGAGTCTGCTTCTCCTCTCTCTGTGCTCTGTCTGCTTCTCTTCCTCTTTTCTCAAATACATAAATAAAATATTTAAAAACAAATAAAGTTCTCTGGTCTTTTTTTGAGTAAAGTTCTCTGGTCTGCCAGACTCTGGATGGGCAAAGAGTCTACGTGTCTCTCAAATATGAAATATGACATTCCAGTCAAAGCCTTGGTAATATAAACAATGTTTCTAATTATGCCTTGTTACAAGAAAAACAGATTCTTATTGAACTATTGAACTTACTGAAATAACTATACCGCCATGAAAATAAGAATACTCACTGAGAGTTTTTGAATTCCGGAGGGATTGGGTAGGAGAAAAAGATAAATGTTTCATATTTGCTTACAAAGGTATATTTCACCAGTTGTCTAAGTCATAAACAACTGAAGAGAAGTTTCCTTAAATCTGGAACATTAGACATTAGAGAACCATCAATGTTTCATACAAGAGTCATGAAAATTATAATTAACCTCCTCAATTCATTTAGTCCCGTGTTCTTAATTCTTGTTCTGTTTAAATCCAGTTTTCTTACTAATTCAGAAATACTTACCCAGTTCAGTTTTGTGATCTTAAGGTTAACAGAAAGCTGTGTTTGTCAAGAGACCTTTCCATGAAACTCTCTGAAGATGAAGAATGTCTGCAAAGACACTGTGTAAAAGCACCTCAGTTAAAACAATAATTGTACACGACAAAGACTTTTTAAGAAATGTCCACCATCATTGGGGAGGGTATGTGCTTTGGTGAGTGCTGTAAAGTGTGTAAACCTGGCGATTCACAGACCTGTACCCCTGGGGATAAAAATATATGTTTATAAAAAATAAAAAATTAAAAAAAAAAAAAGAAATGTCCACCATTAGGGACACCTGGGTGGTTCAGTTGGTTAAGTGTCTGCCTTCGGCTCAGGTCATGATCCTGGAGGTCCGGGATCAAACCCCACACGAGTGGGACATCTGCTTCTCCCTCTGCCTCTTACCCCACTCTCCTGCGCTCTCTCTCACTCTCTCTAAAATAAATAAATAAATAAATATCTTTTTAAAAATGTCCATCGTTAGAGATCTGATGAGAAGTCATCATAATGGAATTGACTGGGAAATTTGGTTATGTCTGTGACACATACATTTTAATAATTTGAATTATAAGTGATAGACAAAATACCAGGACATATCAGAAGTTCAAGAATTTTATAAAATTTCTAGAACACTTATACTTACACAAATACAACATAAAGAAGGCTTGGTATTATTTCTTACTTGACAATGTTCTCCATGTAATTTAACATCTCAAATAAACCTAATTAGTTTAACAAAATCTTTGGAACCTTTCGGGCACCTTTCTGGAAAAATCTCAAATGTTTCTTATAGGTCAAAAGACTTTATTTAGAATTAGATTTGAGGGGGGCGCCTGGGTGGCTCAGTGGGTTAAGCCGCTGCCTTCGGCTCAGGTCATGATCTCAGGGTCCTGGGATCGAGTCCCACATCGGGCTCTCTGCTCAGCGGGGAGCCTGCTTCCTCCTCTCTCTCTGCCTGCCTCTCTGCCTACTTGTGATCTCTCTCTGTCAAATAAATAAATAAAATCTTTAAAAAAAAAAAAAGAATTAGATTTGAGGAAGTTTGTCAAAAAAATTTTCTTTTTAAAGATTTTAAAGCACTTGGTCAAATAGGTTTATAAGTCCTGGTTAATACTTAGTTATCTATTAAACCAAAGTGACCTTAAAAGATTTTAAAAGCAAATAAGCTTACATAGTTGTTAGCAAAATTTAGCTCTTTTAATATTAAGAGGATTCAGTTTTCTTACATAAACAAAAACCTGATAAACACAGGAAATTATTCTAGCAAAACACAGAATCTTTGTTTTTTAGGTGGATAACTTTAAAATGCAAAATGTCTTTTACAATCATATCAAGAGAAGACCAATAGTTCTAGAAAACCGTGTCTTTTTAACAGGTGAAAGAAAATTAACTCCTGCGTGGCTCAGTAGGTTAAGCAGCTGCCTTTGGCTCTAGTCATAATCCCAGGGTCCTGGGATCCAGCCCTGTACCAGGCGCCTTGCTCACTGGGGAGCCTGCTTCTCCCTCTGCCTGCTGCTCCCCCAGCTTATGCTTTGTCTCTCTCTCTCTGACAAATAAAATCTTAAAAGAAAGAAAATTTATTCCTGGTTTTACATAAGAACACTACTGATATTAAAGCTTATTTTTAAAACCCTTGTAACAGACCCATTCATTCTTTCCCAGTTTGATCACACATCAAATTCCTTTCCCAAGACTCCTTTTTCATAAGCCTTCTACAACTCTGGTTCATCCCTGCTTCTCTTTGTCATTTTGAAACCATCAACTATGAGATAAAATTACTTTTGTTTCCCTAAACAAAAATGTATCTCCATTCCTTACCTCCTTTTGTAAAAACAAAACAAAACAAAAAACTGCAACTTACTTTTCCACCCTACAGGGTTGTTTCCCTTGTTATTTCTAGTAGCTTTAATAACAAACATTAGTTAGAATTCTTAGCTTCTGGGGCGCCTGGATGGCTCAGTGGGTTAAAGCCTCTGCCTTCGGCTGGGGTCATAGCCTCAGGGTCCTGGGATGGAGCCCCGCATTGGGCTCTCTGCTCAGTGGGGAGCCTGCTTCCTCCACTCTCTCTCTCTGCCTGCCTCTCTGCCTGCTTGTGATCTCTGTCTGTCAAATAAATAAATAAAATCTTAAAAAAAAAAAAATAAAAGAATTCTTAACTTCTGAAAATCTTTATTTCTAGTGGAAACCAACAAGTAAGTAATTATGAACTGTTACACCAACATTCTTTAGACTGGCAAATTTATGAATACATTTCATAATTTCTAGAAATGTGTGCTTTCTCACAGTACTTTCAATAAAGCTTAAAACATATTTACCAATAGACCCAAATTTATCTTCATCTTCTCCATAAAAGAAGACAAAGTTTGGCAAACTTAGATGTCCTTAGCAATTAATGTTATTAATGTTTCAATATTTTTTCTTATTTGGGAATGACCTAGACATACAAAGAATTTTAATCATTTAGGATAGAAGTTACCAAAGAGATTTGAGGAATTATTAAGTAGACATACCATTCATAAAACATAAATATACTACCCAAAAGTTCACTTACAAATGTTTATCTTACATATCCTAAGTTCATTTGTTTTTAATAATTATGCTTGGATTAGTCACAAAAATTTAATAACAGCTAGCCATCGTCTTAGGTTCTCTTTCTTGCTGGCAAAGTCTGTAACAGAGATAACAGGAGCTTATTTGACTTTTAGTAAGCCTAGGTAGAATCAAGGTATTAGATTTAATGCTGATAACTCTAAAGACATGACTATTTTAATTAAACCAACAAACTTCAATTAGTTTTTATTTATCAAAGATTAATCCTAGATTACATGAACCTGAAAATTGTTTCAGTTAGTTTTCATATTTCTGAGAGTTTTTAAACAGCCAATCCTTTTAAGTACTTGCTTTTTCCAACCAACTAAATAAAAGTCTTTACAAATTAATTTTGGCAATACCATCTGGAGATAGAAAACTATCACACATCTACAACATATATATATATAGACATCCCTGAGCAGATGCAGAGGTCTTACATTTCCTAATATTTGTAGAGAAGATTTTTCTTTTGTCCAAATTCCAAATATACTTCCTCTCTCCTGTTTTTTTCCTTCTGATAAGAAACCTCTCCCTATGGTTTGCATTTCAAATAATGGCTCTTAGTTCCCAGAGAAGATGGGGATGGAAAATCTTTATCACAAAGTCACAGAGAAAGTATGCAGTTAGTCTCTGAGAAGGACTGTTTCTAAGGACAATACTAATACACCTTTTAAGATAAAAAGGGGAGGTTTTGGGATTGACATTGAATTTTTTCAGGACCATATTTCTAGTTCTCCAAAGATTTGTAAAATAAGGACAGTTATTTTTAATCCCTCAAGGAATTGGGGATGTGTTTCTTTCCCTCTGGGTACATAGTTTTATTCTAATTTGGAATAAATCTTTTAAAACTTCTGTTATGCTCAGGGTGCCTGGTTAGCTCAGTTGGTTAAGTGTCTGACTCTTGATTTTGACTCAGGTCATAATCTCAGGGTCATTGGATCAAGCCCTGTGTCAGGCTCCATTCAGCATGGAGTCTGCTTGAGATTCTCTCTCCCTGTCCCTTTGCTCCCCCGACTCATGCTCTAATAAGTAAGTAAAATCTTCTTTAAAAATTAAGTATTCTATTATGCTCTAAATATTAGCTTCAAATATGGCCAACTTTTGATTGTAGGCCCACTCAAAAAAAATTTTTTTTCTTTTAAATTTCTTCTCCATTTTCAGCCAGAACAAATATTAAATATTTCTGGCAATATTAAATATCCCCCCTTTAAAGAGGGGTCCTCACTGAGGGCACAAAGGATACTACCTTTCCAAGATCCAGTCACTCCCAAAGATAGATCGAAGAAAGAATGGAGAGCCTTCATGTCCCAGGTAGGCAAAGTGAGATGAGCAGGAAGGCCGTATCTATCCCAGGACAGAACAGATCAGTAACCAATGGGTCTGGATTTGGAAAAGAAAGGGCAACATGAAATTTTATTTTCCTTTTCTATCAGTCTCTGAACAATAATTTTCAGCTCATAATTTGGGGGAGGGCGCAGCAGAAATTCTGGTCATCCGTTTCCTCTATGGAGTGGGTGGATGGTGTCAGATTTATGAATGGCCACTATTCTAATTCTTCTCTAAATTTGGTAGAATCTTCTGAAAAGTTATGCTGCTGTCCATGGGACATGAATTCCTTTAGAGAGGGTCTAAGATATGTCTGCAAGGGACATTGCATAGGAAGGCTTGTAGCTGGCAGAGCCTGATTACAGAGCCCAGGAAGGCAAGCTCCACGGCCTGTCCCAGGGTTCTCTGCAAAATTCACTTTCTGACTTTCAGTATTTATAGGGGAAACCCGTATACCCTATGCCTAAGATATTAGGCTAGAGTGTTCTCTGTAAATCTTATAGGAAAAATTGGAAGCTAAAATTGGCAAATGGGGCCAGATTTGAGAAGAGGAATTTCCTTTGGATTTAATTTTTATTCTAATTTCTGTTTTTTTTTTAATCTTATGGGCATCCTTCAGGCTAGTCATTATATTTTTGTGTGTCCTCTTTTTAATTTGGTCTCTCCATAGGTACAAATAAATCATTTAGGATGATAATTCTCTAAATTTATTTTCTTCTCAAATATAGCCAATTCAAAGGATTGGGCCTGTGGCCATTGACAAGTAAGATCTCTCTCAACAGTGACTCAAACCAGTAGGCCCTTTAAGGCTTAATCAAAAACACAAGAGACATCCCATAAGAGACTGCAAAATACGCAGCCCTCCCTAGATCCAGAAAGCTCACTTTCAAGGACAGTCTAAGAAAACCAAGGCCTCCGTTGGATAGATGGTAAAGATGGTGTAGTATAGCTTCCTACAGCAATAAGAGATGCCACCAGTCACAAGCCTGCTAATCTGAGACATCAAGTAAGAGCTGCAGGAATGGGAGTTTTCCAGCACTAACAAAGCAAGGAAGGTTGAAACAACAAGGGCCCCTTCTGGACTGGGACCCCTTGTGACAAACTCCCCAGAGGATAGGCATGGCCAAAGACACTGCTGCTTGGAACTCCAGTGTGATCTGGCCTCCAAGCTGTCCTTCTGCAAGTGCACCTTTTGGATGGTAGAGAACACAGAGAATCTTTTCATTGATCACAAAACCAAGCTCTCAGATCACAGAACGAGATGAAAGAAAAACTCCTTTGGTTTTCTGATATGTAGGTAAGAGCTTTGGCTGAGCCTTGAGTCTCTCAGAGTCAAACTAATATCTCTCAACCTGTGCCCACTGATTTTTCAAAACTTCAAAAAGGAAAAGAGGGAATTTCACTATCTGCTGCCACTGTAATCTGCAGATAGGGATTCTAGAGTCTGACGTGGTAAGAGCTCTTACCTCTGGCCAGCTCTTCTCAGAGGTCCCAGGTTTGTTCTACTGCAGCAGCCTTGCGGTAAGCAGTACGCATCCGAGTGAGGTCTCCCAACTGGTTTGTCAAACTGTTGGGGAGGAGAAGTTTTTATTTACCCTTCAAAGGTTCTTCTATATGGCCTAAGAATTAAGTTGGCATGAGACAGATGGGCAGAAGAAAATCAAATATATTTTGTATGTACAGGAACCCCACATACATGAGAGTTTCAAAGCAGAAAGGTAAACTGATGTCTATATGCCATCCTGAGCTAAAGAATGGGATGGGGTTCTGGAGCTTCAGCGTGGATGAGGATAATTCATGGGACAATAAGAGAAGATGCATCATAATTACATATTTGCCTTGCAATACAGATGGGCCACTCAAATAAAATTCATCTCTGCTAATAATGCTAACTCTGGAAAGGACCCCAGTTTAGATTCTGCTAGGTAGATAAAGGAGGGGGGAAAGTTTCTTTCAGTTCACCAGGTCTCAGTTGCCTTCAGTTCAAAATAGTCTATATGCCAAAATGACACATCTTGGGAAGACTTGCTCTGAACTTCACATCCGTGCCTTAAATCAGAGCTCTCCAAACTTTTTACTTCTTCAAACCCTAGGATACTGGGGAGGTTGAGGAGGGTTGTGGGACTGCTGACCAGGAAGAAGAGTGATGGGCTCAGAGGGCTGCCTGAAGGAGTGAGCAGGCCCAGGCTCAGTCATGCCTGGTCTTCCTTTTTTGTTCTTGTTAGTTTAAGGAAAGCTAAAAAATCTGCATTTGTTTGTGAGACCTCCAGATACTTTATTTGGGAAATTTCAGAAAATGATCTCTGCAGTCTGAATAAAACATGTCTGAGGACCAACTCTGGCTCAAAGAGCAGCCAGTATGTGGCACTTGGAAGGAAAGGAAAAATACTGTTGGTGACTACTAAGCCAATGAGCAAGGAAGAGAGAGCCCGCAGGGTTGTTACGAGCTTGGAAATGTATCAAGTGAGGTTTTGCACCATACCTGGAAACGCCAGTCAGGTGGGAAGCCAGGATTCTAACATAACACTAGCTTTAGTTTTCCAGCTCTGTAATTCATAGACTTCTGTGATATAGAACTTAATGATATATTCACAGTCTTCATGTACAAATGCAATTAGCTACTTTCCCACCTCCTCACACAGATAAAAGTGCCCGTAATCCTGACTCATGAGTGTATTAGGCCACTCCTTTCTCCTAGCCTGGGTTACAGCTGGGAAATCCCCAGGAACTGTGAACAGGGAATGGAAGACCGAGGGGGAAAAAAGGAAGGAGCAGAATGCTTAGGAAAAAAGTGCCAACGGCAGAAACTGCCAAAGAAAACAGGAGCTTTTGTTCTGGTATTGTTTTCAAATAACTGCAATAAGCAAGTTAAAAATCAGCCATATGGCCACAACGTCACATCACAGAAGACTAAAACAAGCAAACTGGAAAACCCCAAAGTGATGGCGAGCTCTGTGTGTCTCTGTTGAGCAAACACAGGTTTGCAGGGAGTGATCACAATACTGGTGGGTTGGGACACTGCTGTGATTTGCACTCTTCAGCTGAGTTGGACCGAGGTACTGACTGTGCTGTGCCTTCCCTCTTGATGAAATCATCGCAGACCTACACTATCCCAGAACAAAGAGAACCTTGACGTTTGCTCCAAAATGTATTTAGATGATTTCACATACTTTTGATAAACAGAGAAGTAAAGGATGGACATCTCAAATGTGTGTACAAGAGACTAGAAGCTTAAGTGATGAGTGTAGGTGAAGGGGCGCAACTTCTCTTTTTCTACTGATCTGTTTTTGTCTTTTTGTTCCACCGACTTGTGAAAATAAGACATTAAAACCAATTGTAATTGTGGATTTTTTTTAGTTCTTAGTTGTGTGAGTTTTTGTTTCATGTACTGCAGGTGTGTGTGTATATATATATATATATGTGTGTGTGTGTGTGTGTGTGTCATGTATACATATATATACACATATATATATATATATCATGCATAGATATGTTATTTTTTTACTTTATTCAAAAAAATTAGAATTCTTTTGAATAAAAATAATATTGCAAATAAAATTACTTTTTTTGGTAAGTCTACACCCAACATGGGACTTGAACTCATGACCCTGAAGCCAGGAGTCACATGCTCCTATGACTGAGCCAGCCAGCTGCCCTGTGCTTCATGTACTTTAAAGCTCTATTATCATGTGCATGCATACATAATTGGGGTTTCTGAAACTTCTTGGTGAATTAACTCATCATTATGAAATGTCCCTATTTATATGTAATAACAACCTTCATCTTAAAGTCTACTTTGTGTGAAATTGATAGAGGTACAGAAGCTTTCTTATGCTTACTATTTCATTGTATATCATTTTCCTTCCTTTCGTTCAAAATACATGTATACTTATATTTAGATGCACTTAAATTGCATCATTTATAAATGATGATAAATAAATAAGCTTATAAATAGCTTATTGTTGGACTGTACATTTTTATCCAGATGATCTCTGCCTCTTAAATAAAGAGATTAACCAATTCACATTAAGTAATTAATATGATTGTGTTTAATTCTGTTATCTTAGTATTTGTTCTCTACTTTCCCCATCTTTCTTGTTTTCATTATTCCTCCATTTCTCTTTGTTTTATTATATAATTATATTATATAATATTACATATATATAACATATATTATATATTATTTGAATTAATCAAACTCCATGTATAATATTTATCACTTCCATTGAGGTTTTAGCTATATCTTATTCTTTGTAATGGTTGCTCTAGGGATTACAATATTCATCCTTACTTATCACATACCACATGGAGTTAATAACCAGCCACTTCACATGACATGTAAGGTGTTTTTCAGAAGTATAATTCCAGTCTTGTGCTCTGTGCTACTAGTGTCATGTATTTTATTTCACATGTTATCAATTCCAAAACATAACGTTACCTTTCCTTTAAAGCATTATGTGGTTTTTAAAGAAAGTAGTTTATATTTTCCTGTTTATTAACCATTTCTAGAGTTTTCATTACTTTCTGTATGTTGAGTTTCCACCCATATCATTATTTGTTAGGCTAAAAAAAACTCCTTTAGCATTTCTTGTAGTGGTCTGCTTGCCATAAATTTTCTGGTTTTATTTATCTGAAAATCTCTTAATTTCATCCTAATTTTTGAAAGATACTCATGCTAGATAGAGAATTCTTGATTGACAGGTTTTTTTCCCCCTTCTTCCAAAATGTTAAAGCTGTTGCTCCATTGTCTTCTGGCCTTCATTGTTTTCTGTGAGAATTATCTGTCAGATATATGACTATTCCTCTGTAAATACTGGGTCTTTTCCCCCTGGCTGCCTTTAAGATTTTCTCTTTATCTTTGGTTTTTAGAAGGATAACAATGATGAGTTTAAGTGTAGTTTTCTTTATACTTGCTTAGGATTACTGAGCTCTTAGATGAGTAATTGTTTTTCTACCAAACTTGGGAAATTGTCAGATATTATTTCCTCGAGTATTTTTCTACCCTACTCCTTCTCTTTCTTGGACTCTTCACAGACAGTCTAACAATCTCCCATAGGCCACTGAGGAGTCTGTTTCTTATTTTTGTCTTTTTATCTTTTTTTCCTCAGAGCAATTCTATTGTAAGGTGTACATTTTTCCTCAGAGCAATTCTATTGCTCTCTCTTCAAGCTTCTTATCCTATTCTTTGAGTCTCCACTTTACTGTTACTTTTCATTTCTAATATTGTAACTTAGTTCTAGAAATTCAACTTGGTTCCTTTTTATAATGCCCATTTCTTCCCTGAGGTCTCCCATCTGTGGACTTATTGTGTACATCTTTTCCTTTTAGTTTCTGAACATATATACAATGGCAGTTTTAAGGCCCTATCTACTAAGTACAATGTCTGGATCCTATCATAGTCTGCTTCAATTGACTAGTTATTGTTTCCTTGACCTCTGGTCAAGGAAATTTCTCATGTGTCTGGCAATGTTTCTTTGTATGCTAAACATCATGAGTGATATAAGGAGTCTGGATTATGTTGTTTTCTTTAAAAAAAAAAAAAAAAAAAAAAAAAAGCTTAGCTTTGTTCTGCAAAGCACTAATTATTGGCAAATCTCCTGACTTTTTTTTCTCATTGGGGGGCTTCTATTTCAAATTTATTCTTCATCACAGGATGAGATCTTTATTACGGGGGAGCATGTCTATAAAAGATCAGGTAATAAATATTTCAGCCTCGTGAGCAATTTATGGTCTCTGTCTCCTTTTTCTTCTCTTTCTTTTCTTCCTCCTTCTCCTCTTCTTCTATTTTATTCTCCTCCTGCTGCTGCTTATTAACAACCTTTTTAAAAATGTAAAAAACAAAACATTCTTATCTCATGGGCTACACAAAAACAGGCCCAGGCCAGATATGGCCATAACTTCCCAACCCCTGATCTAGGGTACATTTCCTACTCCCAAATGTGGCCTTTATGAGATCTCAACTGAATGCCCAGTGTTCACTGAACACATTCCATTCTGGCCTGGCCAACATTCAATGTCTCACAGCACTGCACAACTGCTGGCCCATCAGTAGCCACATTTTCTTAAGCCTTAATGAAGCCTCACCCTGTATATGTACAACCCAGC
Source organism: Mustela nigripes (assembly GCF_022355385.1). Classification (NCBI taxonomy): domain Eukaryota; kingdom Metazoa; phylum Chordata; class Mammalia; order Carnivora; family Mustelidae; genus Mustela; species Mustela nigripes. The sequence goes on along the minus strand of NC_081557.1, from coordinate 224,147,698 downwards.
TCTCACCCAAGAACCCAAAAGAAGCCCCTATACACCATTATACTACACTACATCCAAAAAGTGGCCCAGGAAGAGAGCTGGCTGGCTGTGTGGTTCACTTGATAGGTTCCACTTCTCTCAAAGAACAGTCTGACATTATTTGTTTTTTAATGCCTGAAACTAACTTCCTCATATATATTGACTTGCTTTACATTGTTTATGGAAGATAAATTACTCCATCAGGGTCAGATTAGAAGTTCTGATAAGTTGCAATTTAAACATATTGAATTCCCTTTTCAATAATTCTGAGACATACAAGAGAAGATGTCCGGGGGCAGATGATGAGAATGGGCAAGATTTGCCAAAATACTATTTGTTAATTTAGGACACTTGATACCAAACCAAAAGAGAGGACATTTCTCAGAGAAAACATACAATGGATAAAAGGGCAAAGGATTGAGTCAAGGGGGAAAAATGAAGGTAAGAGCTGCCTGAGAGCTAAAATGGAAAGATCTGTCAAGTGAAAGGAGAAGCTCAGCCTTACAGAAGCCAATTTTTGTCTTCAAGACTGTACACTTCAGGAATGTCCCAGAGTCAATGTCCTCACTGTCTAGAACATGTTCTTATCCTCAGTTGGGAAACATTGATCCAAATCTTATAAAATAGTCATTCACAACCTCACCTTTACAGATGATTTTTCTCTCCTCCATTCTCATACTGTTGATGACTATTAAATAAATAAATAAATAGACAGATAAATAAATAAATAAATAAAGCCACCACCACACAATCTTGTCAACTTCTGGCTTTCCTGTCATGATCCCTGAAGACTTTGTTATAAACTACAGGCTAAAAGTAGGTGTTTAACAAAGACACACATCCTCAGAGCCTCAAGGACAAGTTACTCTCACCTCTTAATAATGGATTCATAGGTACAGTCTTAAAATTTTTTCAGTGTTCCAAAAGTGTTTATGCATCACACCTAGTGCTCCCTGCAATACATGCCCTCATTAACACCCACCACTAGACTCACCCATCCTTTCACCCTCCTCCCCTCCGAAACCCTCAGTTTGTTTCTCAGAGTCCACAGTCTCTCATGGTTTGTCTCCCCCTCCGATTTCCCCCAACTCACTTCTCCTCTCCACCTCCTAATGTCCTCCATGTTATCCTTATGCTCCACAAGTAAGTGAAACCATATGATAATTGACTCTTTCTGCTTGACTCATTTCACTCAGCATAATCTCTTCCAGTCCCATCCAGGTTGATACAAACTTAGGTATTCATCCTTTCTGATTCGTCCTTTCTTATACTCCATTGACTCTGTGGACCATATCTTCTTTATCCATTCATTCGTTAAAGGGTGTCTTGGTTCTTTCCACAGTTTGATGACTATGGCCATTGCTGCTATGAACATTGGGATAGATACAAACTTCTAAGTGGACACTGCTTGGACAACTGCCAAATATGGCAGGAGCTGGAGTCTTGATTTCCAGGACACTAAGTCCAGAAGCATCAACTTTGTAAAAGCAGACTGCAGGTACTCACTCCAGGCAAAACTGGTAGACATAAATTCCTTGGGTTTGATTTTCTAGCCACAGAACATGAGTGCAAATAAGAGCAATAAAAATTTCTCTGGAATAATAGAACCAATTGAAAATACGATACAGGATTCCATGACATCAAACAGAAGGTGATTTTCCTGGCCACAGTGATTATTTAATACCACAGAGCACTGGATTTGTTGACCATACTTCAAAGAAATTTATGTCTATATTAACACGTCTTGCTGCACCAATGTTAATGAGTTAATGAATCAGAACAAAGTAAAATCAGACTAGCATTAGTGACCCATAATAACCCTCAGGGGTTATTTATGATCACAAGGAATGGTTGTTAGAAAAATTGTCCAAAACCTGGAAGTGGGCAAAGAGATTTCTGCCTGTCATTTCAGTGTTGTGTTGAACAGTGTCTAGCAGGCCTGTCCAGACTTATTCTGATTCTCTAGGACTGTGCACTTTTATTTACTATTTAGGATCTTTTTTAACTCTGTAAGGATAAATGCTAACTCATAAAACATGGAAAGACATGTATGTTATTTTTGTTCAACGTGAAAGAAAATGAGAGATACAAATGAAAATATTATAACCCAGAAGTTATAGTTTATTTTATATGTAATTTAGCAATCTACTTTTAGCATGCTTTTCATTACTTTATATACCTAGTCTTTTCAATTTTCTTTGAAATAACTTCACCATTCTCCTGAATCCTTCATTAATTTGTTTAATAAATCTTTGACATAGATCCATTTTAAAAATTAGGTATATAATCATTGACTACCTTCCTAGATGCTTGGGTAAGATACATGTGAAAGCTAGAAAGAGTTATGGGTTTTTTTTTTTCCTCTTAAGATAACAAAGATTTGAGCCTGTTTCACAATTTTTAAAAATGCCATGGCAAGAGAGATAGTAGATACAGTAAAGAAGAGACAATGAGTCAATCCCAAGAAAGGCAGGTAAGCACAAAATTCAGAAACAGGAATGGCTGGATGACTCTTGGATAGAAAAATAACAAACATTCCCTCTGATGGGGGAGAAAGGAGGAAGGGAGAGTTGTATACATACATAATCTTACAGGCTCGGGGACAAGCCGTTGAAGATGTTCATACCAACTAAGCCATGGGTTACCTGAGAGCTTGGTGGCATGGTGGGTGGGGTGAAGGCAGCGTCAGGACTTGAGAGAGCACAGGTAGAAGTGGGAAAGGGGGCCTGTTTGCAACAACCTGGAAGTCAGAGCTGACAAGGGAGTGAGGCAGCTCTGCTAATCTCTATGTGGGACTTCTGGTGAGGAAATCAGGGACATGTGGGAGCATGTCCCATGCAATTGCCGAGATGTGTTGTGACATTCTGGGAGGAGAACACAGGAAGAAAGCCAGGATGTGGTTGATGACCATAGAGAAGGGCATGGTACCAGAGATGAGGCTCTGTGACAAGGAGCCAGCACAAGAGAGACACAGGGAGAGGGCAGGGATGGAGTCCCCAAGTGGACTGCCCCTAATAATGACAAGATTTCACAGTGTCTGCAGCACTACTTTCTGGCATTCAGGTAATTAGGAGTCTCATTTCTACCTCTCAAAAGAGTTTGGAGTGGGGCTCAGGGACAGGCTGGTAAGTGTGACTTCCTGAAGGAAAATAAATGCGACACTAGGCTGTCACATGCTAGGAGAATAAGTCCTTTCTCATAGGGACAGCCTTGACCTTCCCCAGATGCGCCATGTGCCTGGGGGCTGGAGATCACAAGGAAAGGGACAGGGGCAGAGACACTGAGAGCGAGCCCTCCACACACATCATCTAATTCTCACAATAGGATGGAGGCATTTGCATCCCAACTTCACCGCCAAACAGGCTCTGGGGATAAGTTATTTACCCAATATCAAAGAGAGAAAACATCGGGCTCATACTCAGAGCTATCAAGAATCCGAAGTCCATTTTCTAAAGTACAGCAGCTTATAGTCTCCCAGAGTAAAGAAGTAAGAAAACAGGACTCAGGAGCTGGAGAGATGAGGGAAAAGGCACTTAATTTCTCCAGATGGACATTCAGGCACTTTGTTTTTTTCCAAAGAGGGAGGAAAGCCCCTGGCACCCCTACAGAGTTGCCCTTTCACAGGCAGCAAAACCACACATACTGATGTCTGTATAAAGAAATTAAGATACAAATATTAGAATCCATAAAACAAACCTTAGAAGTACAGCAAAGAACCCAGAGCCTTTGTATCTGCTGCACCCGACTGCCCTGTTTCAGATGCGGGTTCAGAAGTGCTTGTCCGACTCCATCCCTCACCTCGCCTATGTCATTACTGGAATGCCAGCTCGCTTGCGGTGATCTCCCCTGAACACTCACCTGAACACGGCGACCCACCCCCTCAACCACCACTGCCCAGACATTAATCATTACCTCCGTCCAATGTGCTACACATTTCCTCTGTTGGTTGTACCCCTCACTACAGCATAAGCCCCAGGGAGGGGGCTTTTTGCCTGTTTTGTTTCCCGCTGTATTCCCAGCACCCAGAATGGCTTCCGGTACATGGCAGAAACTCAAAATATTTTAATATTTCTCTCAGGGTCAGGCAAGTAATCAGTGACCCCTCCCACCCCCGCCTCCACACACACCTCCGCCTAGAGAAGAGTTAGACATGAGAATTCACCATGTCCCTTCCCTGCTCAAAATCCACTTCCTCCTTCTTATCAGTGGAACCCCAACTGGGTTTGAGGGCAGCAGCACGTATGCATATATAAATGCAGAATCACTCATTTCCCAGTTTCTCTGGCTGAGGATGTCCAAATGGCATAGCTCTGGCCAAGGAGTTAAAAAAGGTAATTGCTGGGGCGCCTGGGTGGCTCAGTGCGTTAAGCAGCTGCCTTCGGCTCAGGTCATTATCCCGGGGTCCTGGGATGGAGCCCCGCATCGGGCTCTCTGCTCAGCAGGGAGCCTGCTTCCTCCCCTCTCTCTGCCTGCCTCTCTGCCTGTTTGTGATCTCTCTCTGTCAAATGAATAAATAAAATCTTTAACAAAAAAAAAAAAAAAAGGTAATTGCTGGGAAGTCTTCCTGAGAAGCTCTTCACAAGGCGGGTGTTGACAACAGGCACCCCCAGCTTGCTGTTGCCCTTCTTCCTGCCTGGCACGTGAAGGTGACACCAGAGGCAACATGGTCATCTTGGGCCATGAAGTGACTCCAGGAGTGCACGAGGAGTGGACGAGCCCAGTCTCTGAGCCAGTGGGCTACCCCAGGACATCCGGTTGTATGAGGAAAACTAAACCCCTCATTTTATGAGCCACTGTTGGTTAGCTGGGTTTTCTGTCACTTGGAACTGAATGCAATCCTCTTCAGACTTCTGAGATTAAAATTGTGCTTCCCACTTTCCCTTCCTTCAAATCGAGGCCTTGTAATCCACTTGTAGGAAAAGGAAATGGGCTTGGCAGCCAACCACATGGAAGATAGTGGCTGGCTTAGCAGCCCTGTCAGTCACGGCAGGACAAATAGTATGGAGTACAAGAAAATGAAAAGCTTTTTTTCCTGTGTGAGCCTGGAAATGTTGGGTTCTCTCGAGTTTCTCTAATTGGGGGTGGGAGGGAGGGTTGAGGAAGTCTCAGAGAAAGTGGAAAGAGGGAATGGGATATTTCCCAAATGTGGAGGAGATGAGAGAAGTCCCTTGGTTTATAGGCGAGGAATAAAATGAAAGATACAGTAAGAGTTCCCTGATATAATCGGCATCGTCTCAGAGAGATTTTCAAAAAATGAAGACTCTGAGTCTCTAGCTTCATACTAAACAAAACAAACTCCCAACACCAGTTCCTTAAATATCTCAAGTATGAGAAAGCTCCAGTTCTACTGACTTACACCCTGGCTGACAATCCCTGCTTCAGTGGTCTCACATTACAAAATCCGTTGCACATTTAATTATGCCCCCCACAACTCATATGTTGAAGGTCTGACTCCTAATATCACTATATTTGGAGACAGAACCGACAAGGAAGTAAATAAGCAAAAGTTAGGTCATAAGGGCAGCATCCTAATCCGATAGGACAGGCATGTTTTCTGGGTGTGTGTGGGTACGTATGTGCACATGTGCCGCGTGTGAAGATACGGCAAGGAGGCAGCTGTCCTCAGACTAAGAAGAGGACTCTTATCAGAACCCACCTTTCTGGGGCGCCTGGGTGGCTCAGTGGGTTAAAGCCTCTGCCTTCGGCTCAGGTCATGATCCCGGAGTCCTGGGATCGAGCCCCACATCGGACTCTCTGCTCGGCAGGAGCCTGCTTCCACCTCTCTCTCTGCCTGCCTCTCTGCCTACTTGTGATCTCTCTCTCTGTCAAATAAATAAATAAAATATTAAAAAAAAAAAAAAAAAAAAGAACCCACCTTTCTGGTACCTTGATCTTGGACTTTTAGGCTCCAAAACTGAGAAAATCAGCAGCTGCTGTTTCAGCCCCTGTAGCTGGCTCCTGTAGAGCCTCTACCTGAAGAGGGTGACCACTATGCTAAACTAGCACTTCCCACTGCTCCCCATGTTCTGTCAAGAGTCCTTCCTCATCTCCTGAAATACTCTACTCACTCTCACCCTTAAACTTGTCTCCCTCCATCTGGAAACCAAATTGCTAAATATTTACCTGAGGATCTAATTTAGCAGCAGGTGCTCAGAGGGAATTTAAGGCTGTATCAACCAGTGTGTTTACCCTTCAAACTATCTGGAAGCACCTGAGATAAAATAAATACAAGAGCTGGATTTTCCCCCAGGCTTAACCCTTTCAATGACTTCCCACTGATCTCAGGAGGAAGTCTAAAATCTTAAATACAGCCTGCAAGGCCCTGCAGGATCTTGCCCCTTTCTCTTTTTTTTATTAATTTTTTAATTAACATATGCTGTATTATTTGTTCTCTTGCTCCCTTGCTACAGTCCAGCCATACTAATCTTTCTGCTTCCAGAACACACCCGATTCTTTCCCTCCTGAAGTCCTTCTACACATGCTGGTACCGCCACCACCACTCAGAAACGTGTTCTCCTCCTTGTCTGTTTCCTACAGAATCTGCAGGGGAAAGTGTAAATGTCATTTCCTCAGCGCTGCCCTTTCTGACCCTCATTAAATAATCACATAGCCCCATGACCTGTTCCTTCATAGCACTAATAACAAACACAGTAATGTAAACATTTATGGGTTTGTTCAACAAGGTAAGGACTATGTTTATCTTACTTATTGCCGTACGCCCAGCACTCAGCACATGATGGACGCTCACTCTACAATTACTGAAAGAGTAAGACCTAACAATAGCAGAAATCACGTTAATTACCAGCTAGGCAGCACAGCCATTACATGCTGGGCTCAGGAGAGGGGCCAAGCTCCATATAGGACAGGCTAACTACACAAAGCACACACCTAAGCAGAGCCTGGAAGGAAAAGCATCTGTTTCTCCTATTAGGCGTCTTCAGACCTCACTCATCATTCAGGGCCCAGCTGGATAAATATGTTTTGCAAAGAGAGCGTACTAGTTACTCCATGCCATTTCTGATCTCTTCCTTCCTTAGAATCTCCGTAGAAGACAATGGAAATACAGCACACATTGCTGAATCATGTTGGGAAATGGTCTGGAACTGTTTTTCTCATCACTACATGTATGAATACCCTTAGCAGTCTGAAGCTTGAAAGCAGCAATAATGTTCGTCATTTATTCATTCAGCGGGTATAGAAAGTATTTAGCACCTACAGGGCCAGTCCTTGGGAATTCGAAGCTGGAGAAAGCCAACTCCCTGCATTTAAGCAGCTTGGTTTATTGGGCAAACCAGTTAGGTGGTGGCAATATGATGTGACTAGTGCCACAGTAAAGCTCTGGACCTTCACAGAAGTGGGATATCATCCACACTGAGGATATGTAGGGGAGACTTCCCGGAGATGCCCGAGCTGAATTAAAGGCTCAGAGTTAACAGCCCAAAAAGAGGACATTTAGGCAAAAGCACCAGCCGCTGCATGGTCAGGGAGGCGGGCAGGGAAGCTGTAAGAAGTTCTGCTGAACTGGCGAGCCCTGAGGCTGGCAGAATTAGCAGGGTCCAGAACATCAAGGTCTTTCACTAGTTTCTGTTAAGTTTGTATTTTCTCCTATAGGCAATGGAAAGGCATAGAAAGATTTTAATCAGAGAAAATCCATCGTGTGGCTTAGCTCACCAACAGGAAGATGAAAGAGGGTGAGGCTGGTTCAGTTAGCTTGTGGAAGTTAATAAAATTAGAAATGAAGAAGGAAGGCCCCAGGGGAGTAGAGAGGGGCATTAGCAGAGATATTCAGGGATTAAATGAAAAAGAGCTGGTGATTTGCCAATACAGGCATCCTTTCCCTCCTTATGTCCCCTCCTTTCCCAAGGTCCTATGCTCAGTCCTATTTCCAGGTTCATTTTCTGAGTTTTAAAGTTCAAATGTAACCTCTGGTTGCACCCAGGCTTATTTTATCCTTTCCAATCCAATCTCCCTTTCTTGTAATTTCTTATCATTCTACTTTTTGGTTACAGATATACACATCTTGAGAGTTAATAGAAAGCCTTTTCAAGGAGAATCAAACTTGAACAGCTGGTATTTCAAAAACAAAACAAAACAAGCCACATTCTTCCCCTAGAAACCTCTTCCAGTTCCTAAGGGGTGGTGCCCTTCGATCTCCACAGAATCTGGCGTGACCCCATCTCAGGGACCAGAGGTCTTAAGGGTATTTCAGCAGATAACATTCTCACACGTGGGGAATTGGCTCACATGGAAATTTTAGAACCATGACGCTTCAGTTAAAGAAGCTGTACTTTAAAAATAAACACACGGGGACGCCTGGGTGGCTCAGTTGGTTAAGCAGCTGCCTTCGGCTCAGGTCATGATCCCAGCATCCTGGGATCGAGTCCCACATCGGGCTCCTTGCTCCCCAGAGAGCCTGCTTCTCCCTCTGACTCTGCCTGCCACTCTGCCTATGCTCGCTCTTGCTCTCTCTCTCTGACAAATAAATAAATAAAATCTTTAAAAAAAATAAACAAACACGATAATCTTAACAGAACTACAACACTAGGATGGCTGCTATGTCACACAACTACTTGAAAGCAAAATGTGAAAGCTTTAGGACAGCAAAGGAAACCATGAGCAAAACGGAAGTGGGAGAAGATATTTGCAAATCATATATCCCATAAGAGGTTAATATCCAACCTATGTCAGGAACTTACACAATATTAAACAAATAACCCAATTAAAAAATAGGCTGAATAGGCATTTTACCTAAAGAAGACACACAGAGGGCCAACAGTTCTACAAAGAGATGCTTCACTAAATCATCAGAGAAATGCAAATTAAAACTGCAAAGAGCTATCACCTCATACCTGTCAGACTAAGTATTGTCAGAAAGACAAGACATAACATGTGTTGGCAGGGATGTGGAAAAAGGGGAACCCCCATAACATTGTTAATGGGAATGGAAATTGGTGAAAATTCCTCCAAAAAATTAAAATTAGATCGTTCAATCCAGCAATTCCACTTCTGGGTATTTCCAAAGAAAACAACCCATAATTCAAAAAGATGTATGCACTCCTATGGTCACTGCAGCATTATTTACAAAAGTCAAGATATGGAAGCAACCCCAGTGTCCATTGAAAGATAAAGAAAGATGTGGTAAACATATATATACAGTGAAATATTACTCAGCCATAAAAAAAGAATGTAATCTCTCCTTTTGCAACATGAATGAACCTACTGGGTATTATGTTAAGTGAAATAAGCCAGAAAGACAAGTAACGTATGATTTATATGTGGAATCTAAAAAAGCAAATGAACAAACAAAACAGAAACAGATTCACAGATCCAGGAAACAAACTGTTATCATAGCAAAGAGGATTTAGGAGGTAGGCCAAATTGGTGAAGAGGATTAAGAGGTAAAAACTCACAGAGTCAATTATCATATGGTTTCACTTATTTGTGGAGCATAACAAATAGCATGGAGGACAAGGGGTGTTAGAGAGGAGAAGGGAGTTGGGGTAAATTGGAAGGGGAGGTGAATCATGAGAGACTATGGACTCTGAAAAACAATCTGAGGGGTTTGAAGTGGCGGAGGGGTGGGAGGTTGGGGTAACAGGTGGTGGGTATGATAGAGGGCACGGATTGCATGGAGCACTGGGTGTGGTGAAAAAATAATGAATACTGTTTTTCTGAAAATAAATAAATCAATTTAATAAAAAAAAAAGAGGTAAAAACTCTAGTTATAAAGTAAGTCATGGGATGTAATAGATAGCATAGAGAAAATAGTTAATAATACCATAATAACTTCATATGACAGATGGCAACTATATTTATCATGGGGCTTATAATGTGCAAAAATATTGAATCACTATCACATACACCTGAAACTAACAGGATATTGTAGGACAATTATACATTTAAAAAATTATACTCATAAAAAAAAAGCCTCTAAAATGTTACAATCTGAAGCTACAGACAAGGAACCATTTTGACCCAGTTAAGAAACTTACGAGAGTCTGAATTTTACAAGGAACTAGAATCTAGCAGGGCAAAGCCAGAGGAGCAAGGGAAGCAGAAACAGATGCTTTGCTGCTGTTTTAAGAACTGAAGGTCTGGAATGGCTGCGTGACTGTCTCTCCCTGGGGCACAACTGCAAACTGTCTGCCATACCTTGAACCTGTTGCTGTCACTTTTGGAGGCTGATGAAGACATCCTAGAACATCTGGTAAAAACTGGACCATTGGAACAATGGAGAATCTGGTAGATTAAATTCTTTAACTCAGGCAAGGATCTTGGGCATTGTCTCACTCCCTTCACATGGTAAGAAATCAAGATCTGGACTGAGGCCTCCCTCCCAATGTCCCATCCAACCTGCCGGAGACAGGTTCCTGTAAGGGCCACTGCAGACACTTGCAGATAACCTCCCGAAAGCTCAATCATGGGACTGGGGTAGAATCCTGAAGGCTAGCATGAAGCCAAGAGATTCAAGATAGGATCAGGCCTACCCAGGTAAGTCTGAGGTGGGTCATCTTTTCAACAGAGGCTACCCTGTTTTAGGCCTGGGATGTGCGGAGCGAAGTCTTATCTGTACTATCAGGACTTCGAGATTGCTCAAATGCTATTTCCCTCTGATAACATAACCACCATGCACACCCTCCCAGCTATTACAAGCTGTTCTGCTGGGCCTCAGTAACTGCAAGTTCATTTGCTGGAACTAGACTACTAGTTGGTAGAAACCCTAAAACTAACTTGCTCTGGGGCCTGTTACAGTTCTAGCAAATTTCTCCACGTCCTCAGCAAATTAGCACCATTTAATTGTCCTTGATTTATTAGTTTTGAGCTGCAGAGAAATCCTCTTCCTATTAGCTCCCATCTCCCCGACGTTTGGTTTATATTCTATCACTGTCCTTATTACAAGGATTTTTGTTGGATCTGTCTCCCCTATTAGATACTGAGGAGTTCCTTTAGGGGAGGTACTGGTCACATTAGTCTCTATACCCACAGAGCTGATGATTGTGATGCTTGGTATGTGATAGGCTATTAAATATTTGTTGAATAAGATTCTAATATTGTCTCTTATCTGTTAAGTTTTTTGGGAAATACCATTTAAGACCTATAAATAGGAGATCATTAAGGCTAAAACATATGTAGGTTCTCTTTTGCTTACTTTTAAAAATAAACATGGAAATACGAATATAATTTTTAAAAAATCACTGTTTTAGTTGGTAAATGAAGAATACAAGAATAGCTACATTTGAAAGACAAAAAACACTAGGACCCCAGGAACATAATGGGCAAAAGACATGAATAGACAATTAACTGAAATGAAAAATACATAACATGAAGAAACTTTCCAACAATACTAGACATTATTTACCAATTAAATTAGCAGTTTTAACCAAATGGTAATTCAGAAAGTTACAGTGTGAAACACTCTGGTATTGGGGGGGCGGTTATAAACACAGCTATATAAGAAACCTTAAAAAGTTATACTCAAGGTATAAACAAGGTATAGTTTTATATGTAAAACTATGGATGTTTAGATATACATACATATATATTTTCTTTAGGCTTTTCTATTTACTTCTCAAAATATATATTCTCAGGAATCAAAATGTTCATCAGAATTTGTGGTATGACTCAGAAGCTGACACTACCATTTACCAGCTATGTAACATTGAGCACATTATTAATTTTCTGGCTCAGTTTCCTCATCAGTAAAATGATTATTAAAAAAAAAAAAAAAAGCAAACAAAAAACCCCCACAAAAGCCAGTACCTACCTTACAAGGTAGGTATAAAGATTATATGAGAATATATATTTGAGTTTAGAACTGCACCTAGTACACTGAGTGCTCAATAAATATTAAATCCTAGTATTTTGCATATCAGAGATCAGGAATAGCCTAATGATTAATAAAAGAATAATTAAAAAGGTTATGGTAAATCAATATAATGGCATATTATAGTTACTAAAATGCTCATGAAGTTTTTAATGATGTTGGAGAAATGCTTATATTAAGTGAAAAACATGATGTAAAATTAAATACATATATGGTATGTTTTCAATTATGTAAATATATATCAATATAGAGAAAATAATCTGACAGAAAATGAACCAAAACATTAAAAATAGTTATTTGGGGTAGTAGAATTTAACCTGCTTGCTGTTCTTTTTCTTCTTTATACTTTTCTATCATGAGTCATTTTCTATAATAAGGAGGGTATTACTTTTAAAATCAGAAAACACCAGTCTTATACAATTAGTAAGGTAACGAATGGATAATTTAAAAACTTATATTAATGCCCAACTCTACACATGGAAATGAAGCAACACAGAAATTATTGTGGCTTTCTACAGCTTAATTATTCTCTGTTGAATTTACAAATATAGAACACGGTACTAACGCCAAGTAAGTACTACCAACATAAAGCAGTAAAAACCCTTTAGTGGAATTTGTTTATACACAAGAACATGAAATTTCATACAAACCATGCATTCCCTTAGACTGCCCACACTATACTTAGGCCAGCCTCTTGCACCCCAGCCCCCATGTGCCGGCGTCCAATGGTTCGGATCCAGAATTCCCTTCTAACACCCAACAGGCAGCGGGCCTTGCTGGGAGCCCCTTGGAGCCCTTCTTTCCTCCTCCCACCCAACTCCCTGCCCCATCGGTCTTTTACCTTTTCTATCTAACAAACTATAAAAGTTCTCATACCTTGTGCAATTTTCAGAGGAAAGAACTACTGTCTGGTTGTAAGAAGGAGAAAGAAGATAAAAATATTTCTTCACTTGGAAGAAACGTTCCAGAATGCTTTTCAATGCTTTACGCACATTACCCCCACTTCCCAACAGCTTTAGTGCCATTGTTCCTCAACTCTTGACCTTTCAGGAGATCATACCTTCTGATTAGACCAAAACACTGTGTTTATTTCAGTTAATCAATTTTTTTGCCTTTACAGCACTGTCTCTTGAATATATAACTATCTGTGTGTGTATATAACATATATATTGAATGTATCATATATTGAATATATATATCATTCAACACCTTATGTTTTTAAGAACAGTACTAAAGAGAATAAACTACCACAACTTTTGGACACTTCAGGAAACCCTTCGTATTCTTGATAAAAGTATTTCTAGGAGCACATCTCACATAAACTTCTGATCAGTTGGCATTTTCCTCTAAGCAGGACTGGGTTGGACACTACGTTTTAGCCATACTGCTGAAAAGCCATTCTAGCTAATATGTATCCACTGTTCATCCCAATGTCCATCCATACTGCATTAACCAATCATTTATGCCTGAATTTTTAGAAGTAGTTTAGGCGAAAACTCCCAGACGTTATTGGTAATTTTTTTTTTGCCGCTCTATGTGATGATCTTCACAGTAAAAGCTACCCTTAAATAACCTAGAGATTTAACGAACCCCAAACTTTATAAATTAATACAACACAATCTAAATGCACCATAAATTTATATTTGTTAATCTTGATATTAGAACATTTAAACATTTCAAACTACATAAAAATATGACAAACAATATAAAATGGAAAGAAATTTGTTGACAACTTCTAAAACATCACTATTTCTTATAGTGCAATTAAGCAACACAACAGCTCACTTAGCTCTCCAGAAACAGTATAGTGTTTTTAGTGGAGTGTTATCAACAAAAATCAACACAGTCCCACACAATAATATCTCCAATTTATTATCTTTTCCACAGTACAAATTCTTCACAAACCAAACTTCTTTGCGGTTATTCAAAGTCTGTAAACAAGTGCTTGAATTCCCACGTCCCCAACCTCAGTTTAAGCTTGTGAATGTCAGTCCTTCAATCAAATCTTAACTCTTCCACATGTGTCAAGCCTTCTCTCCTTAAATTATTTATATTTTATCATACAGCCTGCAATGCAGTAAATCACAGTGAAAGCCCTGGGAAAAACAAAACAACATGATCTTTACAGCAGGACTTGAAACTTTATAATATTAAATGCATTTATAGAAGCTTCCCATAATAAAAGCGTGGGTTTTCATTTCCAGAAATCAAGTCAATTAGAAACCCTAGGTTCTACTTAAAAATCCATTTTGATCTAAAAGTGAAAACAGTCCCCTATCCATAGTCATTTTATAAACTCTATACAGTTTCACTTGCAGAGATTTTTTTTTTTTTTTTCCAGTCTGGAAAATGGTAGTGCAATTAGTTTTACTTTAAGTCATTTAGTCCAGGATGTAAATAGCTCTGTGGAAAGATAAGAAGATGGTGTGGTAAACAAGAAATTTTTGCAAGCCCATGCTGGCTTACTAGTCCATTAAAGCTTGTAAGTCCATAGTGGCTTTCAACAAAATGTTGTATATACATCACTAATAACAAAGCAGAAATAAATAGGCAGAAATGACTGTAAACTGTCTCATCTCTTAATGATTTTTCAGTATAACTGGCTTGACAAATTGATTATATAGTCATTTAAATAGGCAGACAGTAGACAGTTGCCCCTGGGACAGTCCACTATGACATCCAGTCTGGAAAGCCCCAATGGCGTTACATTCCTAAAATTAAAAAAAAAAAAAAATAAGGGGGGGAGTGGAGGACGGGAGATAAAGAGTTTAAAGATGCCACTTCAATAAATTCCATCAAGTCAGCCAGTTCACTTAGATTTCTTCTTAAAAAGGCTTTTAATTTTTGATGGCTTTTTGCTTTTCTCTCCATTATGACAAAGATCGTGCGGGATGCTGCTTATCCTGGCAACATGTGGGGCTTCCTGAACTGGCTTACTGTCGTTGCCAGCAGAGGAACAGGACGTGTGGCGAGGTTTAGGCACCGGGATGCCACTACAAAGCTGGTTCATGCTACAGGACTTCTCCAAGATGCCATTGTACACTTTGCTGGCAGGACTGAAGATCATACTCTTCGTTTCTGTCAGACCTACACAATCTGGAGAACCCCGAGAGATATCTGCAGTTATGGGTGAATCTCCTCGGGATGAATCCTCTAGAGAGAGCTCATCTCTTGATATCTTTCGAGGAGACAATGTTTGGTATATCTCAAGGCTTGAAGGAGGAGACTGTTTCCTTCCAATGGAAGAATTTAAGGAGTCACATTCTGAGGCCGTGTCTGGCACTTCCCTGGATGAGACAGAGACAAAGGTAACATTTTAAATCAGTATTTTCTAACACTACCAGCAGACATGCTAACTAATTCTAACTAAAACAACTTCTATTTTTAATCCATCAAAATGTAAAAAGGGAAAAATACTAAAAGTCCATACATATGCTGACAAAATTAGATTACTATTTTAAATAATAAACTTAGCAAAACTCAATGTTTAATATGTAACATACACTATAACAATGAAATCTTTCAATTTAAGAAACATAACTCATGCTACATCTTTCTTCAATTGTCAGAGAAATGAAAATGTTTAAAGTTCACAGTTTTTTTTTTTAAATCTCAGCTACTTTGGTGTTTTGTTTCAACACCGAGTATTTTTCTTTCTAAATCATAGCTGACATTACATATTTTAAAAGATGAACTTTAGTCATGGTCTCTCCTTTTCCTACTTAGTTATTGAACTGATGAAATTTAGCTTCCTGAGGAAGGAAAAGAGGAATATAGTTAAGCTAAAATGTAAGATCTCCCAAGTTTAGAAACAGGAGAAGGAAGCTGACGTACAACTGGGGGCAGGGGAGTGGGAGTGAAGGGAGGCAAAAGTCAGTGATGTTACCTGATTTTTTAAGAAGTAGACAGTCAATATATGCTCACAAGTTTATTTCCTTTTGATTCCCCCCTTCTCCACGTAAAGAGAGAAGAAAAATAAGAAGGATAATAAAGTTCACAACCTCAAGGCCAAAAAACAGTAGATACTATTAGCCATTCCTGCAAAATATCCCTCAAATCCAACACTTGTCACTCCCCCACTGCTACCATCCCTATTCCTGAACTACTGTGAAGTCACCTCAGTGACTGCAAGGGCTTCCTGACTGATCTCCCTGCTTCCCTTCTTGTTCCTCCTTCTTAGCTACTGCTCTACACAGATGCAAAGGGGTTTTTAAAAACCGAGTGCATCATTCATTTACTTGCTCAAACCTTTCCAATGCTTCCTCCCCTAGTCAGGCTAAAAATCCAAAAACTGTGCCCAAGTCCACAGAGCCCAGTACAATCAGGACCACGGCTATGGCTCCAGCTGCAGGCCCCAGCACTCTGTCTTATTACACTATGCCTCCCTCTTTGTTCTCCCCAAGATGCCAATCCCATGACTCCCACGGGGCTACGCACTTGCTGTTCCCTCTGCCTATTTTCCTTCCCTCCATCTCTACAGGGCTTAATGCCCCAGGTCATTCAGGTCACTGCTCAACTGCTCTCTCTCCAGAGATAAATCCCTTGGCACTCTGTCAAAACAGTATTCTCTTTTTATCGGACTTTAGTTAGCATCCCAGAATATCCCACTACTTCAAAAGGTATTTTATATTAACTTGTTATAGTCACTTTCTCCAGAAGAAAGAAAATGAGGACAGGAAATCTTACTAACTTCTGTATTCTCTGCACTGGAATGGTGAGAGGCAGGTTCACAGTGGGTATTTAATGAGTATGTGATGAACGAATGAATGAATGAAACAGATGAAAGCAAAGAAAAAGAGAAAAGACCTTGGATAATAGAGATCATGTCTTACTTATTTTTGTATGTACCACATGGGATTCAAATACTGTTCACTCTATGAAAGAAATGATTAAGAAATAAAAAGTAGAGTTAAGATAAAAAGTAACTGGCAGAAGAAACACGGTAGGAGAAGGAAGAGAGCTGAAGACCGAAGAAAAAGGCAAGGACACATATGATCATAATCCACCAGCCAGAACGAGGCCAGAACCTTGTCTCACTTGTTATTAGCAAGTGCACAGCATACAGCAAGGACCTAAGTTCATATTTATAGAATAAATGAACTGAATGATCTCTCACCTCAGATGACCTGTGATTACTATCATTACTCACGCAGTGATATTACTTCTGATTTGCATTTCATGTTAATACCCCATTTTAGATCTGTATCTTACTCAAAGTATTTAATCACTTCTCTGTACTTCACTCACACATGTATAGGCAGATTGTTTCTATTACACTTCAAGCTCTCAGAAGGTACCAAATCCCCTGGGCAAATAAAGACTTAAATGATGATTTCATGTAATACAGTTACATGTGCTGCATCATTTTTAAATGCTTTTACAATATGATAATGGAGATGCTAACAGAGGACAAGAGGAAGTTTAGGTAAGAAGAAATGACTCAGCAGTTGGTTACTGGTAAGGACTTTTCTGTTAGCTTCTTTTGGAGTTGGGCATCCATTAACTGTATAGCATAGATCACTGTTCCTGAAGCTGTCCAAGTCCTAGAGCCAGAAGATGATTTAAGTTACAATTTTATAAATTTACTTTCTACTCTGCTATGTGGTTTGGCTGCTTTGTGTGTGAAGTTCTAAGCTAGGTTAAAAATGTTTCAAAAACAGTCTCTAAAATCTAAATAGTATGTGAAAAGAATACTGATCTAAGGTCGGACTCCTAGATTCCAGTACTGGTCCTGCCATTAATCAGCCGCACAACCTTGGGCAAATCACTTAAATTAACCAGGTCTCAATTTTCTTGTCAGAGTATTTGATTAATCTCTAAAATTATTCCTCATTCTAACATCCTTATTCCAAAACAAATAATAATCTGAAGTGTTGCTACTTCCACAGAACTAGTGATATTTGGGGTATAAGGTACAGTATAATCTCTGACTCTTAAAGTGTCCCATTTTTTCTAGAGCATATATTCTTTGGAATACTGGACCTGATGTGTACTATTTATTTTTCTATTTCTTTTTTTCTCACTGTGAGGTATAGGTGAATTCATGTCAGTTTAATGCCTATATAACAAGACTCAAGTCAAGGTAAGATTTAAATGAGGGTATATGCACATAATGCATAGAACATAAAAGATCAGTAAATAGTAAATGTTATTACTATTACTAATGGTAAATGTCATTACCATTACTATTACTACCACTATTACTATATTACTATTTTGTAAGGATTCTAGTGGTTCATCATGTAAACATATAAGAGACTAAATGAGGAAAAGTCTTCTGCAGCTAAATTCTCTATTTATGAGCTAGCTGTCAATTTCCAACACTATTAGTTGAAATGAAAACTAAACATTTCCACAAATGCAGAGATTCTACTGGATAGCAGCACTCTAGAGTCTTCCTATTAATTTCCATAAGCCACACAAAATTGGTTCTGTCCCTAATGCCATCCTGTGGGTGATGATAGTTATACTGCAAAGGTTATACAAAAAGCTAATCAGAAAGTGCTACCCAAGCAAAGCTGCACCAAATTCTCCAACTGTAACAAGGACACAAACCTTGGACCTTCTCCTCGGGAATATTCTCTCATAAAATCTACTTTCACTTATAGATAAAAACAAACATGTATGAAAATTATTATTTGATGATGATGTAAAAAAAAAAGAATCACATGATAAAGAGAAGCCACAAAGGATCACTGAGAGCATCGAGCCCCCTCCCTTTAATTTTGTTTCTCACGTAGGGACAGGAAGACTTCAGAGCTGCATAGCGACAATGTGTGAGCAAAGTCAGAAACTGGCATCGGTTTTCCTGTCACTTTATATCCCACCACTCCTAAAGAGAGATGTGGTTTGGAAGGAGATATCCTTAGTTGCAACGGGTCTCATGGAGCATGATGGTCCTCAAGCTGGACTAGAACAAACTGCTGCTATACCCATTCTATACAAATTCTTACATTTTCTTTTATCTTTGGCCATTTGAGATTTCCTGTTTGCTAGTAAGTACTAGCACATAACAGAAAAAAAATCACTGAGTGGCAATAAATATTTTAAAAATTCAGTCATATTTAATGTTTCTTTGTGTATATTTAACTTTATGCCTTTGTGTTTTATAATAAAACTATTTGTAAGACAATTCTGTGTTCTGAGACTTGAGTCAGTTGTGTGCAGTGGTCTCTAAGCAGTTGCATGTCAAGATATCTACACTGTCTATGGTGGGCAGAATGCTAAGATGGTCCCTAAATCTCTAGTCTTCATGTAAACACATATATTCTTCCAGTTATTCCATCAAACACTAATAGAGGTGCTGCAGAAGGGATTCTGCAGATGTAATTGGAGCCCCAAACTAGTCTATCTTAATATACAGAAATTATTATCCAAGTGAGTCTTTTAAATTGGGTCCAGAGATTAGAGACAGGGCAAGTCAGAGATACCAAGGAAAGAGGGGACTTGACAGAAGGGATAGCTTCTGTTGTGTGCTTTGAAGATGGAGTCCCCCCACCCCCGCTAACAGCAAGCATGGGAACAGGACCTCAGGGCTATAATCACAAGAACTGAATTCTGTCACAACCAAATGAGCTCTGAAGTGGCCCTCCAGTCTCCAGAGAAGAATAAGGCCTGGCAAACACCTTGATGTTAGCCTTGTGAGACCCTGTGCAGAAAACCCAGCCACACCAAGCTTGGACTTTGACATGCAGAACTAAGAGCTAATAAAGGGATGTTGCTTGAAGCCACTAAGTTTATGGTAATTCATGAGGCAGCAACAGAAACCGAATCCAAAATGTCGCTCCTCCCCATCCCAGGCCCACCTCCCATCCACCCCACCCAACATATACTGCAGTTGGTTCACTGCCAATACCATTGCTTTTCAGCAGAGAAGTAAATGGCCTCCTCCTCCTCCTCATTTCGATAAAGGACGGGACAACTTGACACTGACAGGATATCAGGGTCAGGGGAAGGCAAGGAGTGCTGCGGGTGCTGGGGGTGGTGGGGGTGCCGGGTGTGGGCCTGGTGCGGCGTGTGAGGGGGGAGCTGGGCACGAGGACACTGCGGCGAGGCTGGCACGATGCTGCGACGGGAACGGCACAGGCTGCTGCTTCGGGCGAGCGACCCCGCGGGCTTGGCCATGGTCCCTGAAAACAAGCAGAAACACACAAACGGGCTCATGAGACCAGTGTCGCTTCGAGGCACAGCACAGACACACATGTCGGGGTCCTGCCTCCACTAACAGGTCACATCACTGGAGTAACTGCACTATGGTCACCACCTCTACCACCTGGACTGCTTCCCAGGAAGGTGAAGAAATACAAAAACAATAGAATAAAAATGAAAACAGGTCTAGAAAATAAACAGAAGAAAACATAAACCCATGAGCCTCTAACATTACATATGACATTACTAACTACACAGGCTTGAAAATTTGCTCATGATGATAAATCCTTACATTTAAAAATCAATACAGCATGTGTACTCTGTAGCAAAACTTTGTGTGAATTTTACCATTAAAAGAAGAAAACTATCAGTTAAAAAATATAGGTTGAGATTATCTCTTGAGATAGCGTGACTTGTCTGAACTTGAAGTTTTATTGTTTTCATGTTTCAAGTTTCAATTTAAATTCTAGTTAGTTGGGGTGCCTGGATGGCTCAGTGGGTTAAAGCCTCTGCCTTCGGTTCAGGTCATGATCCCAGGGTCCTGGGATTGGGCCCCGCATCGGGCTCTCTGCTCAGCAGGGAGCCTGCTTCCTCCTCTCTCTCTCTCTGCCTGCCTCTCTGCCTGCTTGTGATCTTTGTCTGTCAAATAAATAAATAAAATCTTTGAATGAATAAATAAATAAATTCTAGTTAGTTAACATATAGTGTGATATGGTTTCATATTATAACAGAATTTAGTGATTCATCACTTATATACAATACCCAGTACTCATCACAAGGGCACTCCCTAATTCCCGTCACCCATTTAGCCCATTCCTTACCCATCTCCCTCCATCAGTCCCCAGTTTGTTCTCTATCATTAAGGGTCTTTTATGGTTTGCCTGCTCTAAGAAATTTTAAATCAAGTCATTGAAATACTGTCTCCTAGCCAGTAAGGCAAAGATCTGACCAAAACTTGTTTCCTGAACACTGATTACTATGGAGCTAACTAGAAATCTTAAGATAATCTTGTTTCTGCTACCAGTCTCAGTCTAGACCCATGCAGGTAGAAAACTTCGGCTGCAGCACCAGAACATCACACTGGTGGCCTTCTCACACTCCAACATTCTATAAACCCTCATACCTACATCTTTTTATAAAAATGTGTTCCTTTTGAAACTCACACTATTAAGCTGTGTGAATCTACCACCTCTACTCCAGTCATCACTTCCCAGTCATTCCCTTACCAATCAAGCCAACCTATCATTAAACTTGAGCAATCTCATTTAAAAATAAGACCTTCCGACACCTTAACTCATCATGGTTCCCCCCATCTCAAAACATCTATGCCGTCACTCACTCTTCAAGTCTGTCTTGCTGTCTTGAGATCACTGCTCCATTTTTGATATTGTAAGTCAAGACAGACAATTGAGATTCTGACCACGTTTCTACCTTTCTAGTTCACACATTCTGCTCCTTCCACTTTTTCCTATTCTCGACCCCAAGTTCAAGCACCTTACTCTACTGATTAGGGCTTCTGTTAGCTTTATATTCAACTTCTTTCCCAATAGTATTTAAAAATCAATGCTGAACAACAAACCTAAAAAACAAACTGATAAACAACAGCAGCAACAAAAAACCCTCCTCTGTCTTCACTCTGTTTTTCAATTGACATAACCTCTCTCCCCTTTTATGAAGAATTTTATCTGTTACTTTCTCCACTACTTCACCTTAACTCACTCATCAAAGAAAGTAGGAAGTGCTCACATATAGTTTGCTGCAACTGTTCTCAACAAAGTCATAATCTACTTCCTTGTTGCTAAATTCAACAGATAGCTCAACTCTTCCCTGACATTTGACCAGCACCTGACACTGACTATTATTTTGTCCTTCCCTTGACTTCTCAAAGCACGTTCACACACTGCGCTGCTTTTATATAACAGAATAAAGAAAAATAATATAAGTTATCTCCTCAAATTAAGCAGGAAAAAATTTGGTAAAATTTAACAGCCAATGATTTAAAAGAAGAATCATTCTTAGCAAAATAGGAATAAAATTTCCTTAACTTAAAAGCAATCTACCAAAAACACAGAGCAAATAATAATTTAATAAATAAAAATCACATTTCATGATAAAATACTGGGAGTATTCTCCTTGAAATCAGAAATGGCAATCATTATTGCCTACAATCACGGCTTTTATTCAACATTTTTTAAAAAAGATTTTTATTTATTTATTGACAGACAGAGATCACAAGTAGGCAGAGAGGCAGGCAGAGAGAGAGAGAGAGGGAAGCAGGCTCCCCGCTGAGCAGAGTGCCTGATGAGGGGCTCGATCCCAGAACCCTGGGATCATGACCTGGGCCGAAGGCAGAGGCTTAACCCACTGAGCCACCCAGGTGCCTCTACTTAACATTTTATTGAAGGTCTTAGGGAGAGAAAAGGGAGGGAAGAAGGCATTAGGACTGAAAAGAGAAAAAAAACAACTTATTATTATTGCATAAACAAAAAAATCCAAAAGACTCCTGAGAGAATTTAGTATTTCTGTATGTAACATCAGCTTAGCAAAATCAATAGCAGTTCCCTTTACATCGGCAACAAGCAAAAAAAATTTTTTAAAGAAAAGTAACGTGTAACTACAAACAACAATAACAAAACAAAACAAAAAACACTATGGGGTATCCAAAAGTTAATCTTTTTTAAAAAGATGTGCAAGAAGAGTACAGAGAAAAATTTAAATTTTAAAGATGTAAAAGCAGATCCTAATAAATGAAACTTATAAATAATAACTGTCCCCAAATCAATAAATTCAAAGAAATTCCAATAAAATCTCAATGGATCTTCATAAGTGAATCCTAAGAATCATATTGGCCTAAACAGCAATTGTGAATTTGAATAATAAAGGAAAATGCAAACCTATCAACCCTCAACACTTACTATAAACTATAAAATAGCAACTAAAGCAGAATGGAACCAGTGGAACAGAACTGAGAGCCTGGATGCACACGTGCACCAATGGAGAGAAGTGGGATTACAAACCGGTAGGGACAGACCAGGAATGAGGCTGGGACAACTGTTTGTCCATACATCAGAGATGTATTTAGATTCCTCTCTCACAATACAAACAAAAATAACTTCCAGGTAGATTAAAAGACTAAAGGATTAAAGCAAATCTGAAACTTTTAAGAGAGCAAATCTGTTATCTTCTGAAAAAGATGTAAAAAGCACAAATCAGTTTCATAAATTTGTCACTGGAAACGTATTTTTAAAACCCCTACGGTTATAAAAGAAATAAATAATACAGCTGAGTAACAAAGAAAAGCCAAAGCCTAAAAGCTATCTGCAACCATCAAAGAGCTGGAAAATATTAAGACAAATTCTCCTGGATCAATAAGGAATCTTGGGAGAGATTCCACAGTAGGAACAAACAACTTAGAAAGGAAGAAATCTGAATACAAACACCATTAAATGAACTGGAAATTAATCTCAGTAGTCATCAAGGAAATAAAAATTTTAATCACTCTATGGTATACCACAGCCATTCAAGTTACAAAACAAATCAGATCATTCTAAGTATTGATGAGGATATGGGCAGACAAGCACTATTATAAAGGTGGGTGTAAAAATGAACAATTATTTTGAGAGCAACCTTGCAATGACTAGGAACAGCAGCCCTCCAAAGGACTAAAAGTGATCCATTTTCTAGGTGTCTACTCAGAGAAACTCTCAAAATTATGCACAAAAAGATAAAGGTAAGGATGCTCGCTGCAGTATTGTAAAGGCAAAAAAGTACAAAGAGCCTACCTCAGTAGAAAAATGGGTTAATAAACTGTGGTTTGTGATTATAATGAATAGATACACTGTCATTAACTCATAATAAACAGTTACAGTGATTCTTAATAAAGCTGTATATGAACATGGAAAATTTACAACATACATGTGAGCAAAAAGAACTGCAAAACATTACCTAGAGTTTGATAATTTATGTAAATTTTTAAACAACTGTATCTATTACTTATAGGTACATCTGCAAGTAATAAAAGTACAACAGGCCTTAGAATGGTATACAACTTCAGAAGAGTGGGAAGGGGAGGCCATGTGTTTTAGCTATATGTATAGCAGTTTATTTCAGAAAAAGGGATGAATAGAGCAAAAATGTTAAAATCGTTTATCTTTAGTAGGTGGGCATTTAATTTTCAGTACTTTTAAGTACATCTGAATGACTTTATAATAAGAAATTTTAAGTAAATTGGTACCACATTTCCCACTATGAATATTTAGCAGATACTATAAAAGTAAGAGGAAAAAACTATGATCTCTTTTCCTACCCATAAAGAGCTAAATTTGATAATATTTTCCCTGTCTTTTTTCTTCACACATAATTAAACATAGACAATATTATTTTGTGTATAGTTTCACAATCTTTTACTTTGCTCTTAATATACCACTGGTATGTTTCCTTGCCACTATTTCACACTTAGACAATTTACACATACCCACGGTACAAATTTAAAACTTCTCAGAGGGTACAAAATAAAGAGGCCTTCATCGTACTCTAAGCTCTAGTCTGACTGCCAGGAGTTTCCCATTTATTAGCTCTAGAAATTATGCTTTCATAACTAGGCAGAGTGGAGTATCACTGCTGTGCCACTGGGTGGAGGCAGAGCTCTCAAAGTGTAATCTTGGGCAAGAGTTTTTTTCACAGATAATAAATTTGGTCACAGAACTTCTAAATCATCAAACTAAAAATCAACTCATACTTTTTTCATATTTTAAATTTCTCTGTATATCACAGTCACTGAAAACCTAAGACAACTATTCATATATAGATGTTTTGATCCATCGAAAAGAAGTTTTAAAAAAGGAAAGAAAAAAAAACTAGTTAACTTAGGGAAAACATCTTCATGTATACTGATACTGAATAATTATGGATTCTAAGGAGAAGCTGTTATTTTTAAAAGCTATAGTTTTCAAACAAAATCATACACTTATGAATCAGTGTAGCATTTGGCAAGCTTAAGGGCATATAATTCAAATAAAGACAAGACAATATTCAAAGAGCAGAGCTGGTCCAGATACAGGTATAACTTTGCACTGGAACTACTTCACAGCACAGAACAAGTGAGATGAGCAAGGTCACATATTCCAGGGTTTACAGCATTTATTATCTGTCCTGTCTTCTCTATTGTGTTAAGAGTTTAGTGCCTCCCCAGTTGACTTGCGTTACCTCTCTATCATTAAACCAGAGAGAGCCACAGAAATGAACACAAATGCATAGTCATTCACTATTTATTTGTAAATTTAGGGCTTTATTTCCTAAAATTGTTCTAAAAATTAGAACCCTTTGTAAATCATAACATCAGGAAAAATGTAACAATTGGATAAAAAAATTCAAACTGAAAAATGTTCATATATCATGATTGTCTTAAAACAAGAATTTCTATTTAAGTTTTCAACCAATTAGTGATTAAAGTCTGCTTTCTATTCTTTGGAATCTTGTTTTATCTATAGTTCCCAAAAGGTCACAAAGACTGGGAAAGTTATTCAGGCAGGCAATAACAAGGATGAAAAGTTTTTCAAATGATTTCTAATATAAGAACATACCATTTTAAATTCAACTCTCTAAAACTTTGCAAAAATTCCATATATTAATAAATTCTAAAAATGATTAAAATCTAAAATATCTGAATTTAACCTTCCTACTAAAACATATTCCTAGCAGTGTAAAAATTCAAAGAATATTTATGTTTAATTTTTACATATTTTATAGTTACGCTTTACATTTATTTATTTTTACATACTGTTTTTACATATTTTACATTTCTGTTTATGTTTTATGTTTATAGCATAAACAAGGCAACATACAAAAACTGTACATTTTAAAACCACCTTTGAGAGGAATTCCATTTTCTAGCAACAACAAAAAAAATGTTCTTCTAAACGTAAGCACAGTTTAAGTCTGCTTAAAAGTAAACTGAGCCAGTGCAACAAGAGTAAAAAATATAGCAGGATAAACTCTTTAAATAAAAGGATAGAGAACTGGAAAAGCAAAACAGAAAACCCCATGCCCACTGGGAATGGTAATGCAATTTCAAATAAATCACAGACCAGCCCAAAGTCACACAGTTGGTTAGTCAGTGGTACCAAGATCTTCCCCTAATTTTTACTTTCTACTATAGATTAAGCTGTCATTTGAAAGAATATTTACCCTCAAAGCTCAGCACTTCATTCATACAATATTTAGCATGTATGATGCACTACTCTATGTATACATGTATATAGATACACACCTGATTATTCTCACATAGTAAAGAGAAATTATTAACCACAAAAGGAAAAAAAAGAAAATGATGAATGAACAAATTTTTCATCATAGGTTTCAAAGTCAATGATTCATAAAACGCATGGTAGAAAGTTACCTGAAAACCTGTATAAACTCTCTTTTTTGAACTCATCACTTACCAGGAAACTGTGACACTATTGGGGGTGTATCTTCATCTAAATCATCAACTCCTCCAGCAATTGGATAGGGTGGAATGGAGACTCTGGGCATCACCACCCAGCTGTGATCAGAATACAGGGAAGAGGTCAAGCTGGGGAGTCCCGAGTTATGGGCTATCTGAAAGCCACAGATCTTCTCAATCTGCTGCCAGCGAAAAAGTCGTTCCCGTAAACAAGTTGTCAACTCAGAGAGCGCTTTCCTGAAAAAGCCAATGTAGTAATTACTTGTTTCATCAAAGAATCTTTAATGGGCAACTACATGAACAGACAGTGACAATTACCCATTCTTAAAATTAGTATAGGTTATGTAATTACACATGCTTAAATGACAAGTTAACTTATGTAAACTGTTTATAAATTACACATTTCAACATAATACAGGTAAACTGATAGCTAAAATAACATTCTTACTTTGCTTCCAGAATTTTGTGATCTACCTCATCTAGGGAGGAGCTATGTGCAACATGCAGAGTCCCAAAGACTGTGCTTCTTTTCTTTTTAATTTTCTCTGCCTAGAAACCCAAGGAGACAAAAAAATAAGGGTAGGTTTGGAAAAAACACACACATATTAATGAAGTTTGTTTTGAAAATATTAATAACCATAAAATCAGTGGAGAATTATATTAGCCAAAATAAAGCCCTAATTTCCAAAAAAGAAAACAGATGAGGAAGAAAGCATGCTTTCTTAAGCGAATAAATACAATTCAAAACTTTATTCTGGAGAACTTTTCTCTTATTCTGATGGTTCAGAAAATCCTAATGTTCTATCAAAACTAACAAAATAACATTAATCATATCCTACTGCAATGAGGTGTTAGTGAGTGAACTGAGCTTTTTTTTTTTTTGCTAGAAATCAGATTAAAACTTAATGTCATTTCACACAATTTAATAAGAGTCAGACATTAATTTCTAGTAACTACTAACCTGAATCAGATATGATGCAGCAACCTAGAGAAGAAAAGCTCTGTATAAAACATTTATGATAATGATAATAGGGATGATTTTTAAACGACACTAAGGTCATTCTAAAAGTTATATACTGCTTTAAATAAGGTAATTTTACTCTACGGCCTATGACTACAAGAGTCAATTTATGCAGTAAGTTCCAATTCACAAAAAGAAGCTACAACAATAAAATTTTATTCAGATCTTTGTATCCCAATTGGTTAATCTCTTTAGAAATTTATTAAATTATGAAATATAATAGAGTACCTCATCCTTAGCAATAGCTAATTGCATCTCAGCATTTTGTCTTTTAATATTGTAGTACTGAACTTCTACTTCATGTGTTAACTGAAGCCATTTCTGAAGTGCATCTGGAACAGACCAGCTGCTTCGGAGTTCAAATTCTTTTTCAGCCTTTTTTAGAGCCATTCGAACCTGGAAAGGAGGGAGAAGGAAAAGAGGAGGGGGAAGAGGAAATGGAAGGGATGAGGAGAGAAAGAGGAAGAGAAGGTTGGAGGGAAGATGGAGATGGAGAGAATAAGAGAAAGAAATTTATTTTTTTAAGAAAATATTTAAATTAAGATACATCTTAAGAAATTAAGATTTTACCAAAATTAAAAGAAAATGCAATTTTAATTATGCTCTTTGTAAACATCTTTTTAAAATCACAAAGTATAAAAATATATTCCTAACATAAAAACTAGAGCTGAAGTTTTTAAGTGCATCTTAACCCACTAAACAAAGTTGTAAAGCCAAAGGGTAGAAAGGGCTTACATATATCTTAAGTTGCATTATTTCGTTTTTATATTTTATGATAGCCAGACTCAAGGGACAGAAGAAAATTTCAGACACATACCAAACTAAAATGGATTACATTCTTCTTATAGTGTATTTTTGTTTAGGGTATAGAATATAAGAAGTATCCAAAATACAGTGGATACCTGCCCTACTACCCCTTCTACTGTTCCCAGGAGACACTACCGAAAGCCATACATTCACTATTCACTATACATTCACTTCTTAAAGTAATGATACCGGGTTTTTTTTACAGTTTTCATGACATCTGCTTTACGGTTAGTTATTTCTCACAGTTATCATAAGCACATCTGTCTGTTACAGTCTGTTTAACCGACTTCTACTTCATTTGCTGCTTCTAACATACAAGAAGGTAGATAAATCAGCATTTGCAGACCATGTGTAAATTTCAAGAAAACAGATTCTGAGTGAGACTCTACTTGATTTTTCCACGAGAAACTATGCACAGGTTTCACTGTCAGGATGTCGAAGTCTTCCTTCGAGCTGCCCTTTACGGGAGCCGGACAATAAACAGTTAGAAAACTAAAATGCCGACTGCATTAGTTGGAATAAAATGCTAAGGGAAAAACTCTTAAAGAAAGCCTAAGAAAAGAACTAAGAAAAAAGAGACAATCCATTCTAAGGAAGATTCACTTAAAAACTAGCAAGAGTTCAAGCTAAAGATGTGTAAGGATGCGTGGTGGAATATAAGGAATCACAAACACACTCAAGACCTTCAGACAAAGTCACAAATGCACCGCGGAGCATCCTGCTTCTGGAGCACCATAGCTGTAAATTACTTCCCCCAAAGCTAAGTAAGTAACTAAAAACTCCACTCTTAAACTCATGTGCAGAAGAATGTTTGGTCTGAGCAAGCTCAATTTATTTAAATAAACTTTATTGTGTGCCAGAATAAACTGTACACAAATTTCTTCTGATAAAGTAATAGAACAGCTGTCAGATACTGCAAAAAGAAAATTATGTTTGAGAAGTATCTTTTAAAACTTCAAAATCAGAAGAAAAAAAATCACAATGGGACACTAAGTACAGACATTACAAGTAAGGGTAAGAGAGAACATACTCCACTTACTCACTAAAAACAAATCCTAAGCAACATGTGCCTGACACATTAAACTGTGCAAAGCGCTTGGGACAATACTGTGTTTAATAAAATAGCTGGCTAAGCTGTGTGGTGTCCCTGCTGATCTTTCAGGAAGAGAGGATCTGAGGTCAGGTCCTGTGACATGGAGCTCCACACAACACTATAAAGTGTAGGTCAGCAGGCTCTCTTACTCATAAGATCTTAAAGCTAAAATTTCCATACAATTTCCATTGCCAAGGAGCTAAACAGAGAATCTATTTCAAATTTCACTCAAGTTTTTCTCTTTATTCATAAAGATTTTCCTTATTATGTCTATACATTTATTTCCCCTAAAAGAACTCAATAAACACATTTAACACAGAATTAGTATAGAGCTAGCTGAGGCTTGGGAAATTGGTTTATTTCACAGCTGAAGCTGAACAAAGTTTTCACTGTCAAATAATGATTTAAAATTTTGGAAATCTTGACCTTCCAACAAGAGCAACTATTTTAACTATATTCACTGTTATTATTCATAAGTTTATCATTTGACCTAAATTCTAATCCTTCAGTTTGAATTACACTGTTATTTACAGAGGAATGGATGCGGAAAAAAACAAGTTATTATAAGCTTTTGCAAACGAATTATTAAATTGTTTACAAATATAATTATTTACACAATGTTTGTATCTCAGGAATAAAACAGCAATAAGTAAAAACATGGTATCACACAAAGAAACACCCTAAATATCTGAAAACACGGCTCTAGACCCAACTTTATGATTATTACCCTTGTGACCTTCACAAGTTCTTCACTTTCTAATCTGAGGTTTGTCTCATGTAGAATAGGCAAATACTATGACTTGTCCTGACTTTGGTCTTCTTGAAACTTTAAGAACAAAATAATTTACATGAAAAAGTATTTAAACCATACAAAATATGAAGTGGTACAACTCTTCACCCGAAAGTTTTTGTTTTAGGGAAAAATAGTGCCACTATACAATACATGTACCAGAAACTCTTGACTTGTAGTTCTGAGAAGTTGACTACCTCCCAGATAAGCTATAGTAATACTTCAAACTATGTGGAATTGTAGACTATATAACATACATATATTATTCCCAGTGAAATTTACTTTTAGAAACAAAACTTTTAATAGCAGTATGGGAAAACGTGGACTTTGGAATAAGACACACAAAAATCTTGGCTTTGCCACCTAAGAGCTATGTGAATTCAGGCAACTTATTTAACCTCTCTGCACATCTCATCTATAAATGAGCATAATATCTATCATGAGGATTAAAATTTATGACCAAACCACTTGTAATGTGCATAGCATAAACTTCTGACACAGAGTATGCAACTGTTAAAACTGTGTTTCTTAATACTATAATCATGTTGGACAAAGTTCTTTTTAAATACCCACTTAACCCCTTTAAACCACCTCTTACTGACTTGGGATCTGACTAGGATTATTACATTTGTACTGGGACATATCATGGAGATCCTACGGTCTACTGAGGTGTGCAACGGTTTTTGCAAAAACTTCATATTAGAATGTTTGTGATTTGTGAATCCTTTTTGTAGGGTGTCTTCTCCCTTGCTGTGGGGCAGTCACTTACTTGTAAAATTCTGCTATAAGTTTATGTATCTGTAGGCAAATTACCACTACTGCTTTCTGATTTGTTCTTTCTTACCCATAAAGTGCAGAAAAATAGCTAACAAGCCAGTACTGGGAACAAACCAAGAGTTAGAAGTCTTGGTGGGAAAAGGCAGTGAGTTCTCACAGAAATAAAAAGCATAATATCTAATTCCTGCACACTTTAATTTTGGCTAAGCCTTTTTCTTTTCTTTTCTTTTCTTTTTTGTCTGTTAACTACTGGATTCTTTACTACATTCTGTACAGATAAGGTTTGTCAGGTAAATAGGACCTGACCCCAAAGTACATGTAGGAGTTAACTTTAGAGAACAAACTCCTTACAGGGAAAAGATCCAACAAAAAAGATGCCGGGGTATGAGGGAAACAATAGCTAGCCATGAATGGAAGAGATGGCTGTGTTCAGGCAGAAAAATCCTACCAAAAATGACAATCCTGAAGGAAACAGTAACACACACTGAACATTTTTTCATGAGTTAAAACTGAAACTCATTCATCACATAATTCTTATTCCTTATTTAGCACCTGGCTGAGAAGACAACAGTACACAAAGCAAAGCGGGAGACAGAACACCAAGGTTCTTGGCCCTGCTTTACAACTGAGACACTCTGATCTTGGGCACGCTTTCTCGCTTGCAGTTTATCAGTAAAGAAAGGGTCCAAGTCAAAAGAAGGAGATGAGACCACAGAAACAGAGGTTGGAGTGACGTGTTTTGAAGATGGAAGGAAGGGGCCATGAGCCAAGAAATGCAGGCAGCCTCTGGAAGCTGGAAAAGGCAAGGAAACAGATCCTCCCTAGAGCCTCCACAGGAAGGCAGCACTGTGAACCTATTTTAAACTCTGTCTTAAGAACTGCAAGATAATAAATGTGTGTTGTTTTAAGTCACAAAGTTAGTGGTAATTTTTTTAAAGCAAGAACAGAAAACCAAAAGATCTGCCTACAATTAAATTCTGCACCCTCACCCCCCACCTTTCCTGAAGGCTTTCATTCCATCTTGAGTAACTGCATGGTAGCAAGAGATACTGAAAAGCCATCTGTAGACAACTTCAGAATTTTTAGCAGATTATGTTCTAAAGCCATTTAAGAGGATTCAAATGTATAATAGAGATTCTTTACCTTTGCAGAGAGGCTTAACATTAGATAAACTTTACTAGGTTACAGCTGGTAGCTGAAACATATCATAGATGTTAAATAAACATCTTAAATTCACTGGATATAATTAACATGGCATGGGGTAAGATTTCATGAGTGAGTGAACATGACAGTAACTTTATTTTTAAATTATTACTTTGTCATTTTGCTATATGGGCTTTGATCAATGCTAACAATGCTAACAATGTAAAACAAATAATTCTTTTATTAACTAAGGAAGAATATACAATGCCACTAAATGTAGAAGACTAAACAAAAACAAAACAACTCCTCAGAGGGGCGCTACCACTGCCCTAACAAATATGTTCGTGGGATGTAAATACCTGCTCCAATTCCTGCTCTGCGTATTGCCGTCTGCTCAGTTCACATTCGGCTCCTTCCCTTAGCTCTCTCAGCCGACAGGCCTCTTCCTTTGCATAATTGATTTCATCCATCATTTTGCGTTCTAGATTTTGCTTTTCTACAGCAACATTTCTGTTTTCTTCCTGTGCTTTTTCAAGCCTTACAGAAGGATAAAAATTAAAATTCCTCACCAAAATTTCCAAAGTTTCATTTTTTTCACAAAGAATAAATACGTATCAAGCAGGAGAATACATGTTTCCACCCAAAATCAGAGTATTTTCTATTAGTCTTACATGTGAATACCAAAACTAGCAGGTAGCCCCCTATACAGCTATATGGGTAATACTGAGCTCAAAATACAGTGATAGCAGGGAATCACCCTTCAGCAAAGAGACTTTTAAGAAATTCATTATTACCTGAATCACGTTAAAGATAAAACTTAACTATACATATCATTCCACCTATACTTGACTTATTTCCACTGACCTGCTCATTTATTCTCTAGTGCATACCTTTAAAATAAATCTAGAACAATATAATTTTTCTAAAAATACAAAATGAAGTGGACAGACCCTTACTGATGTGTGTAACAACTAAATAAAAGTGTGAGCCAATGCCCATATTACATTTTCACAAACTATATTTGCCTACATAAATAGTAAGACTCA
The DNA here is from genome assembly GCF_022355385.1 of Mustela nigripes. NCBI lineage: Eukaryota > Metazoa > Chordata > Mammalia > Carnivora > Mustelidae > Mustela > Mustela nigripes. Next base: position 224,114,589 of record NC_081557.1, on the reverse strand, counting down.
CGTAGCTTTTTAAACTTACTCACCTCTCCTGTAAGTCCATTAGGCTTTGCTCTGCAGTTTGTAGACTCTCTAAGTCCTTCATCATTTTTGCAACATGTTCTTTTGATGTCTTATTCTGTGTGTAAGCAAACCAGCACCCTCCGACACCAATTACTATAGAAACTGTGAGAATAAAATCCTTCATCCAGTTATGAGGTGGGCCTATAAAGAAAATTAGAGATGATTAATCTTTGATAACAGAAGCTCAATACATAGAAGCAATTTTTTTAAAGTAATAGGTATCTAAAAACAAATGTGAAAATGTCCCTCCTATAAACCAGCTCTAGCCTTTTAAAAATTCCTTCTTCTAATAATCAAAGTGCTTATTGTAATAGTCTGATACACTAGAACTACCAGAGGGCACAGATAAACCTACAAGCATGTACGCCAGCCCTGTCAGTAACAGAAGTCCTGGGGAGCCATGAAGCACCTCCAATCATGTCCTCTGTGGGGTGGAAGGAGGCATAAAGAGTACCACCACTATCATACCAACGGCTTTCCTTCAGTCCAGTTAGAGACTGGTCTTGCTTTGATACATACACTGGAAGCCTAATCATTCCCCAAAAGAGGATTTTTCCCAAGCAAGTAGTCATATAACTAAGATTAGTCAATGATTCTCAACTAAGGGTGATATCCCCCCAAGAGTGGACATTTGACAATTTTTGCTTGTCACAATTGGAGGGCGTAAAGTGGATGGGGAAGTTGTTACCGGTGTCTAGTGGGGAGAGGCCAGGGATGTCGCTACATGTTCAATAACGCACAAGACAATCACTTTCCAGCCTCACATCTGCCAGTAATAGAGAATCATCTAGGAATTATCCAGCCCAAAATGTGAAGCACCAAGGTTGAGAAAGTAGGAGTTAAATGATAACAAGTCATGCTTTAGGTGGCTATTTGACAGAGGTATCTGGGTTACTAGACAGAAAGAACAGATCACCTTCCTTTCCATTAGGCATGTCAGTAATTTCTAGCACTTACTCACTGAGTAAGAAGCCAGGGTCTACTATCTTCAGTGATACCAAACACAGAAATCACTAGTCAAATAATTTCCTAGTTTATCCCTGACTCTTAATACACAGGAATTTTCAGAGGGCTCTCTGGAAGGATACACAAAGATAACTAATACAATATAATGTATTCATTGCTCCAAAGAGATATAGTTTATAGTGGAAAACGACCTAACTGCCCAGGCCTCCAGCAGGAATATCTGTTGCATGGGTGATGAATGAAATAAGGAGCTCTATAGATGGACAAGTTCCTGTGCTTCCTCGGTCCGTGTATGTTTACATGGTGTGATGAACAGCACGCTCCCAGCCAAAGACCCTCGGGGCTGCATATTTCCAGAGCGCACACCTACAGTGAAACAGATGCACTGTGGAAGACTAAAATCTCACAAGGATTTATTTTTATTTCTGCCTCAGACTGAGAAGTTCAGCTCGAGTTCTAGTTCAAATACGAGCTCTGTTCAGGCCAAAATAGAATCACAGAAATAACAATAAATAGACAAGTCCCAAACTCTAAAATAATTACCACAAACTGAAAAAGATTTCAAAAAACTTCTTTAAAATATATCTTTGTTCATTTTATAATGTTAGTGACAAATCTACTGCCTGTATTCCACCTGCAGGGCTCATTCACTCGAATAATAACTCTAAGACAAACACATTAAAAAGGTAATGCATCATTAACTTCTTCACTGGTTTGTTTATTAAAACATTTGCTTTCAACATTCTTTGAGACTAGTTTGATTTCTTTTCAAATGATAATATAATACTGTTTTGGCATAGAGGGTGATTTGTTTCCAGATTAATAAAACATAAATATCCCTAACCAAGTTGTACAGAGAGGCAAGTTTTAGAGCTTAATTCTATTTTCACCAATCACTCCGATGAAAAAAGTAGAATCTCATGGAAGACAACCCCCAAGAGATGCAGTAAGAAACTCAGGGTGTCATCTGTGTGGAATGCCCGGCATTTCAGGAGCGTTCTGCTTCCTAGGGTTTGTAATTTCCAACAACAGTGCATTTCCACCACCTCTCACAAAGCGGAGTTCCAGCTGTTTCACCAGCTGCTCTCAGCCTGAGCCAAAAAAGAACCACCAGTACAGTCATGGAATCCATCCAACAGCTCCAGGAACCCTTTTTCAGTAGGGCCACCCCCAAAACCATAGTACCAAAACCTGCAAGTCTCCTAACTCCAAAAATTGAGGTAAAATAAATATTAGTTTCCTAATTTATCATCTGAAGATGCCATTTTTCTTGTATTAATTTTGTTATTTCTTTTTGGCTTCTGAAAAATAGAACATAATTCCTTTAAAATGTGTACTCTTCAAACATTTTCCCCCAAAGCTTTTTAGAATTTGAAATTAAATATATTAAATTTCCTTTCTGGAAAAAGTATTCCTGTCAAAAGTAAAGAAATACAAGGCTTATTTTCCTTACAAATATGACATAAAAATTTGTTAGATGTTCTTCAACACAATCAAGTAACATTCTCCACCTTGTACTTCTGCCAGGATAGTCTGTTACCATGTAAAATTTCAAGTGGATCTCTGCTTTTGATCTATAGCTAGAAAATCCTTTTCCTGGTGATAAATGAAATCAAGTTAGGATGTATTACTCCATGCCATGGAGACGGTTATATTGTACCATTTCTGAAAGGCATCCTTCAGTGAATATCCAGCTATAATGGTATCAACATTAAAACTGTTACAAAGATTTAAAGTTCCAAATCTAGAAATTTAATTCTAAATTATCAAAGAACATAGTTTTTACAACTTTTTACATCAGTAACCAGCTTGGAAATTTCACATGCCACATTTCAATGACAGAAAATCTCATCCTATATATCTTAACATACATGACATTTCCTTTATACCTAACGATTTTCTTAGTGTTCCTTCTTACTTTTTCCTTCTTTAAATAATAAATATATGATCTGATGATTCTTTTGCATCAGACTCAGAGAGAATACTAACGTGTCAGAGGTCCAAACAAAACCACATCCAGTGCCTTGAGCTGAAGTTTTTGCCTGTGACTCCGATCGCTGATTTTCAATTGAGAACTCATAAATGAAGGCTCATGTACTGCTATCCTGTTTATTTAAAAAAACACACATATTAAATGAAAATATTTCAAGTATGTAAACTTAAATATTTTAACAATACATTTAATATTCAGTGATGACTGCTATAAGAGCTCATCCATGTGATTTAATACTTTATTAACATATCAAAACATACCAAAAACCTTCCAGTGTAAACTCAGCTGTACGAACACCTATGTATGTCAATTATTTATTTATTATGTTGATGTTGATGTTTTTGTTTTCTAAGGTTACTTTATGCTATGATTTACTAGGATATTGAAATTTGTCAAATGTAAAAGTATTTTACAATAATTAATTACCTCTGGCATTTTACTATCATTTCACAGAGGATAAGAACATTGTACATGATTTACTTAACTTCACTAGCAGACTTTAAAATATAGTTCTCAATTTAGGTCGTATCACTTTTCTTTAAAAGTATCTAAAAAAGCCTATACCTTTACATTCTTATATGTAAATTGCTTAAAAATTAAACAAAGTCCACTGAAGTCGTCAGAGTTAGAAGTCCTCATGGAGAAGAGGGAGGGATTTAGGTAATAAAAAGTACTCAACCATTTCACCAGCAATGAAGAAACCATGTAGGGAGAAGGGAGCGGAAAAGGCACACGTGAAATAAGTAAATAAAATTACTTTGTTTTGAATTTCAAATCCAAGTAGCCCAAAGTCATCAACTAAGACATCTTAACAACCAAATATAATGCCAATAAAGATCTTATAACACAAAGTCTAATAATAATAAAATTGCTAATAACAATGACAATAAAAACAAGCATGTACTATATGCCGGGTCCTGTATCAAGGGCTTAGTCAAAATTCAAGCAAACCTCTAATATATATAAAATTCCCATTTTATAAATGAGGAAACTAAGGTAGGGAAAGATTGAGTAACTTGCCCAAGGTTGCATAATTAGCAAGAGGTAGGGCAGGGATTCAAATCCAAATATGTGTGATTCCAACGACTGTACTCTGAACCACTATATTTTATTTTGGAAGGTATCAAAATCTTTTAAGTATGGAGAAGTTATAAAGCCTCCTATAACTGCTGTAGGCTTCCATAACACTTTACAGAGTAATGAACTCTAACATTTCCTTTACAAAATGCTTTCCTTCACCTCCGCAGGTCCCTTCTGTGTATGCTGCTATTACACCTTTAACGTGACAAACTGCTTGAAGCCAAAGCTAGGTCTTGTCTCAGTATCCCCAAACCTAGCACTATGCTTGGCAAAAGTAGATGCTTGATAAATGCTTGTATAATACATGAATGAATGCATGGATGGATGCATGAATGAATTAATAGCAACAATATCGATAGACTAAATTTAAGAAAGACAATGAGATGTAGTAAAAAGGATACCAAATAACAGTTTTATACAAAGTTCAGTATGAACCCAGAGGTGGAAGTGATTCTACCTGAGTGGGTGAGGATGTCAAGGAAGTTCACACAGGTCTGAAAGGAATGAGGAGGCATGTGTCAGGCGAAGAGAGCCTTAGTATAAGCTCTGGTAATAAGAATTTCAGAGTATAGAAAATCAGTAAAAAGCTCATGATAACTGACATAAAACTAACATAATTTTGGCTACCTACTGCATATGTGACAGTATTTTAATGTCACAGAAAGGAAACATAATGAATTGTTGTAGGCACATGTACATCTGTGATGTGTAATACATTTTCGTATACATTATTATAAACAGCTCTTTTATCTACAGTTACCCTACAAAAAGTTCTGTAACTCACATCTTTAAGTTAATTGATACTGTTCCTTTAAGTGTAAGTGCCATTACCATAGAAAAAGGGCTGGATGAAGGGCATTCCAGTTTTCCTTTCTCCTCCACTCCAAAAGGCTCCAATGGGCTTACCTGAAAGCTGAACTTCTGTATTTATAACTTGTCTTTCCTAGCAACATGTAGACTATTTAAAAAAATTGATCTTGATTAAATGTGATGTTATTTCAACAATTCTAGGATTTGAGTTATCGCTGATAACCTTTACTTAACCAAAAGAAAAAAGTGACCATAACATTTATTGCCAGAACACCAATCAACCTATTCTATCTCGTGTTGTGACACAAAGAAACTTCCCAAAAGACAACATAAGAAAAATACTATGAGTTCCTCATACCAGGATAACAGAACTCAAAAACCCCTAATCCCATTTTAGTGCTCTACTATCCTGTTTTGACTTAGAAACTTCTCGTATTTAAAAGCAAAAACTGGGGTGCCTGTGTGACTCAGTCAGTTAAGCATCCAACTTTTGATTTGGGCTCAGGTCATGATCTCAGGGTCGTGGGATCGAACCCCACATCAGGCTCTGTGCTGAGTGTGAAGCCTCCTTAAGATTCTCTTTTTGCCCCTCTCCCTACACCTCCCACCCCTTTTCTCTCATAAATAAGCAAGCAAGCAAACAAACAAAAAAATCTATCTTATCTTTGTCTTCTTTCCAGCATCTAGTTACACCATGAACAACATAAATGATACTAAATACACACTTGTTGAATTGACTCTTATTCCCATAATTCCATCATTATAGTCATGTACAGAGTAAATTCAGAAATACTGATGTTGATGTTCAGAAAATATTTACAGGAGGTATGAAAATTTTGGATTGAGTTGAAAATTTTCACATTTTTCAACTCAATCCAAAATCCAAAGTCCAAAGCAACAAAAGCCACTCACTCAAATACAGTATGTAAGTAAACTGATTAGAAATACAATATGCACATCTCATCACATATAATAATAAGACAATAATAATGGCTTAATCTTTTTTGATACAAGAAACATTTGCGAGAATGTAAAATAAGCAGTCTTCCAACGGTCAGGTTCTGGTAGAACCATTACAAATTTCAACATTTAAATCTTTAAAAATTAACAGGGCACCTGGGTGGCTCAGTGAGCTAAGCATCTGCCTTCTGCTCAGGTTGTGATCCCAAGTTCCTGGGATGGAGCCATGAAACCCTTGTTGGTCACCTACTCAGTGTGAAGTCTACTTCTCCCTCTCCACTGCCCTCCCCCTGGCTCCTTCTCCCTCTCTGTCAAATAAAATCTTAAAAATTAAAAAAAAAAACAACTTAAAAACTTATTAAGTTAAAAAACTTGAAAAATTATTAAGTTAATTAATGTAGATTTAGAAAATAAAATGCATAAGACTAGTAACAATAATTCCAGACACCTAAGGGATTAAACTGGCATCCTAGACTTTGGTGTAAGATCTGTCTGGGTTCAAATGTTGAATTGGGCAAAACATTTAACTTCTCTTTTTTTTTTTTAATTCCTAAAATGCAATAATACATAGTTAACTTTAACCATGAAGTTTAAATGAGGTAATACAGAGTACCTCCATGTAATATACACTTTAAAATGGTTTTTACTAAACCTCATTTTTTGGTTTTTTTTGAGGTTTAACTTACAGTGACTAATACTTAGCGGTTATTGTTGTTATTAAAAGAATCTAATTAAGAATGACCCATTCAGGGCGCCTGGGTGGCTCAGTGGGTTAAGCCGCTGCCTTCGGCTCAGGTCATGATCTCAGGGTCCTGGGATCGAGGCCCGCATCGGGCTCTCTGCTCAGCAGGGAGCCTGCTTCCTCCTCTCTCTCTGCCTGCCTCTCTGCCTGCTTTGTGATCTCTCTCTGTCAAATAAATAAATAAAATCTTTTAAAAAAAAAAAAAAAAAAAAAAGAATGACCCATTCAAATAGGTCTTTCATAAAGGTAGATTAATATCAAATGAGTATGTTTTTGTCATATCTACCACATGGTCAGAGGTTGGCCCTCTAAAGTTATCTAAAAAAAAAATGCAGCTGGCCTATCTTCTACTTCCCAAAATTACTATCTTTGGTAATAAATTTTAAAAAGAGTTTGATTATTCAGATAAGAAAAGTTGATTAAAATTGCAAACTCACACCTAAAAAAAAATTAAAGAATGGATATATTTATAATATTTCCTTTGAGCCCTTAGCCAGAGAGTCAACTTACAAATCTGGCACTAAAAATAACATCTAGTATGTAATTCTCCTTGAGTAAAAAAAAAAAATACATTTGGATAATAAAGACTAACCTGGGAAGCGTTGTTCCTTTGACATTATTGTCTCTAAAATTCTTTTCATATTGGGGTAGTTCAACAAATTCTATCAACCACTGAAGCGTATCCTCAAGGGTCCAATTATGAACTGCAAGAGATAAAAGGGGAAGGCATATTTTAAGCACATCTGCTTTCAAAACTTGTGTAATTTACATATATATTTATATGTATATACATTCACACATACATAAAATTACTATAATTTCAGAGGATGTTAATTGAATTTTCAATTCAATTCAATTGACAATAAGTACTAACATGATATTTGGCATTCTATCAGAAGCTGAAAACAATGGAGACATACCTCCTACACTTAAGAGCTTATAATCTATGACAGAGAAAACATGAAATAAAAAGAAAAAAATTAGCATGGTTAATTCTAAAATAAGCAACTATGTAAAATCATTCAGGATGAAACAATCCATCATTTCTCTGGATGTAAAAAACACTTATAAAACATGTACCTAATTATTCTTTCATTTTGTCATCCATCCATATAATCCTGTAAACCTTCTGAATATCATATCAGGTCCCATTCTAAGCACTGGAAATATGTTAGTAAACAAGATGCATAAAGTCCTTGGCCTCATGGGAGAGGGGAGGGGCAATCCACAAGACATGGAAGAAAAGTGGGGGAAATTCCAGACAGAGAGCAGCTATTAAGAAAGAAAGGAAAGCTGTCAGGAGAGCCTCTGAGGAGCTGTTATCTGATTTGAGAACCAAAACTTGCAAGAAGCTAACACTGATGATCAGGGATAAAAATATCCCTAACAGAAGGAAAAGCTAGTGTAAAGGCCTTATGATTGTACTGAACTAGCCACATTTGAGAGAAGGAAGCGGTAAATAACCAATGTTTTCAAATCTACGTTTATGTGGATTTATCTCCCTCAATGTGGAGAAAGGATTATAGGAGACAAGAAGGAAAACAAAGAGCAGTAAGCAGGACATTCATTTATATAGCTGTCCAAATGAGAGGTTATTGCCTGGGACTACAGTGTTAGCAGAGGATTTGGCGACAGACAAGTGGTCAGATTTAGGATATATTCTGGGGATAATGCTGCTAGATGTGCTCACAAAATGGATGAAGGTTGTTGGCTACAGGAAAGTTAAAAAAAAAAAAAAGTACACAGGGCGGTGCCATTAACTGTGATAGGAAAGACTAGGAAGGAACAGACTGGGGAGGCAAGTAGGAATGCGTGACAGAGATCAAAAGTTGCTTTTAGACATGTTTTATTGAAGTATTATTAGATATTTAAGTGTATATCTATAGTAGCAGTCAGTTACACAAGTCTGGCGCTTCAGGAAAAATGAGGTTAGAAACAAAGATATAAAAATTGAGAGTCATCAGCATTCGGTTGATCTTTATGCTGAATGAGATCCCCAGGACAGTGGATTGAGGGAATGGCCCAAAATCATCAAGAAAATGACCAGTTATAGCATCTCTTCTCTTGGACACTTATTTTGAATTAAGCTCGTTACATTCATTTCTTCCTCTAAGCCTTACTTAAAAACAAACCTCATGAAGCACTAATATGATTATCTCCATTTTTGAGATAAGAAACTAAAAAGTCAAGGGGACCAAGATGGTCAGTAGCAGGACTACAGGCCAACTGACTGTAGGACCTGACTATGCTACTCTAAAGCACTAATACTAAATAGCAGTAGAGAGATAAACAAACAGTTAAAGATTGGGAACGACTTAGACATTCCTGCTTGAAGCATATGGAGGACAATAACAACATTATCCAAAGGGAAGGATCCAAGTGTCCTTAAAAAATTAAGAGCTCCATATTGTCTGCATTTAATTTGAGGGTTTGGGAACACAAAGTGCTTACAGGCCACAAAAAAGTCAAAAGAGAGTGATGAAAATAAGTGAGCAGTAAAAGCAGACCTAGGAATCCATCTGTGTATATATAAATTTGAGAAATATCTTTCTGATAAACTACAGAAAATTATGAGTTCACTTTTGCAAGCAAAGCTAATTCTTCACAATCTGCATTTTCATTAAGTGCTCAATAGAGAAAAAGCTTAAATCACAAATGAAAAATTAACTAGCAAAAATTCATTTAAGAATTACACATGGTAATTGATGATTTTCTATTGAGACAAAGCTTTGACTATTTTAAAAATCTCTCCTTCATGTGTTTCTGCCATACCCTTGGATACATGCCCAAGGCTGCTGTATCCATTTAGTCAAATAAATTAGAATACCAGCCAAAGGTTCAGGCCCTCGGTGCTTTCTACTGAAATTAATATATTCAAAGTAGCCTTTTTTCTTTTAAGTTTCTTCCCATTCAGCATGAACTGCACTGAGAATTGCTTGTCTTGATTGCCAAGAAACCAACAGTGCAGCTGCACCTCACACACCCACACAAAAATCTCAGCTAAGAAAAAAGGATAAGATTCTGTCATTTCTATTGCTGTTCAACTGATCAACAAAAGTCCCTGATCTCAACACTCCAGCACATCAAAATATTCCCCCAATTCCCAATAAGCCAGCACATAAAGGAAGAAAAATCGAATAAAAATACATATTTAAAGTGCCCAAATCCCAGCATTACTCTACTCTGTAAACAGAGTATTACAGTGGCTCTAAAGTAATTTTCTTTATAATGAATCTTTAAAACAACAAAATTCTAACTCAGAGCACACAGTTTACTTTGGGAGAGGTTCACTTCTCCCTATGCCTTTTGGTTTATTCAGTAATACCTAGTAAATACCTTCACTTCTCACGACCATGGCATGTACTTTACATGAGCTTTCTCTGATCCAAATATACTAGCTGTCTTTCAGTTCTTAGGAGAGATCATACTGTGTCCCTCCTCAGGGCCTTTGCACATGCTATTTCCTCAGTATGATTTTTTTCTCCATTGCTCAGACTCATCTTTGTCTCTTTACTGAGTTTCCCTATCTCAGTTAAGACTTCAGTACCTCAAGGGAGGCTTCCCAAACATTGTTAATGGTCATAAATCACTCTGTACTCTTTAGGCACAGCATTTAACTAATTATAGCTATTTATTTGTATGACTTATTGTATGATCATTTCAACATATGTTTACTTCACTAATGAATTGCTTCTTCCTTCTATTCCTAGCATATGGTACACAAAAGATGCTCAACAAAAATTACCTGTTTGATCCTCTTGAATAAATGAAGTAGAACAGGTATTGTGAAAATCTACTTCCACACTTTAGTGAGGAGACTCAAATAACCAGAAATAGGACTCTGTACAAGAAATCTTTGATGGCAAAGCACTCACTCATTTAAGAATTATTACCTGGTTCCTCATCACCCCCTTTCAGGGCTCTTTCACATGTGCTGTTGCTAAACAGAACTTCCACCAGAGGGCAGCCCGAGAAGGAGACTGCATTTCTTCAAAACCTAGATTTCCCATCTGCAAAACTATAGAAAAGCCAATTTCTATACGGCTAACTTATATTCTTTCTGCTAGAAACTGTGTCTCCAAGTGATTTTTGACATTTATTCCAAGGCTAAAATAAAGAACTCCGGAATACAGAGACCTTATTCTTGTCCCAGCTGTGTCACAGATTCACTAGGACACGACAGCCAGGTGATTAATTATGAGTCAGTTTCTTAACACAGAGAATGATAAAATTAATCTAGACCACCTTTAAAAATTCACTCAAATTCTGATTCCATTATAACAAACAAAAGTTGGTGTTTAAAATATTGCTAACTAGCTAGCCTAGAAAGTAGATTATAAAATACTGACGGGGGGAAACTAACTCTTAAAAACTTTCAAGACAGACACAAAAACTGCTGCTAAAGTTTATTATGTGTGTATTAAACACCAGGAGATTTGCAAACATTTCAAATACTCATCGCAACAACCCACTGAAGCAGACACCTTGATCACACAGAACTTAAAAGTCTATGAATGTGAAGTTCTTAATTAGACATAAAAGATTATTAGCAAATGATCAAACCAGGTTTCAGACTGAGTTTATTTCTAGAGTTGTTAACCACTGTGCAGTAAATTGCCTTTTCAGATTTAGGTAAGGGGTCCCAATAATCAAATTAAGCAATACAAGTAGACAGCTTATGCTCCAGTCATACCTGAAGCCATACCTGCAGCTTTCTGAATGTACCACATTCCCCCCTGCCACTCCTTCGACCTGGAATGGCTTTCCCTTCTTCCTCTTTCTCTGCCAGGCATGTTTCTTCCCTGGCCTTTAAGACTCAGATCAGCAAGTTCCACGTCCAGGAAGTTTCCCCTAAATGTCCATTTTCAGATTATAGTTGCTCTCCTCTGTGTCCCTCATCACAAGTACATATATTTGCCACAGAATGTATCACATACTCTCATGGAATTGCCCATTTCTGTCTTATCTATCCCTGGGTGAGGAGTTCCTAGAAGGCAGGAACTTTTTTTTTTTTTAAACGTAATATAGTGACTGTTAACACCAAAAAGCCACATTCCTTTGACATAGGATTTTATATTTTATTATACCCTTTCACTTACATTCTCATTAAGCCCCCATAACCACATTTGAGACAGTTACTCTCTCTACAGCCAATACAGAGAACCTTAGCCAGAAGAGGCCAATAAGTACACAAATGGTCACACACGTCTATGAACTAGAAGAGCTAGAATTTGAACTCTCATTTTCAGAATCCAAGTTTACTGCCAATATAGGTGTCTCCTAATTTGAATACCTCACTGTTTAAAACTTAAAACACATTTTCTCTTAGAAACAAACCTTCTAGACGCATAGTACTAATAGTAATACAAGAGTTAAGCATTATGTATGAGCAATCTGCTATAGGTAATTGCATTAATGGATTTGGGATTCCACTAGAGACATCAAGGACACATTGTGGCCTCCTGGGCCTGGAAGTAGTAACACAATAGCTCAATGGAGCTATGCCAGTTCTTCATCATGAGGTGACTCCTGGGACTTAGAAAAGCCTAAATGATAAGACTTTCTAAGAGCCAAGGGACTCAGAGCTGGGGCAGGGCTCTGGCACAAAGAAGGGGATGAGGAACAGGAAAGAGCAGGGACAGGATGGTGAGTAGAACCAAATCTTCAGGAGATGAGTGGGTGTGAAGATGTAGGATGTGTGGTGGCACACGTTTATGGATTTTCACAGGAACAGAGGCAAGATAAGGATTCTCCTTTTCATTATCCCTCCCCCTTGCTGCTCTCAACAATGCTATTTCTGTAATAGGGAATGAAGTTCTTGATTCTACACCAAAACAGCTTCCCTCTCTTCCCCTTCCTCCTTGCAAGTCTCAGTGCCACCATGTAATTATTCTGATCAGGCCTTGAAAAAGAGGGAAAATGATAACTGGACCTAAGGGGAGAGCAGCTTTTAGACAGTAAGAGGATTTATAATAATGGGAGAATGACAAGATAGAAAGGGCTAGAAATAGCCAGCAACAGAGAGAGAAGCTAGCATTCCTGTGGCCACCCAGCTGAAGAAGCCTTCTAAAAGAAACACATGAACCATGCATAGGTACATCCTCCTGTACAAACTGGTTTTAAGGAGAAGAAACACTGCAACTGAAAGTGTTCTCCCCCAACCCTGATACTTAGTATTTTTATCAAACAATACATTATACGTGATGCATTATTTTCTAACTGCATCTTATGTCTCTACTATACTATAAGCTTCCATAAGGCAGGAGCTATGCAGCCCAGCATAATGTTGCCATTTAAGTATCAGCTGTATGTGTAACGTGTTTTTCTTCCCTAAAGGCGAAAACCAAACCTGCTGTATTTAATTGGGTCTACTGGCTATACCATGTCTATAGTTGTGTAAAAGACAAAAAATACTGTTTTCATGATATCATATTTCAAAGCTGCACTGGAGAATCCTTGACACCAAATCAGAATCACAGAGACCTACAACATCCTGGAAGTTAGAAGGTGCCACTTTACAGCTGGGTGTTTGACAGCAGGATGAGATGAGAACTTATGTGCTTCCAGTTCACCCCTGCCTTAAGTATGATATACACAAACCAGTGTGAAAGATACACTTCAGAAGATTAAGATATACATATTTACTTGCTCCTTTCATCTATAAAAGGCAATCTTATAAAACCAATGCACCCAGTGTACTTAGCCATATACCTGTATTAAGTTACAAGCCTAAAAATACAAAACAGATTAGTTAAGTACCACCATATAAGTTTTCATCTGTTATATTTAATATAAGTACATGCTGTCCTAAAAACCTTCAAAGACAATTTGTAAAATCACCTAAATACTGTGAGAAAAAACTGATTCCTAATTATAAGGCATTAGCGTGCACATAGAACATGTTAATAATAGCAGTAACTAATATTGTGTGAGCACTTGGCAATTTCCAGGAACTAGAATAAAGGCTTTACATGAATTATTTCATTAAATTCTTTCAACAACCCTATGAAATGGGTTTTACAAGTAATATTATAATCCTGGTCCACAGATCAGGAAGCTGAGGCTCACAGAGTATGTGTAAATTCACACAAGGAAGTAGCAGAGAGAGGATTCAAAACTACCCCTGTTGACTTCAAAGCCCCAACTTCTAACCATTATACGGCCCCCTCCCCACCTCCTCTGCATGAGGAAAACATTTCAAAATACAGTCAAGTCACCATCAGCCACGTCAGAACATGGATATAACACACGCATTACATTTATTCTATACTTCATGTCTTAATAGCTCTCCGACTATTTTTTAAAACCTGCAATATCCTAAATTGATGGTAAAAAAAAAAAAAAAAACTCGTTAAGGGGCACCTCACAGGCTCAGTCAGTTAAGCATCTGGATCATGATCCCAGGGCTTCCTGCTCAGCAGGGAGTCTGCTTCTCCCTCTCCCTGCTTGCTCACTCACTCTCTCTCTCAAATAAACACACACACACACACTCACTCACTCACTCACACACGAGTTGGGGTGCCTGGGTGGCTCAGTTGTTTGAGCAACTGACTCTCCATTTCAGCTCAGGTCATGATCTCAGGGTTGTAAGATGGAGGCCTATCAGGTTCCACGGCCAGCATGGAGTCTGCCTAAGATTCTCTCTCCAACTCCCTCTACCCCTTCCTCCCTCTCTAAAAACAAAACACACACACACACACACACACACACACACACACACACACTTGCAATGTATTAATGCTAAGAAAGCAACTGGCATAACAGTTTCTTCCGGCAAACTAATATATTTTTAAAAAATCAACTTCTGATACCATAAAATAGTACTGCAGAATTAAATACAGTACAGTTCAATACACACTCACTATCTTCTATTAAAGCATGAAAACATCTTTATAAGTACCAAAAGGTTTGGTAAAAGGGAGGAGAAAGAATAAACATGATTAACAAAATATTAACATATTTAACATAATTAAAACATTGTTAACAAAAGCAACTACACTTAAAGTTGGCCATATAAAATAGTTATTGAAAGAAGTTCTAGATTTTGCAGCTTCTTGATAAACAGGCAAGAAACTATTTGTGGGGACACCTGGGTGGCTCAGTCAGTTAAGTGGCTGCCTTCAGCTTAGGTCACGATCCCAGGGTCCTAGGATCAAGCCCTGCATCAGGCTCCATGCTCAGTGGAGAGCCTGCATTTCCCTCTGCCTCTGCCTGCTGTTCTCCCTACTTGTGCGCACGCTCTCTCTCGCTCGCTCTCTCTCTCTCTCTGTCAAATGAATAAATAAATAAATAAAATAAAAATCTTTTTAGAATAAACTTACAGATAAATATTTGTGGCTATAAAAATAACTGAATTATTGGTATATTTATATTAAGTACTGTATTCTAAAATATATGTGCATACCAGTATTAACCACTTCTCTAAATTCAATTTCACTATGAGATTTCAAGTAACTAAAGCCTCCGAAAGTCTCTTTACAGTGACATAACTTGCCAAAAGAAAATGCAATTAATCTAAGGTACAATACAGCAGGGCTTTGATGAAAAGCAACTTCAACTAAATGCAACAGAAACAGTTAAAAATTACTTTTTAGAATACAAAAGATGAAAAAGTTTAAAGCTTTCCACATTTCATCTTATCTCAGCCAGTTTATAGATTTTGTGGTATGACTTCTGAGTGAGGCTAAATGATCAGCTGCTCTGCATGGTCCAGACAGGCTTATCTTTAGAACGGTGCCAGAATATGAGCTCCTCATTTGCACACTGCTTGGCGGGGCATGTCTCTGTAGCATGGACTACATTCCTGCAACATGCTATATTTGGACACCTAAAAGCCACACCCTGAACTTGGGAAGTCCAAATATTAGTAGTTGTACTAAAGACAAATAAAT
The DNA here is from genome assembly GCF_022355385.1 of Mustela nigripes. Lineage (NCBI taxonomy): Eukaryota > Metazoa > Chordata > Mammalia > Carnivora > Mustelidae > Mustela > Mustela nigripes. Next base: position 224,099,087 of record NC_081557.1, on the reverse strand, counting down.
ACACATACTGTCCCTCATGAGCTCCTTAACTTTCACCGTCCAAGAATTACATGTAATTTTTAGGCACTCTTCATAAATGCTAGCAAATGTCTGAACATTTAGAACATAAAAGTTACCAGGGTGTCTTCTTCTCAAGAGTGGTAAAATGGACACTAAAGGAAGACTTTATTACTTTTTCTCTTGTAAACTGCCATCTTATTTTAATTTAAACAGGATAGAGTATCAGCCTGTAATTTCATGAAGATGGTGAGGAATAACAAAGACATACCTATAAAAAAAAAGCCTGGAGAAACACTGAGTCTTAAAATTTTATGACTGTTCTGAAGATTAACAAAATGCATGTGGAAATGCCTCTAAGCAATGGTGTGAAACTACAAATGTAAATAAGTATCACAATAAAATAGTAACAATGAATCAGAAATTATTTGTAATTAAAGAAATGCAAAGAATACACTTTCTTGAGTCAACAAACCAGTGGACTCAGAGGCCATAAAGAAAACTAAATGTTTAATCAAGTTTTCTTAAATACCTCACTATTGTATTAAAGACATTATTAAAGACATCACCTTAAGGACAGGGTGGTCGCATCTCTGGTTATGCATTCTTTCGTGTCACACTCAGCCCCTCGGCTGCCCATCTTGCCCTCTTTTATTTACTTTTAAACACTGAACTGAGAATAAAAAGAGCATTTCACATAAAATGAAGGTAAGTTCTTTAAGGGCAGACAACACTTCTCATTCATTTTTATATTCATTCCCAACATGTTGTACAATGTCAAAAATATAGCTACCACTACATAAATGTGGAATGGCAGATATGTCTTAGGAACTCAATTAATGTTTGTTAGATGAGTGAATAGATGACAAAGTGATTCTATCAACCAAGGCTGCCAGGAAAATGTCACCTTTGTTTACTCCTTTTAGTGGCGCTTCTAGATAAAGCAGCAAACATTTTCAGAAGTATTACTAAGTTTCATAAAATGGAGATGCTGCTTTTCAAGAAATATGTTAACAGAAATTCTACTTTTAAATGACAGCTTTACAAATGCTTGCTTTAATTTTCTGTTATTAAAATTATTTAAAAAGATCAATTTTTTTCTATTGGAATTTGAAAGTTTCTTCAAAAGAATTTTCTCTACATGCAACTTGGGATTCTTTTATTCAGCAAATTTTTTTTTAAGATTTTATTTATTTATTTGACAGATCACAAGTAGACAGAGAGGCAGGCAGAGAAAGAGAGAAGCAGACCCCCTGCAGAACAGAGAGCCCAATGTGGGGCTCGATCCCAGGACCCTGAGATCATGACCTGAGCAGAAGGCAGAGGCTTTAACCCACTGAGCCACCCAGGCGCCCCATTATTCAGCACATATTTACTGAGTTCACAGTAATTACTACTGGGCACTGGATAAAATAAATATAAAACATCAGAGTCAAGATATTATCACTAACACTATTAGAAAGCTCAAAAAATATATATATATACTGACTTTAAGAGGGAGTTCTCAACAAAAAATGAACAGAAAAGTCCAGTTAATAAATACTTTTTTTCTAAAGGGGATTAGAAATTGAGTTTTCACAGCTTGTCACACAATCTCCAGGTAGGAAAAGGCACTACATTCAAAACTTTTTAATCCTAATTTCTTCTAGATAAAAAAATTCACCAATTTCAATGACATAAGTATTTTCAAGACTCGGGCAGTTTCCATTTTAGTATGCAACTGCATATGCCTTTTTCTAGTACATTTAGTGTTTAGTAATTTAACAGATCCCAAATATTATTAGTTGCATTTACTTGGCAGATAACATTTCCCAACCAAGAGTAGTGGTTTAACTAGTTATTACTGACAAAATAACTTTTAAGAAAAGTTCTCATTTTCGGAGTACTGACACAATGGTTAAAACATTAAAATACTAAATAACAGGGCGCCTGGGTGGCTCAGTGGGTTAAAGACTCTGCCTTCAGCTCAGGTCATGATCCCAGGGTCCTGGAATCAAGCCGGCATCGGGCTCTCTGCTCAGCAGGGAGCCTGCTTCCCTCTCTCTCTCAGCCTGACTCTCTGCCTACTTGTGATCTCTGTCTGTCAAATAAAATTTTAAAAAAAAATTAAAAAAATACTAAATAACTTCCCCATTCAAAGGGACCCTTGTCAATAGCTAGAGTTCTAGGAAAAAGGAAAAATGTGAATAATGTACTTCAGTAATAAAAATAAAGGCAGACTCACTGACAGAGTGTCACTGGAGAGCACTCCTCTCCAAAGTTTTTTCAAATTCTCAAGCTTATTTCAAAATCTTTCAATTACCCAGCAGTGGCTAGATTCCGTTAAGAGGATGAGAAGACAGGCAAATGGTGATCAGGATATACATAACTGGGACACGGGATGGGGTGGTAGCTCTGTGAGGGTGGAAGTCTATACATGGCAGACTCCTGAATAAGGTAGCAGCCCAACAGAGTCAAGAAAGTGGCTAAGTAGGGAGGCGGGGGGGGGGGGGGGCGCTCTGGCAAATAAGGAAATATATTGAACATAACAGCTAGGCTTTTCATGATGAGTAAAAGCAGGTACAAGTAGGGAAAGGGATTAAGCTAGAATTGACCCAGTAATGTTATACTGGTAGCAGTATGAACTGGTACCAGATATCAGTGATACTCAAGGCTTTTTAATATATAGACAGAAATAAATACAAAGGTATGTATTTCTAACCTGTTCACTGAGAAGGCCTGGCAACAACACCTCAGTACCAATAAACATACCTAGTGCACAAATCACAGTTTCGAAATACAATTTCAACTCTATATAACCAGGAGTCCTTGAGGAAATAGCTGTTTCCAAGGCTAGGGCTGAGAAATAACATGAGTTTGGAACATCTTTTTTGTGCCAGAAAGTAAAGAGGAGCTCAAAAAATGATGGAGACATATACAAAATAATGTAGAAGTCAGCCAGCTTGAAAGGCTTTCCACTAGCCAAATATGATACAATTTGAGCATCAAAATAATAACAGCAACAAACTATGACCCACTGAATAAAGCAGAAATCCAAGAGTCCACAAGGATATAAATCAGTAAGTGCAGAAGATCAATCTTCAGACCATGAGATTCTGAGATGCACTATTTCTCCAATTTCTACTCTCAAGATATATCTGTCTTCCTCCCTACCATCTCCACAGGAAAAGATTTTGATAATAAACTGTTTAAATCTCTTCCTTACAGTAGAATGCAACTAATAAATAGAAGGAATTATGTAAACCAAAAAAATTACAATGAGAGTTAATCAACTGAGGCAAGAATTGCCAACAGACGCTATAACTAGTGGGTGCAAGGGATATGAGGAATATGCTTTTACAAAGTCTCCAAGTTTCTCTCCACAAAAAAATTTATTAATTACAAAAGAAAAGAAAGTAACTTTACAGTTAAAAACAAAGACATTATCTTAATGAAGTGATCAAAGATAATACCATCAGTAACCAAATAAATTGATTCCATATGCCACTTAAAAAGATGTAATGAGAAGGATCATTTCTGTAACAGTCCAATCCACAATGCATTACCTAGATCTAACCATATGAAACCCTCAAAACAAATTCTAATTTAGATGCAATCTGTGAAAGGTCACTCATGTTAAGTTTCAAGCCAAAGACAGGAAAGTCCAGGAAATACTCTGGAATTGTTTCAAATTGAAGAAGACAGGACAACTGGGTATAATGCATACTCTTGGATCCTTTGGTTATAAAGATCATTATCAGGACAAATGGCAAAACTGGAATGAGGGTCTCTGGACAAAGTATATGTGAGAGCTCTTTGTTCTGGTACAGCAAATTTCATGAAATTTAAAACTGGTTTCAGTTAAGACATTACAATTTTAAAAAGAAGTATTTCTAACTCTTTCTTAGTTATGTAGGTAGAGTTCTAATAATTGCTGATTTCTCTAGTATTTTGTAGCTTCTGTTTTTCTTCAATAAAGTATAGTAATCTTTAAACCCTAACAATGATAACTGTAAACACCAGGCCCTTATTAACTATCAAGTATTATCCTAAACTCTATATATTCAATAACTCATTTAATCCTCAATACAATCCTCTAAGGTAGTAGTACTATAATAAACTACATTTAGAAATGGGTAAAGTTAGGAAAATGGAGATTAAGGTACTTGCCCAAGGTCACGAATCTAGCTAAGTGTTATATAAAGAACTGAATACAGGCAGTCAAGCTCCTTTGGGATACTGTCTCTCCGGGAAAAGAATAGGTATACTTCAAGGTTTCTCAAGAAATTAGTGTCTAAAAGATAAGAGGCCCCAGGAATTATGTAGCCTCAGAACCCATAAAGTTTATTTGTTGTTCATTGTTCACTTAGTACCAGATTGAAAAGATATAAGATACTAAATTCACACTATTAGAAAGCTCCTAATACAGATTTAGGATGTTTATCCTGCAAAAAACTAATAAACTACTATAAAAATATTTATGATACTTTTTGAAAACGAAGACTTTAAAGGAAAACCAATTCTCTTGACTTACGTTACATTCAGGAATTATCTGAAATTTTAGTAGTTTTTTTTTTTGTAAGGAATAATTACATTGTTTAAATTACTAATACATGTAAACTTTACTATTTCTCCACTTTTATGGGCTGGAATTGAAATAATCTGTTTCAGAATTTTTTGCCTTTTCTATCGTCTATTCAATAATTCCCAGTTGTATTTCCTTGTTCTCTTGTAATCGACTTATTTCTCAGATCCCAAAGTACATTCCTATTTTAACTTTTTTTTTTCCGCCTGGGCCCCAGCTGTGCCAAAAGGGAAGAAAAGTAATTCTGCTTATTTTAGTGAAACCGTTAGGTGACAAACCAACAAGCTATTACCAAATAATTAACTTCAAAGTTCTTAAATTATAAATTGTCTTTTCTTATACTTGTTATTCCATGAAAACAATATACTTTATTCTATTGAGTAATAATTTTTATTTAAATGAAAATGTTGACAAACCATAAATGATCACCTCTAGCTCCCCACCTAACCAATTTACTTGCAAAATAAACAAATCCTTATATTCCAGAAGACGAACTCCATAATTATTTGTAGGTTTCCACATGCTATCGATCTACAAATACTAATGAAAATATTTTATACATTTGATATTTCAGAGAACTCTGCTCCTTGTTTCCTATTAATACACAAAAAAGCAAAGACACTCACAATGATACAAAATTCATTTTTGAAAAAATATCACCAGTTTTTCATTAAAAATCTGGATCATAAGGGGAGGAAGGGAAAAATAAAGTCAGATGAAATCAGAGAGGGAGGAAAGCTGTAAGAGACTCTTAACTATAGGAAACACTGAGGGCTGCTGAGGTGGGGGGTGGGGGGGTGGGCATTAAGAAGGGCACTTGTTGGGACACTTAGGTGGCTCAGTCAGTTAAACATCTGCCTTCAGCTTAGGTCATGATCTCAGGGTCCCAGGATAGAGCCCCACATCAGACTCCCTGCTCAGCAGGAGGCTGCTTCTCCCTTTCCCTCTGCTCCTCTGCCCTGTTTGTGCTTTTTTTTTCCCCCCACTCTATCTCAAATAAGTAAGTAACTAAAATCATTAAAAAAAAAAAAACCTTAAAAAAAAAAAAACATTGTGATGAGCAATGATATGCCACTGATGAATCATCACCGAACTCTACCTCTCAAACTAATAATACACTATAGGTTAATTAACTGAATTTTTAAAAAATTAAATTTTTAAAAATATGGAAAATGAAGACAGCATTGTAAGCTACAAAACTACCATTTCTTATAGTAGCCTAAGTCACAAAGAAGTATTGCTTTTCCTAGAATTGATAATAAAATATTACCTATAACTACTTATAATGTAATAAAGCTCTCTTTATAATTTCATAAAAGCATATCCTACAAGACAATCAATTCTCTGGTTACTTTAATAAACTTTACACTCAGTGGCTGTCTGATGTTACATTCTTTTTACCTATTGAGAAGGCCTCATTTGGCAAAAATTAATGAGTAACTCAAATAAGAACTCCAGGACATCATGAAGATACAACACTGCAAAAACCTTCCACATTCTTACTCTGTATATTTTATAATAGTAGTTGTGAATAGTAGTTGATATGCTCATATATTTCTTAAGTTGATGAATACTATTTGCCTTTTGGGGGTGTTCAGGTCATGTACCAAGAATCATCTATTTCCTGAATTTACATGTATTTGGAGAGCATCCCTTTCTCAAGATTTCCACTGTAACTCAGAATGGACAGGACCTAGTTTCTGCCACCTAAAGTTCACTTTTTTGCTCCACCAATGATGCTTTTAAAAATACCTGTAGTGGGGCACCTGGGTGGATCAGTGAGTCAAAGCCTCTGCCTTCCGGCTCAGGTCATGATCTCAGGGTCCTGGGATTGAGTCCCTCGGGTACTCTGCTCAGCAGGGAGCCTGCTTCCTCCTCTCTCTCTCTCTCTCTCTCTCTCTCTCTCTCTCTGCCTGCCTCTCTGCCTACTTGTGATCTGTCTGTCAAATAAATAAATAAATAAAATCTTAAAAAAAAAAAAACTGTATTTCCTCTTACAAGGTACAGAAGCATCTAAGTGATCCTAAGTAAACTAAGTGACAAGGATTTCACCTTGTCAAAGTGCTGTGAAGTACAGAAAATCTGAAATAGCTGGTAAGAGTCTAGAAAGGGGAGAGGTGGAGTAAAATTTACTATGTAACTTCAGTGTTAAGAGTTACACTGGTTCATTTCATTAAAACACCAAAATGGAATTTAATAAAGCATCTGTATTTGGGAAATGATACACTTAATTATCTTAAGATTCAGAGTAAGACCAAAGAAGGCTCATAAGAAAATCCATTTATAGTCCAAGTTTTAGACTGCAAATATCAAGAACATACCAGATTATTTCTGAAAGGGGTAGCTATATTTTTTATCATGGGACACATGCTCCCACACCCCACCCACCCACCCCTGTTAAGCTTTTCTGTTACCTTCTCTTCTCAAAGTCTAGTTTGAAAGTCAACAGTATTTACCGTCTTCACTTCCTCTTTTGCCCACTCCAATCAGACTTTCGCTTCCACCACTACAGGCAACTGCTTTTGTCAAGATTACCAACTACTACTTTGCCAATCCAAGTTCTGTCACCTTCTCATTTGAACTTCTGGAGCATCTGACATGGACTGTGCCCCACTTTTTTAAAACATTTCCTCCCTAGGCTTCCAAGACCCTAAGTTCTCCTGGCTCCCCTCATGTCGCATCTTACTGCTCTTCCAGGCTCCTCCTTCTGCTTCTTGGCCTCCTGGCACTCAGTCCTTCACCTCCCTGCATCTTGACCTCAGTGTTGTATCAACTTTCTTTTTCCATTATTGGTCCCCTAATTGGACCTCTTCAAACTTTTTTCTCCTAATTGCCTCCATCTCAAAGAAATTTTAATACCACAGGTACATAACACCTAGGAGCCAAACTTAATCCCTGTCATCACCCCCCCATCAACTTCCTGAATCCAATCTAATGGCAAATCCTGTCAGCTATTCCTTCAAACTACATTATCAGTCAGACCTCTCTGGTACCTCCCTCTTACCAGGTCACTTCAAGAGCAAGGCCTCACAGCCTTCCACTTCTACTCCTGCCCCTTTTCTTCAAGAGTCTAAGACCCACACAGTTACTATGGTAAACTTTTCAAAAGGAAATCACGTCCCTTCTTTGCTCAAAACTCCAAAATGAAGCTAGATGCACAAAGACTACATTATACTTAAAACCAATCCCGAATTCTTCATTAGGCCCTAAAGGTCCTATGAGATCTGGCCCTTATCATCTCACAGATCTTATGTCTCCTACTACTCTCCCATCCCTTCAGGACCGTCTGGCTATACTACCTTGTAATCCTTTCAATACTTTGAGGTCACACCAGCCTCAAGGTCTTAGCCTGGCTGATCCTTAAATCTGAAATATACTTCACCTAGACGCCCCCCCCCCCCCCCACTTTTGGCTCACTCTCAACACTCCCATCTATAACCAAATATCACTTCTCTGGAGAGTTCTTCCTAAATGACAGCACTTTAAAAGCCCTCACTCTACCTGGACACTGACTATGTGTTATCCTGCTTTACTTTTATCCTATCACTTATCTGTTCCAGCACTTTTATGAGTGCATGTACCTACATGCACACATGCAAACTTATTTACTATCTTTCTCCCTAAAAGAGTATTAACTTCCTGAGGGTAGGATATTTAACTTGCTCAATGCTCCATCCCCAAAACCTGGAATAATGCCATCTCACAGGAAGCACTAAATATATGTTTGATGACTTAATGAATGCATGGAGATGTAGGTGATTTTTATCACTTGTGATTAATAAAATCATTGATGATAAAGTATCCTTACAACAAATTTCCCAATTATCTCCTGCCACTAAAGTAAGACTTACTAAAACACACATGACTGATCAAACTTCAAAATAAAGCTCTATAGTAAAAAAAGACATAATATACTATAATTTCAAGCCACTCAACAAAGCATTTTGAACAATCAGTTATGCACAGGAATTTATTAAGCATTTAGTTTTATGATAAATTCAGCCTCCATTACTTAATATAGTGCAGGTTCCATTGGAAACTAGAAAGATTACTTTTTTGGGCATTCCTGAAAACCATTCAAAGAATCTGGACACAGCCCTAAAACATCTATCCACTAACTTAAAACTCAGTCTCCCCTTTTTTCAATTACACATCCAAAAGCTTCCAATTACAGCTCTAAAAGAGAATGCAGTCTAATGTCAAGGTCAGATTCATGCAACTAAGCATGCTTATAAAAAAGAGATGAGAAAAATTTAGACAACTACCAAAGCAGATCAATCTTCAACTATCTCACACTGCAACCTGGGACATGCTTACCTTTGCTAAGGTCACAGGCTCTGGATCAGTGGGTATGCAGCTAGTACACAGAAACCTATTATTATTCACTGTAGTAGTAGAGCTGTAGCACTATCATTAAAATTCTGCCAGAAAATATCTGGTACTGGTCAAAACATGGAAAATAACATTAGAATTCTATATTCTTACAACATATAATTCAGAAACCAAATAAGCAAATTTAAAAGGTAAGGTCTTTCTTGGAGCCTCTCCTCTCTAAGTACTCACCTTCCCAATTCCCCTTTTCCCAGCCCACCCTAACCCCCTCCCAAAAGTTCAAGACATTGTTTTTAAATTGTCATTCAAATTCTTCATAGGAAATAAATTCTATGATGGATTTGAAAACATTTAGTGACATGTCTGTGATTGAGTGCCAGCTAGTAATTCTGTCAACAAGACTGTCTTATCTCAAATTCACCTTTTATTGGCTAATGGTATCTTTTCAATCCATAAACCAACACAAGTATTCATGAAGAAAATAAAGGCTGACATTAAATGATGTAATAAGGTATAATCCCAATTGCCAAACCTTATACATAGTACTTTTTGAACAAAGTACTTCCTGAATTGAAACTTCTTTTAAATGTTTAACTTTTAAAAATGTCAATTGGGTGCTTCCCTGTTTCTTTAAGCACAGTGACACCTACCAGTTCTTAAGAAAACCCTTCTTTTGGGGCGTCTGGGTGATCAGTGGGTTAAGCCTCTGCCTTCAGCTCAGGTCATGATCTCAGGATCCTGGGACAGAGCCCTGCATCCAGCTCTCTGCTCAGCAGGGAGCCTGCTTCCCCTTCTCTCTCTCTGCCTCTCTGCCTACTTGTGATCTCTCTTTGTCAAATAAATAAATAAAATCTTTAAAAAAAGAAAGAAAAGAAAACCCTTCCTTTGATCAGTGAGTAACAACTCTCTGTTGTTAATTTTGTTCAAGAACACAGCCCTTGAGCAACCAGAAGCTCCTAGTGATAAACACTTGTTTAATACTTTCTTTTTACCTGATTACATGCTAAGAAAAAGATTGATAATGGAAGTAAAAACTTAATTTACTTCATTGGAACTGACATTTGCTATTTCATTTTGTCATAGTGATTTAGACTCTTACTTTTAAACTAATAACTTACATAACCAGTTAACTTTAAATCCTCTAAATCAAAAGTATCTAAATGGCCCACCATTTTCAACATATGGAAGAATTCACACTGACACAAAGAGAAACAGAAGACTGGCCAAATGTTAGAAGAATGCTTATTATGGATCTCATATTGAAGAACACCTTAACCAGATGAGAAAAAGTTAGAAAGTAAGCTTTATTTGTACTCAGCACTCAATTTAGATAAAATAACCATCCACAGAGTGAAAAGTATTTAAGTATGACACACATACTATGTGATTTACCCTATTTTTTTACCATTCATTTTAAGCCATATATTTATATATGTAATATAACATATATTATACATATGTGATTCAGGATTGCAAAGATGTTTAGTTTTCAGAAACAAGCCATGCTACTGAAACAGTTCTTTAATATCTCTGAAAATTTTATTTTCATTGTATTTGTAATTTGCATTATTTCTATTATAATTACTTCTAACCTGCTAAGTAACATTCAGTGGAATAGCAAAAAAAAAAAAAAAAAGAAAAAAGATGTTTGCACAACTGACCATCTTTGAAGAGAATACTACCATCAACAAACAAACCCCTTATCCAAAGGGATGAGAATAAAATTGTGCTCCGCCTAAAGTAGAATTTAATACAATGAATCTCCTATAATAATATATATTTTAATACACAAAACTCTAACCAGAGTCCATCCTACCCCCCCACTTCCCTAAACAATGAATGGTAAAGCAAAACTTAACACAAATTCTATATAAAATCGATTCCCAACTGTTGGGGAAAAGGAAGAAAGAACAGTAAGATGTTTCAGAAAAGCTACTGTTTTCTAAATAGTCCATCACGGTGAAAAGTGGACAGCCCTCATTTTTACTTTCTGCAGAAGGTTCTGTTACTGTACTCCAAACTTGAGGTATCCCTTGAGTCTGTGAACATAGCAGAGGAGAAATGTAGAATAATTCAGGTACACAGAAAACCATAATAAGGCAAATTTACAATCAATTTTAGAATTGTACTTCCTTAAATTGTAAGAAAACTTTCATCATATGATGAATTACCTACTGGAAAATTTGTTATTCGAGGAAAAAAATGAGGCTTGCAACCTATCTATTTCATGAGTTCCCTAAAATAGAAAATGTCAAATTTCTAGAACCCAAAGTACAGAAAGATGTGATAGGCGATTGGTCTCTGCATCCTGTTCTGAAAAGCGGTCTCTATTTCAGAATAAAATTTTTAAAAAGTATAAAAGACACAGCTGTCTCAAAGTGAACAATCTTCCACAGATTAAAAGGCATAACTAATCTTAGCAACTTAGTATACACAAGGATTCTAAATCTCTAAAAGTCAAATATTCTGAAGTAAAAGAGGAAAAGGGCCAAGAGTAAAAGAGAAAGAGAAACAGGAAATAAGAAAATGAAAATAATAAAAACCAAAGTAGCCCCAATAAATAGATATGAAATGAAGGAAAGAGGGAAACTGAAATGCTGACATAAAATAATGATTAAATAAGATCAGAAACTTATTGTGAGTGCTCTGAATTCACATAGATAATTTTATCAAAAAAGAAAACTTTTTGATTATTTTTAAAAGAATACAATTTATGCAAAGTACAAAAATCAATTCTGACTAACACAGAACAGTGTTTTGCAAACTGATCAAATAATATTCACGTTACTCCTCTAACAAAAATTCATGTTAAGCACACTTAAAATTTGGCTGACAGAGTAAATGAACAATATGTTCGTGTTGCCTATTCTCCACATACAAGAAACTATGACTACAAAAGGTCTTTGTTAGTAGTACAAATAATGACATTTGTCATTTTGAAACTAGACTCTACCTCAAGAACAGGCCTTCCCTTGTATAAACTGCTTTCTATAGACAAGGAAAACCCTAAGTACCTCTATAGACGGCTAACAACAGCTTCTGAAACCAAAAATATCATTATGAAGGTTATATAGTGTTAAAAACCTGAATTAATAAAATATCACAAGCATTTGAGGCATATTAAGAGCCCTGTGTTTTTAAAATGTGCAGTATTAACCACAAATATCTTGAAAGCAATTACTCCAGCAGAGTGCCTCCCAGTGAAGGGGTGGCAAGAGATGAAAGGTAAATAAATGTCCCTTCATGCAAGTAACTCCTCTGGCCTCACCAACTCTCTGGTAGAACATACTTCTTATTCTCTTATCCCACATTGCCTACTACATACCTTGATGCTAGATCATATCACATGCTTTAATCATGTGTTAACAGACCTTTCTCCAATAACACACTATAGACAGGCGGAGGAGAGAAAACATATGCTTTATCTCTGTATCTTCCATAACTAGGACAATGCCTTGCTCATAATAAATACATTTACTAAAATATGTGCACTGTACGAACCCATTAAATGATTCTGCTCAAACCCAATGGGTTCTAAAATGACATGGAAGAAAAAGAAAATGGAATTCATTCTGAACAAAAGGAAAAAGTTGATTCAAGTGTTCCTTTAAAACATCTCAGAATTACACATTATATTAAAATCAAAGCTAGTCTTCCTAAGTGAATTTATCTTCCTTAACTGCTCTATATTCTAAAGCTTTCCAAAACAAGACACTGTAACAGCTCCTAATATTTAGTGTGATAAACGGTAAATGATAAAAAACACTAAAATACACTACCACCTCCCACAGACGCAGTTAATGTTACTAACCACTAATTTCTACAATAACATCCTTCTTTGCTACTGAGACCAAACACAAATCAAGCTTCCTTAATACACTGCTAAAGGCACCACCACCAACTGGTAAGCACTGATTTATGAGTGGAATCTTACTTACCACCCCTGGAGCAGTTCATCAGGCTTAAACATCAAGACTCACCAGTCTGGTCTCCCTCTAACTGACCTATTTTCTACTATTCCCAACTCAGATGCCTGTTCAACTCCATCAGGCTCCAAATCCCCACATGCACCATGTTCACATCCATCATGTTCACATCCATCTTATAAAATTAGTGGTAACAAGGGATGGTCATTAAGCACTTGCTATGTGCTAGGCACTGTTCTAAGCACTTTCGATGTACAAATTCATTTCATCCTCAACAATCTGATGCAATACACAATTTTTATCACCATTTAGCAGATGACAAAACGAAGAAACAAAAAGTTAAGTATTGCATTTAAGAGCAAAAGACAAATATTAAAACAGTGATTATTCTTATCTCTCACAGACTAAAAAATTACTGTAGTTCTAATTTATAAATTGTGCTTATTTGAAGGATTTAGAATTTCAGTCTGGAATTATACATATTCATTTACTCATTTTAATGTGCTAACTTGTATACTGCTATCTTTACCATTTCTCTCTTTTTTTTTTAAAGATTTATTTATTTATTTATTTATTTCACAGAGAGAGAGAGAGATCACAAGTAGGCTGAGAAGCAGGCAGAGTTGGGGTGGGGGCGGCGGGAAAGCAGGCTCCCTGCTGATCAGAGAGCCCGATATGGGGCTCGATCCCAGGACCCTGGGATCATGACCTGAGTTGAAGGCAGAGGCTTAACCCATTGCGCCACTCAGGCACCCCTTCTTTACCATTTCTAAGAACATTTTTGTCTTTTGAAATCCTGCTTTAGAGTCATCTCCCTAATGAAGACTTACTCATAACAAATCTGTCCATTTCCTTAAACTCTTAAAATAGTACGACTTACCTAGTATTTAATCACAACTTCTTAAATTGTTATTTAATATTTCATGTGTGCACATGTAACAATACCAAAAGCCCCTTGAGGAGAAAGGCCTTCTCTTACACTTGGTGCTCTACCATAGTGACTCCTATGCATACTGTAAATATACAAATAAATACTGTGTAAATGGATGCCACAAAGATAATGACACTTTATGTGCAAGGTCTACATCTTTAGTTACTCTTCTGGTAATGTTTAACAATTATGCACAGTTACCTTTGTGTTTTGTTTTGTTTTGTTTTGTTTTTCATTCCAATCTCACTGTAACCAACAGCATACACCTAAAAAACTAGTTGATTTTTATCAGCATGTAGAAATCCACTCATATTTCCATACGCAGAAGAATACCCTTATAAATGTCAAGTTTCCATATAAAGGAAATATTTATAGTCCTCTTTACTTTTAGAACTTTAACATCCATGATAAGGAATTTTTTCCTTTATAAATCTTTTTAGGGGGGCGCCTGGGTGGCTCAGTTGTTAAGCATCTGCCTTTGGCTCAGGTCACGATGCCAGGCCTGGCATGGGCACTGGGCTCTCTACTTACCGGGAAGCCTGCTTCTCTCCCACTTCCCCTGCTTGTATTCCCTCTCTCACTATCTCTCTCTCTCTCTGCCAAATAAATAAATAAAATATTTTTAATAAATAAATAAAACCTTTTATGTTCTATTTACATTTCTGCTTTCCTAAACAGAAAGAAAATACTCTTGATCATCTCTCTCTAGCTAGGATTTAAATACACTTGAAAACAACCATTATTTAAATGCCTACATCTCTCTTCTCTCAATTTCAGTTCCTTTAAATTTCTAATAAAAAAATTAAATTTCCAAATGTCTATTCAATTTGTAAAGCCCAAAATTACACAGTGACCTTAGGTAAGATAAGACCCATGCTAAACAAACAGGATAGAAAGATTACGTCATGGTTGTCACATGTTATAATAACTATTTAATCCAATGAACTACCATTTTTAAAAACAGTACATTACTTAATCAGTTTGTATCTATTATGGTGCTTAAAACTTATATACAACTAATAATTTTCTACATACATTTCCCTTCATCAGGTATCTGACTACTTTTTAACCGCATTTAGTAATTCTAACAACTTATCCAATTTATCAAAATCTATCTGAAATCCAACACTAGTTTTTAAAATGGCTTTCATTTGCACTGCACTGCTGGCATGTGCAAACTGACCAAGCATTCACCACACAAGCAAAAAAAGTATAGTCACATGACCTGTAATTTTTCTATGTAAGATCAGGATCAATTTCTGCATAACACAATTTTACTTTTCCCTAGTTGACATCTCCATAAAGACCTTAGATCTGTTTCACCCTTCAGAAAACTGTATACTACAATGGTAAGTATTTAGCCTAGTATATCTTTTTATTTTATTTATGAATATTATGAGAGTGAATCAAAAACCTGAGAAAACTTTCAGTACAGTGTAACATTTTAGTTTACTCAGCATTACAAGGACAAGTCAACATTTTCTAAGTACCTACCAGATGATGCTGGAAATTATGCCAAGCACTTTTGTTACAGTACTCATTTAAATCACATAAAAACTCTATTTTATAAGAGAAGTTTAAAATGTATCCTATGCCTTAATGCTCATTAAGTAAAAGGACTAGGATTTAAATTTGTATAGTTCAAAAGCCCACATACTTCCTAGACCATGCCACTTCCACTTCTAGCAAATTTCAGGTACCTGCAAGACCCATGGTGGGGGGCCACCATTTATGGTCCGCCTCCTCATCCCTTCCCAGAACTCTTGGTCAACCCTCACAGCTTATCGCAAACACCATCTTCCATGTCTAATACTACCAGAGTGAATTACTCCTTCCAGTGAGCTGCCTCCATATCCTACACTTACTCCTATTATGATACACATCCCCATTTATTGCAGTTATTTGTCTTTCCTACTCAGCTACTTATACGTCATAGCCCAGAGATACATTTCCTTCATCATCAATACCTGGCATCCAATGCCTAGTGAGCACATCACAGACACAACCTGTTCTACTCCAGGTGCTTCTGCGTCATGAGTTAGCTTGCATGCAACTGGTAAACAAGGATCATGTCAATAAAATATAAAAGTCTATCATTTCAAGAGTGACTTTTCCTCACATGTTAGCATTTTATACTGCCAAGTAACAACAAATGGATACAAAGTATCCAAAATGGCAAAACAGCAGGCTGTGCACATACCGTCTGCTCACACTCCTTCCTCTCAGTCCCATTTGGCCACCGCCTGTCTCAGCAAGGCTTGTAGATCACTTCTCAAATTCATGAGCTCTGCTTTTGTCTGCCTAATTTAGCAACCTCAATCCTAACACCTCCTTCCATGAAGTTATCTTGACCTATCTGTTTAAGGTAAAGGCCCATACTCACTACTGTATTAACTGATTAGGAATTTAACATATCTTTTAAACTTGTGCTAGTATTTTTACTAGCACTATTAGTGCACTGGTTACAAAGTTGCATAGGTTTTGAGTAGCCTGCTCTAACCCATTTTTCTCATAAACTCTGGAATTTTTCAGTTCATAAGTTTACAAAACATAACCTTCTCAAGAATGCATACATCTCACTGTAACAGAAATGCCCATACTCAAAAGTATTGGATGAACTGAGTCATTGAGTAGCCAGTGCTCATCAGGGATGATACATTCATTTATTCAACAAATATTTATTGAATATCAAAGTATATAAGGCACTGGAGACACAATGAAAACGGGCACAGTACAACAGCGTTTGTACGTGTAAGCAGGCATGCATGGATGCCAGTACTTGTGTGTATTAGATTCACCTAACAACCATGACTTACAGGTAATCCCTAGAAGTACATACTCATGTCTATACCAGCAGTTTCCAAACCTTTTCAGAGGACTCACCTTTTGTTTCCTAAGAAAAATCTTAATCAGAAACACGACATCCAGATAAAAGCAGAATCCTGCACATTCAACATGCCCTGTCCCTGAGCGATCTCCAGGATACCTGGGGTTTGTCAAGCTATGATGTAAAAACCATCTAGCAACAATACCCTGTCTTTACATGACCGTTAATAAATGTCTCATATGTATTGAGAAAATCAATTAGGTCACTCTAAAGCATGTAGAGGAGGTTTAATTCAAGGCCCAAGGCTCATTCTCTCTCCTCCCATGCAGCTGTGTTAATAGGAGCCTTAAGACTACTCCTCAAACATAATATTCCCCTAGAAGGTGATGTGAGAACCATATGGTTTATAATTTAGGCCACCTCTTTGGTGCCTCAGGGAAATCTTACCATGATAATGGCAAAATCTTAGCGGGTAGAAATTAAGGTGAAACCCAAGGAAAAAAAGAGATTAAAGAGAACCCAACTTGGAAAGGCCCTAAGCCAAAACAAAACAAAACCAAAACAAAACAGCTCACAGATCACAAAAGATCTCACCAAACTCCCTAGGGTCAGAAACCAAAACCAGGTTTAAGGATAGAGTCCCAATACATTTGGGATACATTTAATAAACAAAATAAACAAAGAAGCCCTGTTCTCTGAGGCAGACATTCTCAGAGGCAGGAGAAAGAAAGGACACCAACATAACGTATAAGTCAATTACATGAGGTCTTAGAAGATGACACATGATACGGGAAAAAGAAAATGTGAAGCTAAGAGAGAGGAGTGCAAAAAAAAAAAAAAGTAAAAGTGGGGAGAGAGGAGTGTGATCTGTGATCTTAAAATAGTGAGGGTGGGCCTCCCTGAGGGTCCATGAGGACATCTCCAGTCCTGGGATAGAGCACCAGGAGTGAGGCAGGCCAGCTACACACGACAGGGAAGAGAAGAAGAAAGAGGGGAGAACAGATCATGGAGAGGCATACAGGTCTTTGTTAAGACTTCAGCTTTTCCTCTGAGCAAATCTAATTTAGGTTTTAAACAGATTACTCTGCTAAGTGAAGTCCAGAATGCAGCAGAGCACAAAGACACTATAGGAGACCCCTGTGGCAGCTGCTGCAGTTACCCAGGCAAGAGGTGGGAGCTGAACCAGGGGGGAAGCACTGTGGGTGGTAACAAGTGGTCAAATCCTTTTTCCCTCATTCAAGCACATTTAAGTGAGCTCCACTTAACTTATCTATCGCATATCCAAAATCTAAACTATACTCATAGCAACAGATGTTATAATGGGTCTCTAATTCTTTATTAGAATTGAATGTTGCCTCCATACTGCAGAGAGATTTCATACACAGGCATGCCTTGTTTGACCACACTTCTATTCACTGCACTTCACAGATACTGCACAGACACTGCCCACAAAAATCGAAGGTTTGTGGCAGCCCTGCATCAAGTAAGTCGATTAGCGCCATTTTTCCAATAGCATTTGTTCACTTCATGTCTCTGTGTCACATTTGCATACTTCTCACAATGTTTCAAACTTTTTCATGATTATTATATTTGTTATGATGATCTGTGATCACTGATCTTTATGTTATTATTGTCACTATTTGGGGGTTCCACAAACAGCACCCGTATAAGATGGCAAACTTAATTTTTTTACTTTTAATTTATGATTTTAAAATATTTTTTATTAGATTATGTTTTTGAGAGCAGTTTTAAGTTCACAGCAAAACAGAATGGAAAGTACAGAGATTTCCCACACACCCCTTACCCCACACATATATGACATCCTTAATTATCAACATCCCACACCAGAGTGGTACATTATTTATAGGTGATGGACCCATGTTGACACATTGTTATCATCCAAAGTCCAGAGTTTACATTAGGGTTCACTTGGTCTTGTCTATTTTACGGTTTGGACAAATATATAATGACATGGATCCACCATAATAGTTTCAGACAGAATAGTTTCATTGCCCTAAAAATCCTCTGTGCTCTGTCTATTCATCCTTCTCTCTACCCTAGGCCCTGGAAACTGCTAATTTTTTTAAGACAGCAAACTTAATTGATAAATTGTTGTGTGTTTTCTGATGGCTCCATCAACTGGCTATCCCCCACACCCGTCCCCGGGGCCGATTCCCTGAGACGCAATACTGAAATTAGGCCAATTAATAAACCTACAATATAGCCTCTAAGTGTTCAAGTGAAAGGAAGAATCACATGTCTCTCACTTTAAATCAAAACCTGGAAATGACTGAGCCTAGAGAGGAAGACATGTCAAAGCCAAAACAGGCTGAAATCTAGGTTTCTTGTGCCAGTTAGCCAAGTTGTCTACGGAAAGGAAAGTTCTTGAAAGAAATTAAAAGTACTACTCCAGTTAACACACAAATAGTAAGAAAGTGAATAGTCTTCCTATTGATACAGAGAAAGTTTTAGTGGTCTGGATAGAAAAACAAACCAGCGACCATGTCCCCTTAAGCCAAAGCCTTATCTAGAATTAAAACCCTAACTCTCTTCAATACTGTGAAGACTGAGAGGTGAGGAAGTTGCCCAAGGAAGGTGAAGCTAACAGAAGTGCAACCAGAGGTTGGTTCAGGAGGTTTAAGAAAAGAAGCCATCTCCATAAGAAAGGTGCAAGGGGAAGCAGCAAGTGCTGATGTAGAAGCTGTTCTCCAAAAGATAAGTAACAAAGGTAGCTACACTAAACAACAGATACTCTGCAGAGGAAACAGCCTTATATTGGAAGATGCCATCTGGGACTTCCGCAGTTAAAGAGAAATCAATGCCTGTGACCTTCAAAGCTCCAAAGAACAGGCTGATTCTTTTGTTAGGGGCTAAAGACGCTTGTGACTTTAAGTTGAAGGCAAAGTTCACTTACCATTATGAAAAATCCTAGGGCCCTGAAGAATGATGCTAGATCTACTCTGCATGTGCTCTATAAAGGGAAAAACAAAGCCTTGATGACAACACGTCTATTTACAACATAGTTTACTGAATATTTTAAGCCCACTGTTGAGGCCTGATGCTCAGAAAAAAGAAAGACTTTCAAAATATTACTGCTCACTAGCAATGTACCTGGTCACCCAAGAGCTCTGACGGAGATGTACAATGAGATAACGGTTTTCATGCCTGATAACACAACATCCATTCAACAGCCCATGAATCAAGAGTAATTCTACTTCCAAGTTTTATTATTTAAGAAATATATTTTATAAAGCTATAGCTGCCATAGATAGTGATTCCTCTGATGGATGGAAACGATTCACTAATCTAAATGCCATTAAGAATATTCATGATTCAGGCACCTGGGTGGCTCAGTGGGTTGAGCCTTTGCCTTCGGCTCAGGTCATGATCTCAGGGTCCTTGGATCGAGCCCCGCATCGGGCTTTCTGCTCAGCGGGGAGCCTACTTCCCCGTCTCTCTCTGCCTGCCTCTCTGCCTACTTGTGATCTCTCTCTCTCTCTGTCAAATAAATAAATGAAATCTTAAAAAAAATAAAATTCATGATTCATGGGAAGAGGGCAAGATATCAACATTAACAGGAGTGTAGAAGAAGGTGATTCCAACCCTCATAGATGACATTGAGGCTTCAGTGGAGGAAGCGACTGCAGATGGGGTGGAAACAGCAAGAGAACTAGAATGAGATGAGGAGCATGAGGATGGGACTGAATTGCTTCAATCTTATGATAAAATTTGAACAGATGAGGAGTCACCTCTTGTGGATGACCAAATGAAAGAGGTTTCCTGAGATGGAATCTACTCCTGGTAAAAATGCTGCAAAGACTGTTGAAATGACAACAAAGGATTTAGACTATTACATAAACCTGTTTAATAAAGAGGGGCAGGGTTTTGCAATTATGAAAAAAGTTCTCCTTTGTGTAAAATGCTACCGAACAGTACTGTATGCTACAGAGAAACTGTTCATGAAATGAAGAGTCAATCAATGTGGCAAACCTCATTGTTGTCCTATGTTAAGAACTTGCCATAGCCACACCACCCTTCAGCAAGCAGCATACTGTTCAGCCAGAAGCCACCAACACTGAGGCAAGACCTCCACCAACAGAAAAATTAAAACTTGCTGAAAGCTCAGAGGATGATTAGCACTTTTTAGCAATAAAGTATTTTACAAATAAGGTATGTACATTTTTCTATACATAATGTTATCCCATACTTCACAGAATACAGTATAGTATAAACATAACTTTTAAACACACTACAAAACAAAAAAACTCATTTGACTGGCTTTACTACAATATTTGGTTTATTATGGTGGTGTGTACAGTATCTCTAAGGCATACCTGTAAGCAGAGTAAGTTTTTCTGAGTTTTCCACCATTCTAGCACTTTCTCCCCCATGAAATGTACATTCTTTCATTCGCAATACTACCCAAATTCCTATTACTTAAAAATGGTATGGGGCAGGGAAATGGAAAGACAGATTTTTAAGTGTATGTATTTTTCAATCAAGTTAGTGATATTTTTTTCCTTCTTTTTCTTCTTCTCAGTGTATTTTAACAAATGCCTCCTTTAAAAAGTGAAAACAAAAATGTAAGCAAGCTATAAACCTCCTTGTACATTAATAAAAAATACTGAGCATTGATGGGATAGTTTTCTAAGAAAATTTTTCCATTTCCAAATGTTACCACAACCAGTCTAGTAAATTTATAATAAAGTGTCTTTATCCTACTGTGCAGTAGTCTGTCCCATCTTTCTCCTCCTTTCCTTTTATTATTCAAACTTAGAGAGGAAAATATATATATCATAAATGTTTTGGTAAAAGAATAGAAACATAAAAACATTAGGAAAACAACATTTTGGTTCACTGTCACTCAAATAAAATAAAAGTAAGAAGAAGAGTAAGTTTGATGGACTTTCTTTCTTTCTTTTTTTTTTTTTTTTTTTAAATTTTTGGAGCTTTCTAGTATTAGGAAATCAAGTTGAGGTTTTAGGTCATACACCTTTCCTGCCTTAAACAATTACTGTCCATGAGATGGCTGGAGGATCTAAAACCAGAGAAGTAGTAAAATATAAATCACAGAACTTTATCATGCAAGTCTTAGAAGACTTCATAAAAAATTTATTTCAGTAAAAGCTTAAAAGTTCTGTGTCTTCTGAAGACTTTAGGAACTGCTCGCAATAACAAAAAACTTTGGGACTCATATTTACTAGATAAACCTTTTATAATGATGTCACTTAACAAGTGAAGCAATACTCCACAACTTTAAGCTCTCAAACATGCATTATCGTATTTATTCTAGCATAAGGTAAAACGGGCTGAAAACGGGCTGACCCTTAATCATAAGATAAAAGAGCATTTTTCAAAATCAAAAATGGAAAAATTATTTACTAAAATATAAATACCCTCACAGAAATGTTATTTTTATTTTTTTCATAAAATCATTTGCAATTAGTGAATTAACAATGGCTAAGCAGGGCAGAAGAGCAGATTCAGTTCACTAAAACAGTCTTACCTTCTGAAGTTTTCCACCGTTTCCATAAATCCTCAACAGTTATATGCTTATCTTCTCTGTGCAGATGGCTGTGTTTATTAGTAGCATCTTTATATTTCATATCTTCTCTAATAAACTGTAAGAGAGAAAACACTAAGTAACCTTAAATTCACTATTTTATAATCTCTGTAGACTCAGAAACAAAATTTTTAAATCCAGAGGTGGCAATTTTCAGATAACAACCGGGGCATTTTTGGTATTTTATAGTCACCTTATTCTTACATGTTTATAAAATTTATTTAATAAAATGTCTTCTACTGATCATAACAACAATAAAAGTACTTATTTAATGCTCATTATTTCCCAGGTACTATCTTACATTGTGTCTCTACATACACATACACACACACACACACACACACACACTCATTTAACTTCATAATAATTCTATATTATGTATCTTCATTTTGTAGATGAGAAAACCAAGACCCAAAGAAATAAAATAATTTGTCCAAGATTGAAAAAATAACAAACAGCAAAGCTAAGTATACTGTGCTCAACAGTATAATATATTCTATATTATGGCCAGTACATGTGTGTATGTATGTGTGTATGTGTGTATGTGTGTGTATATACATGCATTTATACATGCATTTTTACCAGATATGTAGTGACAAGGGTGTTTCAAAACACCATAAATGCTAATCTCAATTACTACCTCATATTTTTGTGTTCTCCTACCAGTGAAGCTATTATTTATAGTTGAGAGGCATTTGACTGCAGTGTTCAGAACTATATTTTATAAAGCTGAAGTAGATCTCTATTAATCTTACATTAAAATAGATAAAGAAAATGCACTAAAATTTTCTTTGCTAAAAACCAACCTGCTCTGTATTCATTATAGAAAATCCATCAGTTGCTCCCTGCTGTAGTTAAAAAGTCATTTGCTTTTTATTTGGGAGAAAGAGAAGAAGCAAACACCTTTTATGGCTTGCATACCATTTTCCAATCCTATTCCTGACAATCTTTTCAGCCTGATCTCTTGACACTATCCTCATATAAACTCATTACTCTAATAATATAAAAGAAATATTTTAAATTATTAAGCTTTTTCTCTCATTTCTCATTTTTCCTGTTCTGGTATTATTTTAATTGATATCTTTATTGATTTTTTTCTGATTTCAAAAATATAAGATCACACAAAAGATTATTTAAGAAACCCATAATGCAGAAAGTGAATATCCCCAACCAATATCCCCCAAAGTGAATAACTCCCAGCCGCAGAGGCATATTTTTCTGACTTTTATATACTGGCAATGAACATTTTCAGACAAAGGCCAAATTTTGCTTTTATGTCATCTTCCACTAAAACTAAAAAAACAAATTTTTAATAGCTGTATAATATTCAGAAATCATTTCACTTTCCTGAGATTTAGTAACCTCAGCTACAAAATGAAGAAACAACATTTTACGATCAACACTACTCAACATGTCAGGAGACTGATTTTGGTCAGGGAACTGATACCTGTCTACAGTATGTACAGAAACAGAAAGAAGCCATTTAGAAACCTACACAGTAACAGACATTTTCAAAGACTAAGACCCAAGCATGTGGTAAATGTACTTACCATGTAGGCCCCATTTAAAATGAACTGGACATGAAAAATCTGGTCCTTCAACCATAGATAACTTTGAAAAGCAATAACCCAGGTCTATTCTAGTGCTTATATATTTTGCTGTTCTAACTAGTGCCTCACTTTGTTTTCCAAATACCCTTTTAAAAAGTTAAAGGGGCCTGCCTCATTGCTCCAACTCCTTCTATTTCATATTTTTCTAATTTCCTATTTTCTGCCCATTCCTCTTTGTTCTTCCTGATATTTGTAGAATCCAGTAGATATACCCGGAAAAATCACTGTCACTGAGATGTTCAGAAACTGCACCTAGCTTGGGAAAGGTTCAAGAGCTAGAGAGAGGGGTGCCTGGGTGGCTCAGTTGGTTAAAGCCTCTGCCTTCGGCTCAGGTCATGGTCCCAGAATCCTGGGATAGAGCCCCGCATTGGGCTCTCTGCTCAGCAGGGAGCCTGCTTCCTCCTCTCTCTCTCTCTGCCTGCTTCTCTGCCTACTTGTAATCTCTGCCTGTCAAATAAATAAATCTTTAAAAAAAAAAAAGAGAGAGAGAGAGAAATTCTAGAAAGAAAAGCATGGGGATGAAAAAAGCAGGGAGGAAGCCTGCCTTGGAAATTTTCCAGTCAGTTGGAATAAATGGCAACTGTTTCATATCTGTGATACATAGGGGGGGGAAAAAGTCCTAAGAAATTCTCTTTACCACATGAACACAAAGAACCTAAAAGTAGAGTTCTGTGGCTTTAGGATCAATGTACTTCAGAAAATAAAGCTAATCTCCATATAGAAAAGATGAGGCATTCTAGTCACTGAACTATTTTAGTAAGCCTAGGATGAGTGTATAGATACCTGCCAAAACATGTGATTAACAAAATAAAAGAATTAAGATATCAAAAAAAGGCAATTTTTTTAAAAAGCTCAGGAAGATTATCTATAGTGTAGTTAATGTAAAAGAACTATTTGGCTCCCAAAAATGTTGGGTCAAAACTGAATAAATGCACAGAATTGTATTTTCCCTGAAATTATCATTTAAAAATTAATATATACTTCCCTTTTATTTTTTTTTAAAGATTTTATTTATTTATTTGATAGAGAATACAAGTAGGCAGAGAGAGAGAGAAGCAGGCTCTGCACTGAGCAGAGAGCCCGATGCGGGGCTCTATCCCAGGACCCTGGGATCATGACCTGGGCCGAAGGCAGAGGCTTTAACCCGCTGAGCCACCCAGGCGCCCCTATACTTCCCTTTTAAAACATGATCCCAAGACAACACAATTCATAACAAACAATATTGAAGTGTATTTTATATCTCATACATCTTCAACATTTTGATCACAAATGTGAGCAGAAAGCACTAGAAATATGAGTAGAAAGCACTAGAATTACTTTGTGTTGAAACTAAGGTGGAAAAATGTTAACTAAACCAAGTACACTAAAACTCATCAGTTTCCATTAACCCTCTCCAGTATGTTTCCTACAGAATCAGTTTGTTCAGAATTTTCTAAAACTTCACAGAAAACTGTAAATCATAGAAATGAGGCAGGCTAACTAGAGAAATTTTAAAAGCAGTCACCAATAATTGAAAATGCATGAGAAAATGACAAATTTTTATCTGTTGAAATCTGGGAATTAAATCAGAAAATAGAATCTGAAATTCTATGAGGTAAATCTTTAAATAATGTACTGCAAATAAAAAGTGGTAAGCATGTCCAATTATGTGCCTAATTATACCTACTATAAGAAAGGGTGAATTGATAATACAAATACAAAAGTACTCAAATTTCTTCTCAAAAATATTTATGCAGAGGATTCTTTAAAATACATTCTTCTAAACCATTATGGAATTTACATAGCCAGTTTCAGGAACTTAGCTTCTAGATGATAAACTGGTATCAGTTCCTTGTATCTCTAACATACATATTATTTGTATTTTGTATTTATACTTCATATTTTTGATGCTATATTTTTCTTTTTATTCCAACTGCACTTATATTTGTGTTTTGTATTTGTGTTATTTCTATGACAGTGCTTAATAAAATCTGATACATGCTAGTACAGACACAATTGAGGGCTCTTTTCAGCCAATACATACCTCCTTCCCTACCAAGATAAGTGTATATCTCTGAATGTGTTCAGTCATCCCTCCTCAACCTATCACTCATTGGCACAGCTGTGTGACTAAAGGATGGACACTTGACCCAGAAGAAAACAATCCAGAGTATGAACAGGATGAAAGGATTCTATTTCACAAGTAAATGCAATTCAGACCATAAAAGGCTAGGTTATTTGGTGATGGTTCTGGATTTTAAAGAAACTGGTGTTGAAGGTACCATTTTATGAATGGACACATGAACCACACGTACAAAGGAAGCCAAAATGTAGAGACAGAAACTAATGAAAGAGAACAGAGAAAGAAATGGCGCCAGGAACTGCCTCAATTCTTGAGGACTTCCTGTTTCAGTTCCCCAGGAGGCCTGGGGTATATAATTCTTGTCCTGATTTCCACGACATAAGAATGATACATAGGTATTTCCCCTTTTATTTTTAAACATACAATTTTAAGATCTCAATACCCAAGGAGAGGTGATTTATCATCACAGTTAAGCACCCAGACTCTAGGGTGACAGATACACTCAAAATCTGACTCCACTGCTTGCATTTTTTTAGCCTCATATTTCTCCTTTGTATAGTGAGGAAATTAAATCACCCACCACGTATGGTTATGGAAAGAGTAAATTAAAAATTCATACTTAGAATATAAAAGTGTTAAACAATAAAAACAATTTGAGTTGTTATTGCTGTTGAGCTTTAAAGCCTGAATAAATTAGTTTCACCTTGACTACACTGGTAGCTTAATATACATCTTAGAAAATATCAGACATTTATAAAGCTACAATTTCCAAATACTCTTAAAACTACCATTTCAGCCATTCTGAAACAAAATACATAACACAGAAATGAACAGGAAAACCACAAACTTTTCATTGACAATGTAAGAGGTTTTCCCAAAGGACACTTGTCATCAAAACAACAGTGTCCAGGGGCACCTGGGTGGCTCAGTGGGTTAAGCCACTGCCTTCAGCTCAGGTCATGATCTCAGGGTCCTGGGATCAAGACCCACATCAGGCTCTCTGCTCAGTGGGGAGCCTGCTTCCCCCTCTCTCTCTGCCTGTCTCTCTGCTTACTTGTGATCTCTCTGTCTGTCAAATAAATAAATAAAATCTTTAAAAAACAACAGTGTCCAAGGTCTGATACGTGAGTCAGTTAAAGCAAATGGGTTCCTGGAAAAAAACTGCAGGGTCTTCCTGTCTTGAAAATAATACTAAAATAGCTCAGTATAATGTCTCAGGGGAAACAATACATAACCAGAAAGGACTACTATTATCTGTGCTTGTACAGATGGAAAAAGGCAGAGCTAAGGGAGGGTTGACAATTTATTTGACTTGATAGAGCTATTTAAGATAATCAAATACTGGAAGTGAATTTTAAAGAATTCCAAAGTTTAAGTCCTTCACCACTATTTACACCACTATCCTAACCTGGATATTCTGAAAAATTTACTGATTCTCAATTTTTAGAAAAGATACCATACTAATTTTGCATGAATTGCCCATGTTTCCTCATCCCAAAACTAAGCATAGTGGTGGAAAGCACAGACTCAATCTTCACACCTTGAATATCTCAAATGTACTATTTGCTATATGACATTAGTAAGCTACTTTCCTCCCTTCGCTTCAGTTTTCTCAGTAGCAAAATGTAATTATAGTCATATATCAAAAGTGACTTATTTCACATGAAGTATTAAAAAACTGTTTGGTATAGAGTAACCACTCAACAATGTCAAAATCATTTATTTTTCAAAATAACGAGTTAGGGGCACCTGAGTGGCTCAGTGGGTTAAAGCCTCTGCCTTGGGCTCAGGTCATGATCCCAGGGTCCTGGGATGGGCTCTCTGCTCGGCGGGAGGCCTGCTTCCCTTCCTCTCTCTGCCTGCCTCTCTGCCTACTTGTGATCTCTGTCTGTCAAATAAATAAATAAAAATCATTTAAAAAATAAATAAATAAATAAATAAATAAAATAAAATAACGAGTTAAATCTTTGCCTTGATAGGCACACTCTGTATCATTTCTTGAAGTGGCAGACGATAACTCTACTGATAATCACTGATGTAAGTGTAGTAATATCAAATCGTGGTTGATACCCGCCACACAAAATGCTGTTCACAATGCAGAGATGCAGGCTAGTGCTAAAATTTGTCTTAGTAACTTTGACCTTATCATCTAAGATGGATGATGACATCTATACAAAAACATAAGAGAACGCAGGCAAACTGGAATATGTTTTCATGGAATTAAGAATGAAAAAGGTAAATCACTTAATATCTGAGAAAAAACTTTTGAGATCCTAACTTCAAATATTTTTTTTTAAACATTAAAATTCTATACTAAAAAAAACTTCTAGCTGATTTGGACAGTTTCTACACCTTAATACAAGCATAACTTTACACTTTTGCCCAAGTGTTACAGTATGTTATCAGCCCTTAATTCCACTCCCTAAACTTCCAACAACAAAATCCCATCAGTCAATCCCCAGTTTACCCACAATAAATGCGCCAATGACCTCCTTAGGATTCTGTTCTGTTCTCAGAACAGCTCAGCATTCAACTGGCCTCACAATGACTGTCAACACCATTTAAGCTAGACTATAGCCTTTTATGAGCTAGGTGGAGACCTTAACCATTATTTATTACACTAATTCAAATAAATGATCGGTTAATAGAGATGACAGATGACAATCAAACAAAGAGTTTACAAAGACCTGTAAAACACAACATATTTATGAGCTTAAGTATGCCAGTCATTTGTTTTACATGAACCAATACATGACCTATATCATGACTAGTCTTCAAGATTACTGTTCTTTATAATCCCAAAATCTCTAACAAAATTACTGATGATTCCATCAATCAATCCAATTGAAAATAAAGAAATATAAATAAATAAATAAATAAAGTATTATGCTGTCCTTAAGAACACCAAAATAAAAGTCCAAAGGCAGAAGCAAATGATTCATCTTCTGTGTTCTCATTTGGAAAACAAAAGATAAAAATATTTTTTAGATTATAAATATAAAAAAAGAGAGCACAGATTTACAAATATATGGGGAAAATTTATTGTTTTTATTTACTACTACTATTATTTATTATTTATTTTTTTTAAGATTTTATTTATTTATTTGGCAGAGATAGAGATCACAAGTAGGCAGAGAGGCAGGCAGAGAGAGAGGAAAAGAAGAAGGCTCCCCGCTGAGCAGAGAGCCCGATGTGGGGCTCGACCCCAGGACCCTGAGATCATGACCTGAGCGGAAGGCAGCAGCTTAACCCACTGAACCACCCAGGTGCCCCTATTTTTTATTATTATTATTAAAAATAAGTAGTTCTTGTAGCAAGTTAGAGATATACCAAAGTCTAGTTTTGGCTCTAGTTTCTGGCCAAAGTCTACCATTAGGCTTTGATTTCAGTTTCCAGAAATCCGAACACACACATATCTACTTAAATGTCTTCTGCCATCCATGAACTTGTGTGTGATCACATAAATCAAAAAATATCCATCAAGCGTAACAACAGTAACACATAAGGTAAGCCATTTAGATTTAACATCAGTATGTGAATTTTACTTTAAGTAAACTTTCAAGATGTAACAAAAAATCTCCTCTTTTCTACTGGCTAAAATGAGCTAAGTCAGAATTTGTATTTCCAGCTAAGAAGAGGTTACAGACACAAGATTTATCACCCTCTCCCAAAACAAATAAGAAACTGGATAAAATATAGGAAACGATGGTTTTTAAGACACTGAACATCAAGACAACAAAGTACAGTGATCCCTGGAGACCAAAAACAAAGAAAGCCCTGGGACTGCCCTAAATTAATTCCTGAAGAGAACTCCAGACAAAGCACAGGAAGAGGGAACCCAGGCAGAGAGGACAGTCCTCTGAGTTGAAAAGACAGAACTGGCAGAGAACTAAAGAGGGTACAGATTAAGTACTTAGTAACAGAGAAGAGTGAGCCACAGAGAGAGAAGCCTGGGTTACCTAGAAAGAGTACCTTGAGTCTTTCGTGACTACTGATCACCCCATGCATGCAAGCCAAGGAAAAAAGACACACCAAAAATTTGGAAGAAATAGCCTTTGAAGATTTCATAGGACAGGGAATAGTGCTTGTTCCCACAAGACAGAATGGAAAATCTCCTAATCTGTAGGTCATCAGGTGGAAGACTAAGAAAGGTTTTGCCCTAGTACTGAGAAATACTAACCCCCAACTAAACTCTACATTGATACTGCCCCCCTCAAAAGTTTATAAATACAAGCCAAGGGGATTAAACTATTTCCATAACTTAACCCTGCCCTAGAATAAAGCTCAAGAATACTTCTATGTATACAAAATACTCAGTTTCCAACAAGGTAAAATCCACAATGTCTGACATCCAAAGAAAAACTACCAAGTACTTCAAGATAGAAAAACAACCCACAACTGGGAGAAAAGTCAAACAAATCCAAAAAGAGCAAAGATGAGAGAACTATAAACAAAGACATTAAAACAGTTATTATAGCTATATTCTATTCAAAAAGCCAGAGTAAATACTGAACATGTTAATGGAGACATGTAAAATTGAAGTGTTTTTTCAGACCCAAATCAAAATTCTAAAAATTAAAACCACAAAGACTGAGATGAAAAAGACACTAAATGAAATTAATAATAAACATGACAGACTAAAATATCAGCAAACTTAAATACAGTAAGCATGAGGAACTATCCAAACCAGAGACTGAGCTGTGGGACAACTTCAAGCAGCCTAACATAAGTGTAATTGGAGTCCGTAAGGAGCCAAGAGGGAGTGACAAAAAAAGACACTTGAAAATATAATGGCCAAAATTTTTTCAAATTTTATTAAAACTATAAACCCAGAGTCCCAGAAGAAAACTACACCAATAAACATCACAATCAAATAGCTTAAAACCAAGGATAAAGAGGGTAATCTAAAAGCAACTGGGTAGGGAAAAGGAGATTTAAAAAAAGACACAATAGGTACAGAGGAACAGAGATAAGAAGGATAGCACAATTTTTGTCAGATTCAAAAAAAAAAAAATCCAGAGACTGCTTAGGAAGCATATTTAAAGTATGAAAGAAAAACTTTTAACCTACAATTCTTACCCAGCAAAAACATCTTCTAAAAATGAAGGCAAAATAAAAACTTTTTCGTACATACTAACACTAAGAGTTTATCACAGGAAGTCCTGTACTGCCAGAAATGTTTTTAAAAGCCCTGTAAGCAGAAGGAAACTAATACCAGATGGAAATCTAAGCTTAGTAAGAACAGTTTTAAAGGAATAACAGAGACAAAAGCTTAAGTGAGTTCAAGAAAGAACGAGATGAGGAAAATAGTACACAAATCCTTTTGAGGAAACTCGTTGGAAAGAAGGACAAAGGAATTGGGCAATAACCAAAGGGAGAAACAGAATCAGCAGAAGTTTTTATGCTGTTGTGAGAAAACAAAAGCAGATTTGCATCAGATGGGAAAGATCCAGTAGAAAATGGAAAATTGTTGAAGCATTGTCCTGCAGTTGCCAAGGGGAGACAAGAGATGAGATGGAGTGCTCAGGTCGAAGTAATTCACTTTTGCAAGGGGCACAGTGAATCGACAATAATAGGAGAGAATATATAGTTTATAGCCATAAATGAAGGTGGATGAGCAACTCCAGTGGCCTAATATGGCCTCTGAAAAGGAGAGAGGAAAAACTTCCCTATCCCAATCCTAAGATCATCATTGGGATAATATTTTATTTATTTATTTTTTAACATTTTATTTACTTATTTGACAGAAAGAAATCACAAGTAGGCAGAGAGGCACACAGAGAGAGAGGGAGGAAGCAGGCTCCCTGCTGAGCAGAGAGCCCAATGCGGGGTTCGATCCCAGGACCCTGAGATCATGACCTGAGCTGAAGGCAGAGGCTTTAACCCACTGAACTACCCAGGTGGCCCTGGGATAAGATTTTAAACACACCACAAAGTATGGGAAATAAACAGACAATGGAAAGGTAAAGGAAAATTACTGATGAATTATACATAATAGATTTTAATAGCAACATAAAGATTTCTCTTCACTGTCTTCCACAAAAGAATGTAACAGTTTCAAAATCTGAGGATCAAAATGTTCTATACCACAATTGGGGTGGTAGATACATGGGTATATACATTTGTCAAAATTCATGAAACTGTATATAGCCAAAATTCTGCACTGAATTGAATGTAAGATATACCCCAAATATTTAAATCATCAAGAATTTCAAGAAACTCATTATCTTTTATGGGCACAATTTCATTCATTAAAAAAAATATTATTTATTCTAAATGTACTACTCATCTCTGATAATCATTAAGCCAAACTCTAAGAGATTACATTAACTTCCCATACATTAAACTTTGTGAAAGTCTTTTTATTATATTTTGGTTTTTCAGGGTAGAAGAGTTTAAAGTACTTCCATCAGTGAGACTCAGGGTTGTAACTATAACCCATTTCTTTATGGTTTTTGCTTGCTTTGTCATAATTGAGATTTGATTGGCTGTTCTAAGAATTAGCACAAAGACATTTCAATTTGTACATAACTCTTCATGTATGTAACCAAAACCTCAATAGTCATGTACTTGTGACTCTTTTCTAAGCAGTTATTCCAGTGATTTTCCAGCTTAAAATCTGGGGATAAATTTTCCTTGACAGGATATCAAGTACTATTATTGTCAAATGTTGTACAATGTTACACAATTAAGTCCCACTAATTCACAATTTAGTATCATATACACTATATACTCAAATTTTAATCTGTCACAACACATTAACAAAGTTACTAGGAAAACTGGACAACTACAACTAAAGATATTACAGAGTGTACAAAATTCTGACAGGGAGAGCCAAGGTCAAGGAATGGTTTTCTTGAGGAAACAATTTACCAAAAGCAACACAGAAACAGAAGTAATTTAAAATGTTCAAGATGTATTAAATGCAGGACTGACTGCAAACTGCCATTTAGGATGTTCTGTGTTATAGAATATAAAAACCACCCCGTCTATGGAATGTTAGTCTGACACCCAAGACAACCACATGCAAAATGGAACAGGAAGAGAATGAGAGAAATGATGAGTGAAAGGCCTCTCCAATCATGAGAATACAGATATGTCCAAAGAGCAGTCTTTCAGCAGTTCACTTTGGGGAAAATAAAGAGTGCATCAAGAAGTTGCAGAGTAAATGATAATGGCTAGAAGGACAGATTATGACCAGACAATAAAATATTTTCAATGCCAAATTAAGAAGTCTAGGCTATATATGGTAGACTACAGTGGTGGGTTCTCAAGTGTGATCAACTCTAATGTCAGTGTTCTTAACACATTTAAAGTAGGTTAAAGTCTGTTAAATGTGTGTTTGACTTACAATATTTTCAACTTATGATGAGTTTATTGGGATATAATCCCATTATAAGTTGAGAAAAAGATGTGTACTCCAGAGCACTGTTTGTCTCAATCAGGTCTACCCTCAGGGGCAACTAGTTAACTGGAGCCTATCCTGCAGGGGTATTATCAGAGCCTAACTGACCAGGACCAATTCAACTCTACCAGGCTCTCTAGCTTTCCAGTGGGAGAAGAGAAATACCCAACTCCAACTCACTCTAACCATCTTATCCCATCAAAGGGGAAAAAAAAAACCTAAAACTGAGAAACAGTTGTGAAGGCCACCGTCCAGAATCACTGGTTCATGAAAAGACTGGGACCTAATCATGGGTCTACAAACCACCTCCCCTCTCCCCACACCTCACCATCATATTACTACAAGCCTATTTGCAGCATTTCTTTTATCCCATACACCATGTTTAGCTCTCCAGAAAAAATGACAAGGCATACCAGAAGGCAAAAAAACAACATCTGAAGAGACAGAACAAGCATCAGAACCAGACACACACACACACAGTAGGGACTGATCTGATGAAGGATTTAAAACAATCAAGAGGATACCCTGAGGATTTTAGTGGATAAAGCAGATCAGAAGTAAGAACAGATAAGCAGTAAGAAGAGATGGATATCCAAAGAAAGAACCAGAAAGAGATGCTACAGATCAAGAGCACTAGTTCTAGCGCTTTAAGAACTCCGTTGATGGGCCTGTTAGTAGACTGCACTGCTGAGAAAAACCTCTCTACCCCAGAGGACAGATGTATCTGTAGAAATCTGGAAAACCAAAAAGCAAGGAGAGGACTGAAAAAACAATCAGAGCAGAGTACCCAAGGACTGTGAGACAACTCCAAAAGGTATAACATACATGTAATGGGAGTACCAGGAGAAGAAACAGAGAAAGGAACAGAAGAAATGCCTGAAACAATAAAGACTGAGAAGGTCTAGGGCAGTGAAGATACCCTGTGATATTATAATGTTGAGTGCATGTCATTATACATTCATCCAAACCCAGAGAGTGTACAACTGCAAGACCAAACCCTAATGACAACTATGGACTTTGGGTGATTATGACATGTCAGTGTAGGTTAGTCTTTAGCAGGTAAAAAATGAACCAGTCTGGTAGGTAATGCTAACATTAAGAGAGAGTATACATCATGTGTGGGGGTAAGGGGTATATAGGAAATCTCTCTGCCTTCTCAATCTTGTAAACCAAACTGCTTTAAAAAAAACTTTTTTTAATCTTATACAATACATACACTTTAGGGTGCAAGAAAAGTAAGAACAATGAAGAATAAAGGAGAAGTAACCAGAAGCAGAAAGAGAAAAAACCAAGGAAGTTCTTTTCAATGCTATCCCCCATCTCACCATACTCCAGTCAGACTGAATTACCAGCTACTGCATAAATTAGTACCTTATATTCTTGCTTTTTTTTTTCTGCCCCCTGACCATTCCTCTTGAAGTGATCCACCTAATCATCTACAACTGTAAAACCATGCCAACTTCCAAAGGCCCATCTCAAGGACTCCTACTTCACACTTTTCTAGATGCTCCTCAAATGAATGTACACTCTTCTGAGACACAAGAGCACTTCCATGATTCATATGTATTCCTAGTACATACTATGCCATGACATGCCTTGTATTAGACAGATAGAGCCTCATATGCCCTACCAGATGGTAAGCATATGGAAGTCTATGCTTGTTTTTTCATTCTGCTCCATATTCAGTACAGTGTTGTATATATAAATAGGAACTTAAAAACATTTTTTTTTTAAATGAATGCTCAAAAACACCCTTAGCCAGGAGCCTAGGCGTATTTCCCAAGCCCTTAAAGGAACAAAGTAAAAGAAAATAAAAGGAAAATAAAAACAAAAAACACAACTAGTTAATTTAAAAAAGGGGGGGGGCTTTTAAATTCCAAAAAAATTCCTATACTTCCCTAATAAAGATTTCAAAGAAATTTTAGGAACTTGGGAGATACAAAAAATAAAAGTCAGTGGGCAAGGATTAGCAATTAAAGTGAAAGGCTCTCAAATATTTTTTATCAAATTTTTGAAACATTTTCAGGATCAAGGCAAAATACTCCTTCATCTTAAAAAGGTTCTCTTTATCAACTGAATTCAACAGCCTTATAGTTTTAGCCTTCTGGGCCTAATAATCCTATTAAAAGGTCAGCACGGGTGGGGGGGGGTGGTAATAAAAAGCAAGTCATCAACATTTGGTAATACCAGTACTTCGTCAAGGCCATAAGCAAAGTCAAGCCAGGCCAGACCCAGCAAGGCCAAGACAGAAAGTCTAAAGGAAATACAGGGGTGAAAAGTGGTGTGAAAAGTAGTCTTTAGGGTGACATAAGGAGATTCTTTAGCCATGCTTAAGGTAACACTCAAGACACAAGTCAATATGATTTAGACCAAATACAGGGAACAAGCAGGTATACGGTCCAGGTGAAAGAGCTGACATCAATGCCTAAAGGTTTGCAACTAAAACTGAAGTCATTAATAGAAACACAGTTCAGGAATGTAAGCAAGGGATGTTCTTTCAGAGTCCAGGGCTCAAAATTGAACACAAGTTCAAGAAACAACAATTGGCATTGTGCCTAAACATGTTCAAGAGTGAACGGGACTTGAGATGGTTGGGCTCCAGCCCAGTCCCCTATGCTGTGTGACCTAAGTAACATAATCAGAGCCGCAGTCCCAGCCTTAAAACAGGGATACCACCTATCTTGCCTATCCCAAAACAAGACTGCTGAAGATAAGGTGAGGAAACCATAAATGCTTTATGAGCCATGATGTTATAATCAATAGATGGTGGGGTTATCAGGAGGATAAGAACAATTTACCTTATAGCTTCCTGATGTAGCATAGCACCTTATCACCTTAAGGCCACAAGATCAGCTTTCCAGAGCAAAACAGTCTTCTGAAGACCATGGGGTTAGTGACTGCAGCACTTACTTCTGGGAGAAGTAAGGCCAAACACTGGGTATGTGAATAGGAAAATTTAGACTACTATACACAATTCTTCAGATGAATTATCGGGAAAGCCAGAAATTTACAGCAAAAGGAAAAAAAAAGTAGCAGGATCTGGGTGGCTCAGTCAGTTAACCTCCAACTCTTGACTTGTGCTCAGATCATGATCTCAGGGTTGTGGGACCGAGCCCTATACCAGGCTCTGTGCTCAGTGTGGAGTCCACTTGAGATTCTCTCCCTCCCCTCTCTCTCTGCCCCTCTCCCCACTCATGTCTCTCTCTAAATAAATAAATCTTAAAAATAAATAAATTCTAGAAATCAAAGAAAGGGTCAATAAGTTTTAAGTTAATATGGAAAATACTGTTACATTGTTTTATTTCCAGAGAATAAAAAGACAAAAAAAATCACTTAGCTCTAGGAAAAACTAGAATTATGTCAAAGTCTCTGTCATGTTACTGGAAAACAAGGGGCCCATGCATAAAGACAGTATGATAAACTGAATTGAAACAGATCCAACCTTTGCTAACAGCACAAACCTTGGCACAATACTTGAATCAATTTAATAACAACTTAGTAAAGTGAGCAAGACACAGACAAAGGAAATTACAGAGGAAAGCTGACTGTGGAAAGACATATAGTGAGTTAATTATATGGCCCCGTTTGCCTAGGACAATCCTCATGTGCACCTGTCGCCCTGGTGTAATTATTAATAGTACCGTCTTTTACTCTGAAAAGTATTCCAGTATGGATGATGAATTATATGTCACCATATCCATAACAACAGAAATTATAAGGTCGATAGAGTTAATGTTACTGTAAATGTACAATATTCACTTGTGAAACAGGAATAGGTTTTGTACACCGAAACTCAGATGTTTTAGAAGCCAGATATGCGAAGTGTGCTAAACTCACAAAAAATATATTACATAAATGCATTGCCATGCCATGATCCTGAAAATGCCTGGGGGAGGAGGGAGAAGAGCAGGACTGGCTATATAGTCAGGCTGAACTAAAGCAGTACAGAGACAGATCCTGATTCACACCCCTGCTGCTCTGCCCCCTTCTAGTGTATAACAGTATTTAATACGAAAGTCGTGTTAAGGGAAATGAAAGACTAATGGCACAGGAATGGGGAAGATTTCTTTTTTTTATTTTTTTTTCTTTAAAGATTTTATTTATTTATTTGCCAGAGAGATAGAGAGAGAGCACAAGTAGGCAGAGTGGCAGACAGAGGGAGAGGAAGAAGCAGCCTCCTCCATGAGCAAGGAGCCCGACGTGGGGCTCGACCCCAAGACCCTGGGATTATGACCTGAGCCAAAGGCAGCCACTTAACCAACTGAGCCACCCAGATGCCCTGGGGAAGATTTCTTTAATGAAAACAGGTAATTTCCAGATATTCTGTCTAAAGAAAATGGAAATCATTTGAGAAAAGGGGCTAAAAGATTTACTAGTTGAAGCAGGGGTTGTGGTAACTTCCTAGAAAGAGGCCAAAGGTAGTGGGTTAAATGTCTCAAGGCCACAAATAATTTCAGAAATTTTTGGCTCTTATAGACAGATCTCATACCATAGACCATTCATTCCCAGTTTACACACTGGTTGTATTTAAGAGTGTATTTGCCATTTGAAAAACATCTTTCCTTGGGATGTCTGGGTGGCTCAGTGGGTTAAAGCCTCTGCCTTCAGCTCAGGTCATGGTCTCAGGGTCCTGGGATCGAGCCCCACATCAGACTCTCTGCTCAGCAGGGAGCCTGCTTCCTGCCTGCCTCTCTGCCTACTTGTGATCTCTCTGTCAAATAAATAAATTAAATTAAAGAAAAGAAAAAGAAAAACATTTTTCCACAAAAACTGTTATGATACTTAGGTACCTGATATTTTGCAGCACAAAAGCCCACTTAATCTGTATATATTAACTAGATAGTACCAATGGTGTTTCTCAAATGACAGGCAACTAAGGACATAAAAAAGAGGGTAACCATTACACTACATCCCATCTCTGGATGGCAAGCAATGGTAGGGTAAGAAAAAGTCTTCTGAAGTTCTATGGTAGTTGCTCTGAGGGATAAGAAGACACATGAACAGAAATAGTCTAGGAGAGGGGTGCCTGGATGGCTCAGTTGGTTAGGCTGATCTCAGCTCAGGTCTTAATCTCAGGGTTGTGAGCTCAGGCCCCACGCTGGGCTCCACACTGAGCGTGGAATCAACTTAAAAAAATTTTTTTAAATAAAAAATAAAAATAAATGGTCTGGGAGCATTCATTCTTACTAAATATCATAAAAAGAAAGATAACAGCAACTGGTAAATTAACTGGAAAAGCAAGAGATAGAGAAGGAAGCCCAGTAAAGAGCAACTACAATTGTCATGACAAGACATAAAAAGCCTGGGTACTCAACTAAAAATTGCTGAGGCAAGACAGCAAACTTAGAACTTAAGAAATATCCTAAGTACAACTATGAAATAATAAAGATACTTTCTTAAGACCTGTTTCAATAATTTATACAATGGTTCTTAACCATTCTAGGTTACAGAACAATCTTACTTTAACAAAAGCAAAGAATTCTCTCCCCAGCAATATACAAGCACACCCTGATTTCCAGTAACAATTAATATATTACTATAATAATTACTGTGTTACACATGTTTATGACTTCCAGTAGAACATATTAAGAAAATTTTAAGTAGAACTTGGGAAAAGTAAAATCACAAAATACAGGGTCAGGAAACAGTATCTTCTGCAAGACCATCATAGTAGCCAAATACAAATACTGTGCCCAAGATTATAAAAACTGTTACAAAAGTATATATTAGAAAAACAACCATAAGATTTTATTAAAGGATAACACGGGCATCAGAATTACCAAAGGACTTGTTAAAATACAGATTTCTGGGCCCCCCTCCCACATTTCTGATTCAGTAGGTCTGGGATGGGTCCTGAAAATTTGCATTTCCACACATTGCTGCTTTGTCCAGGGAACACACTTTGATTGGTTTTTAGAGCAACCTTCAGGAACTATGCCAACTCCTTTTCATCCACTTCTGTCCCTTAAGGGCCAAAGATTTGGGTGCACTGACCCCCTTTGTCTTCAGGATTTATTGCCTTTCCTTCTTCACTCTAAGCTTTATGCAAAAAGGGTCTCAACCTTTTTTCTACCTTGCTTCCAAACACATACAGAGCCTCCATATTATTTTGAATTGCCAAAACTGCAATTAAAAAAAATGTTAAAAGAGAAAAGGTAAGTGAAACAGCAAAACAAAATTTGATGCTTAAAAGATTTTGGTGCATTGCAGAATATCAAAAAACTGTACACATATTCTAAGAGATGACTTCTTCGCAGGTAACAGAAGAATATTTCTTCCATAGACTCCTATTTATAGGTGTTTGTAATCACTACTTCTCTTCTAGGATCTCTACATATCAATAGATACACTTCAAATAAAAATTAAAATTTGTAGCTACAATGGTTATAGTGACAAATTTATAGAAGTATTTTTGAAACAAAGGAAATAAAATGTAGATTTTAACCATGCCTTCCATTATCAAAATGATATCTAAATGTTCTGCCTCAATCATCCCCTGCCTTTTTTTCTTTATTAGTATAAATGTGTAAGTTTTGTTTCATTCTTACAGTACCATTTATTCCAGGTATCAGAGGCAGCAGAACTAATTTCAATCTTGAAAAGCAGAGTGGTCACCCTAAGTATATCAGAAATTGATGTGCTATATTGTTAAGAGACCCATATACAGCGAACAGTGAACATTAAAGAATATTAACATTAGCAGTGTCTCTGGAACTTGCCTTTATTTTTAATATCTTATTTATTTGACAGAGAGAGAGAACACAAACGGGGGACAGCAGGCTCCCCACTGAGTAGAGAGCCCAATGCGGGGCTTGATCTTAAGACCTTGGAACCATGGTCTGAGCTGAAGGTAGATGTCTAACTCAATGAGCCACCCGGCTGCCTGTGGAACTTGCATTTTTAAAAAATTCTCAGTTACCTGTTCTTATAAAACTGGAATGAAGTCTATGTGACTTATAACAGATCTTGCTTTATAATTCATTAGCGTAGTCATCTCCAATTTCAGTTGCCCAGACCCCACAGAGATATAGAATCTAATCCACTCATGAGGGAGAGAACACGAGAACTTCTATTATATTTAATTTTATCTCAGTTTTCATTTATGTGAATATTTTTTAAAAAGCATAACAATATAATAGTATGTATGTATCAAATATGTCTAATATAATAGTATGTATATATAGATACAGGTATATCTACTATATCTGTACACCATGTACACATAGCTATTTATTTGTAAATTATATTAGGAAGGGCATAACAATGGAGATTGATGATAAACATTAACATGAGAAAGGAACACACGCTGGAAATCAAGAACATGGATTCAGGGTGCCTGGGTGGCTCAGTTGGCTAAGCAACTGCCTTTGCCTCAGGTCATGATCCTGGAGTCCCTGGACAGAGTCCCACATCAGGTCTCCTGCTGACCTCTCTATTCTCATGCTCGCTCTCTCTCTCTCTCAAATAAACAAATAAAATAAAATAAAATAAAATAAAATAAAATAAAAAGAACATGTCTTCAGTCTGGACTCAAACTCCACCCATACCACCCCACAAGCTGGTGGCAATGTGCAGACTGTTTCACTTCCCTAAGCCTATTTCCCCATCTGCAAATAAGATGGAGAGTATACTCGTAGCTCATAGGGCTTCTATGAGGAGCCCATACCACAGTCCATGTGAAGTGCTTATAGAGTGAAACAAATGGTAAACACTCAGTATTTTCTCTTACTTTAGCATATAAATCCATAAACGTAAGTTCAATAATTCCTATAGTAACAAAATTAAAAGATCATTCCCTTAATTTTCCCAATTTTGGCCATTTAACTCTTTTTTCTTTTTTTTTTTAACTGAAACTGTTAACCCGTTAACAGTCTCTGCTACTCTATTTATATGCTTATTGCTACTATTTCCCAGAAAGATTTAAAGCCTGTTTTTATGATAACACATTAACTGAACTATGAAACTATAAAAATTCCAATATGCAGGGAAATGCCTCAATAATTATAACTTAACAGACGGCAAGGACTCTTTAGCACCTAATCTCTCCTCACCTTACCTTTGCTCTGTTTGTCCTTTCAGTTGAATGCCAAGTGATCCTTTGGTCAAATAAGTTGTACTGGTCCATTTATGCATATAATTACACATAATTACTAACAGCAAAATAGTACTTAATAGATCATTTTAATCGGGTGTATCAATGCTTTAAAATTCTAGACATATTCTATTACCAAGATCAACATGAAAAGTCTTATTGTGGGTCTCCTCCAACACAAAGCCTTCTGAAGGAAGTTGTGTAACTTTATTGTTCTTATATTTTATAATTCCATGGCTTGAGAATTTCCCATCAAATATCTGTAGTTGAGCAGAGTATAGAAACAAACTGTGCTAATCAGTCTCTAAAATGGCTCCCAATGACCCCAACATTCTCACACCCATACCTTGTCAAACAGTCTCCCCTTGAGTATCAGCTGGACCTAGTGACTCCCTTCTAACAAACAAAATTTGGCAAGAGTAAAGGGATTCCAATTCCAAGATTAGCTTACAAAAAGACTTTAACTCCCAGGTTGTTGACCTTCTCTTGCTCTCTGAGCTCCCTCCCACGCTCTCTAAGGGAAGCTCACTGACATGTTAAGAGCTGCCCCATGGACAGAGCCATGTGGCAGTTAACTGTTATCCCCAACCAACAACCAGTGAAGACCTGTGAAGACCAACAACCATGAAGCCACATGATTAGGCCTTGAAGTGGATCCACCATGTATCCAGCTTTGAGAAGACCACAATACCAGCTGACATTTTAATAGCAGCTTATTGAAAGACCCACAATCAGAAGACCCACCTAAGCTACACCTAGATTTCAGACCCAAACAAACTGTGAGATGATGAACATACACTGTTGTAAGCTGCCAAATTTGGGAGCCGGGGGAGGGGTAATTTGTTACATAGCAAAAGATATGTTTACATAAGTTAAAATTTTAACTTAAAATTTTCAGTAAATATATACATGCATTTATTCCTTTGGAAACAGTACTCCACGTAATTCAAAACTCACTGATCCTATTTTAAAATGTATTTTCTAGTAGGTTTTCCTAACCCTATTTTTGCATACTTTCATAGTGACTCTCCTTGTTTCAGACACTCATACATCTGTGCTATTAACTAAGTTTTCTAAGAAGTATACCGATAAAAGATGACAGAGGTGTTATTCAGGTAGATTAGCTAAATCTAAAAAAAACTGAAATATCAGGTACAACCAGTTTTTTTTTACATAAATTGGTTTACAGTTAATTATAAATATCAAAAACTGATAACATAAACTCTAAAATTATTTATTCCAAATGTTATCACTAAAAGGTAAGCATGGATATATAAAGGAAGAAAAAATAGGGAAAAAAGGATTTTTACATTTTTTTTAAAAAGAGGAAAAGTAAAAACAAAGTTCATGCACACTAGAAACTATACTAAAGTGTTTAGTCCACAAAGCAGACAATAACAATGTCAATTGTCACTGCCTCCTATGCTATGTTCAAATCAACAAAACCATTCATTTCTCTTATTTAAAAAAAGTATTTCTTAATCAAGTACCTACACTTTCCAAAATACCTCCAATATTGGCAGAATAGACAAACTTGACTGTAATCAAAACCTCAATTTAAACAGGTCACAGATTGAGCATACACTGACATCTAATCTTTTTGATCTTGGGTCAGAAGACAATGACCTGGAAAGCAAAAGCTTTATAGCCCGTTCTTAATCTAAAACACTCTTGTCCTCTATTTTCAATTTGAGAACAGCTTTGAAAAACTGCCAGATACTTACTCTCTTACTTGTCCCAGTATTCCATACAGTACACTCTTTAAATGTTACCTTCCCAGTGAGGCCTGCCGAAAGCACCCTATTTAAAATTACAGCTACCCACCATTTACCTGCTCTCATCCCCCTTTTTCCTGCTTATTTTGGTTTTTTTTTTTGTTTAGTCTACCTTTTTACAAGCATCCAACAAAATGTCCACTTTAGGGTTTGAAGATTAATGTGAGATTCTGTTCTGTCCCGGATATATTCCAAGATCTGAGTATCTGGTGTAAACAGACCTTCAAATATTAGCTCAATATTAAATGCATGAATAAATTAAAAGAGTAAATGCTTTCTCATATGACCAAAAACAAAAAACAAAAGCAGAAGCACTAAAGAGAAAAAAATTAAGTTTTCAAGTAGCATTTCAATTGCTAAATATTTTTCTAAATTTTAAAAAAGTTAACATTCTAAACCAAAATCACAAGAAATTAAGTACTTTAATTTTTTTGACTAAGGTTTCTTATTAAACTCATGAAGTTTCCTAATGATGACTGCTAGAAACGCAGAATGATATTACAATTCACTTCTTTAAAAAAGAAACACTTAACCAAGAAATATAAATCAAGATGTAGTTTTGCAGATCAGAAAGCACCAAAATAGTCGAAGAACCACAGAATTAACAACTCTTTCCTTAAAGCCTACAACACACCATCAGTGCTTCCAATACAAATTAATTTGATCTATATATGTGATGTTAAGTTTTCTAGAAGTCACAATAAAAAGTAAAAAGAAACACACGGGATTAGTTTCATATCATATTTTATGTAATCTGGTATGCCCATAACATTATCATTTCCAACAGTTAATGAATATTTTAAAGTTTAAGTATTTTACATTATTTTTCTCATATTCAAAAGTTGAAGTGCATTTTACATTTGTAACACATCTCAATTTTAGATGCCCAGTAGCCAAACATATCTTAGTAGCTACCATACTGGACAGTAGATTTCTAGACTCTGTAAGGTACTAATAAAATATAGAGGCATACCTTATTTGCTCTTGAATATTAATATCAGAAGAAATACCAAGAATAACATCTCCTGTTTTTAAATATTAAAGCTCACCAATCATACTCACAGAGTTCTAAGTTTTTTTTAAATAAGCTTTACATTTTAACATAAAGTTTTTACTTCTAACCTCTATTATAAAATATTTGGAATTTCACTGAAATTTTAAAAATTCAAGATGAATCCAAATAAGTATAAATTATACAGCCATGCCTGTTTACTTTGTTTGGCACAGTGATAAATGATAACACTTCACACATCTGAGCATTTAATATCTGATGATGAGGTTAAAAAGA
Organism: Mustela nigripes; assembly: GCF_022355385.1. Lineage (NCBI taxonomy): Eukaryota > Metazoa > Chordata > Mammalia > Carnivora > Mustelidae > Mustela > Mustela nigripes. The sequence goes on along the minus strand of NC_081557.1, from coordinate 224,054,715 downwards.
TTAAAATAACTTGTAATTCGAGGAACTATTATGCAATCAGATACATTTAAATAGGCTGTCAAATACCTGCATAAGCTTACTTAATCCCTCCCTGTCTATATATTACATGCAAGTTTAACAGATCTTTCCTTGGAGGGTACTTTTAATGATTGAAAAAATGTGAATTTTTGCTATTCTTTTCAGATTTAAATATTTCTGTAATTGTAGGATAAGAAATATATTTGGTCTTTGTCCTTGGTTCCTGGCAGAGAGCTCTTAAAACCCTTGAATTTCCTGAGTCAGAAGAGTGTATTTTGCCCCTTCTGATCACACTCTGAGTTCATACTAAGAGAGTACTCAGAATGGTGCCTCTAGATCACCCTGGGATGGGACTGGTCAGCAGAAAGACCGGGCGATTAGAGCAATAAGACTTTCACTTCTGACCACTGAGGAAACTGAGCTCTATAAAAACAGAGAAATCTGTTCCATACCTTTCTCTTAGCTTCTAGAGTCACCAGCAATCCCTGTCATTCCTTGACTTATGGCTCCATAACTTCAATCAGGGTCAGCTTTTCCCCAGTGTCTGTGTTACCACGTGGTGTTCTCCTCTCTTACACAGATACTAGTCATACTGAACTAAGGGCCAACACTACTCCAGTATATTACCTTAACTAATTACATCTGAAATTACCCTACTTCCAAATAAGGCCACACCCTGAGGTACTAGAATTTAAGACTTCAAAATATGTATTTTTGTGGGGACACATTTCAACCCATAACTTGGGCCTTTAAAAAAAAAGTCGGCCAACACCTGATCTGGAAAATTTTAAACTAAGGAGAAGTAGATCCAGAAGGGCCGCTGAATAGTCATAGATTTCAAAGAAGAGAGCTGAGATATTGTTTTAGACAAACTAACTTGAAAGAAAAAGTAAGAGCCCTCAAAAGATGTCAGGCAGAAAGCGACATATGTAGGTCAGGAATCTACACTGGCTTAGAGATGGAGGAACCAAGTGTAGCCTACAAAAGGATGAGCATTCACAAGGTAAAGTGTTGCAGAGCAAGTCAAGAATTAATCTTTAGAGACTATAATTATTAGGTAACAATGTGACTAGAGAATATGACTGTTATATAACATTAGATTATAATGTAGAAAAAACATAATTTAGTATCATATAAACTAAAAGAGAAGCATCTCAACTATGACAAATATAAGAGATTGAAGAGGCCTGAAAAACAACCAGGGGACTTGGCTAGAGTAAGATTCCAACCAAAGAAAACAACTTCTATGGAGAAACTAAAAGGGACGCCAGAGGGATGTCAGGAGGAAGATGATAATGCTCAAGAAATAAAACATGATTTATTTGTACAGCGGGTGCAGTAGATCATTACATCAATGACCCCCCAATACACCACATCTCCTGGTATTCATGCCCTTGTATAATCCTCTCCCACAGACTGTGAGCTTAACCAGATCACTTGCTTTAAGCCAATTTGATATTAACAGGCACTGGCAAGGCAAGCAAGGGATGATAAGTACTTTTATGCGGAAACTTGTTTTCTTGGAACACTGTTCCCTGGAAGCCAGCTGCCATGCTGTAAGGAAGCCTGAGCTAGATTATGCATGATGGGAGACCACGTGAAGAAAGACTGCGAAAACTAAGAAGTCATCATTTCAGCCCCAGCAGAGCTCCCAGCGGAATGCAACCACACAGCATCACAGTGACCTCAGACTATACCAAAGGGAACAGAAAACATACCTAGCTGAGCCCGGTCAATCCACAGGATCAGGAGAAATGATAAACTGGTGTCCTAAACCACTAAGCTTTGTGGTGATTAATAAAGCAGCAATAGATAATAACTGATATAGTCAGAAGAGGACATATGTTTGAGGAAAGCAAGAACATGAGACTGGGGATTATTATAAAACTAGAAGACTTGTATATGCATAAGGAAAAAAGAAAAAAGGAAAGGTGTACAAATACAAAGGGTAAAATTAGAATGCAAAGAGAAAAACTAAAGATAATGAAGATGAACCTGAGTCACATATGATGAATAATGGGAAAATTTAAGAGAATAACAGGAAAAGCTTTCCACCTACTTCATCGCTTTCATCTACTTCAATTCCACCATCTTTGTCATCATCCATCTGTTTATGTATTGTCTGAAGAGCTTCCAGACTGTATCTGTCTTCTTCTGTGAAGCATGGTGGACTCAGTGATAGGCAGGGATCTGAAAGAGAATGAAGGGAATCACTAACTTGCCACACCAAAACATAGGCTATAAAGTTAAGAGAATACAATGGAAAAGAAAAACAACACTAAATTTTAAAACATTTCATGTTCAATGTTTAAAAACATTAAATTTCAGACTAAGTCAAACCAATGGGTTTCTAAAAGTCTAGCAGAGTCATCGAAAGTGTAATAAATGGACACAACTCATTAAAAATAAATAACTCAATTTAATGGATCTTAGGCAACTACCACCAGAAGTAACTCTAGTAGTGACATCAGGTTTTCTATATTCTTCCACATCTTGAACTATTTTTTTCTTATTCAACATTATATTTACTAATCATTCCCCCCAAAACAGAATGCCTTCCTTAAAAAAAGAAAAAATAACCTAAAAATCACAGAATACAAGGTGATATTTTTGAAGAATCCAGTTTAATTAAAATGTGAATCCAAGTAAATACAGCAGAGAATATAAGAAAAGGATACACAGAAGAGTTACATGATACTTAGAAAGGGTTTTTTTTCACGTTTCTATTTAACAATGAGGGCTCACCCATATTAATACCTTTTAAAATACATCACTTCTTAAATTTAACAAGGAAACACGGGGGAAAAAAAAGACTGAACTTTTAAAAATCTTATTCCTCATGTTTTCTTTAATATACATTTATTGGTTAAACCTCTTCCTATGGAAAATGTGTAAATTTAATCTAACAATTTAGAGATAATTTAAGGCTTTTCAAAGCTTAAAATCAGATTAGTAAAAGTTACTTGTTGACTCAAACAGTAAACAGCCTACACACTAAAATGAAAATGTACTGCCAAAACTTCAATTACACCCAATCCAGCTGACTGGCAATTTGACAAACTCTAAGAACTTACTTCTATTATACTGCCAGGTCACTAAATTACCCTTTTTTTTTTTTTTTAAAGATTTTATTTATTTATTTGACAGAGAGAGATCACAAGTAGACAGAGAGGCAGACAGAGAGAGAGAGAGGAGGAAGCAGGCTCCCCGCTGAGCAGAGAGCCCGATGCGGGGCTCGATCCCAGGACCCTGAGATCATGACCTGAGCCGAAGGCAGCGGCTTAACCCACTGAGCCACCCAGGTGCCCACTAAATTACCCTTTTAAAACACCATCAGTTCCACATGTATTTCTAGAATTAGAAATGGCCTAGAAGTTTAAAGTATTTACTAGAATAATAGAAGGCTTAGCCATAGTTTGGTCTTCTCAACAACAGTTAAAAATCTAGTTTATCCATATGACACTCTCAATAGATGCTGAAAAAGCATTTGACAAAGTACAGCATCCCTTCCTGATCAAAACTCTTCAAAGTGTAGGGATAGAGGGCACATACCTCAATATCATCAAAGCAATCTATGAAAAACCCACCACAAATATCATTCTCAATGGAGAAAAACTGAAAGCTTTTCGGCTAAGGTCAGGAACAAAGCAGGGATGTCCATTATCACCACTGCTATTCAACATAGTACTAGAAGTCCTAGCCGTAGCAAGCAGACAACAAAAAGAAATTAAAGGCATCCAAACTGGCAAAGAAGAAGTCAAATTATCACTCTTCGCAGATGATATACTGTATGTGGAAAACCCAAAAGACTCCACTCCAAAACTGCTAGAACTTGTACAGGAATTCAGTAAAGTGTCAGGATATAAAATCAATGCACAGAAATCAGTTGCATTTCTCTACACCAACAACAAGACAGAAGAAAGAGAAATTAAGGAGTCAATCCCATTTACAACTGCACCCCAAACCATAAGATACCTAGGAATAAACCTAACCAAAGAGGCACAGAATCTATACTCAGAAAACTATAAAGTACTCATGAAAGAAATTGAGGAAGACACAAAGAAATGGAAAAATGTTCCATGCTCCTGGATTGGAAGAATAAATATTGTGAAAATGTCTATGCTACCTAAAGCAATCTACACATTTAATGCAATTCCTATCAAAGTACCATCCATCTTTTTCAAAGAAATGGAACAAATAATTCTAAAATTTATATGGAACCAGAAAAGACCTCGAATAGCCAAAGGGATATTGAAAAAGAAAGCCAAAGTTGGTGGCATCACAATTCCGGATTTCAAGCTCTATTACAAAGCTGTCATCATCAAGACAGCATGGTACTGGCACAAAAACAGACACATAGATCAATGGAACAGAATAGAGAGCCCAGAAATAGACCCTCAACTCTATGGTCAACTAATCTTCGACAAAGCAGGAAAGAATGTCCAATGGAAAAAAGACAGCCTCTTCAATAAATGGTGTTGGGAAAATTGGACAGCCACATGCAGAAAAATGAAATTGGACCATTTCCTTACACCACACATGGAAATAGACTCAAAATGGATGAAGGACATCAATGTGCAAAAGGAATCCATCAAAATCCTTGAGGAGAACACAGGCGGCAACCTCTTGGACCTCAGCCGCAGCAACATCTTCCTAGGAACATCACCAAAGGCAAGGGAAGCAAGGGCAAAAATGAACTATTGGGATTTCATCAAGATCAAAAGCTTTTGCACAGCAAAGGAAACAGTTAACAAAATCAAAAGACAACTGACAGAATGGGAGAAGATATTTGCAAACGACATATCAGATAAAGAGCTAATGTCCAGAATCTGTAAAGAACTTAGCAAACTCAACACCCAAAGAACAAATAATCCAATCAAGAAATGGGCAGAGGACATGAACAGACATTTCTGCAAAGAAGACATCCAGATGGCCAGACACATGAAAAAGTGCTCCATATCACTCGGCATCAGGGAAATACAAATCAAAACCACAATGAGGTATCACCTCACACCAGTTAGAATGGCTAAAATCAACAAGTCAGGAAATGACAGATGCTGGCGAGGATGCGGAGAAAGGGGAACCCTCCTACACTGTTGGTGGGAATGCAAGCTGGTGCAGCCACTCTGGAAAACAGCATGGAGGTTCCTCAAAATGTTGAAAATAGAACTGCCCTATGACCCAGCAATTGCACTACTGGGTATTTACTCTAAAGATACAAACGTAGTGATCCAAAGGGGCACGTGCACCCGAATGTTTATAGCAGCAATGTCCACAATAGCCAAACTATGGAAAGAACCTAGATGTCCATCAACAGATGAATGGATCAAGAAGATGTGGTATATATACACAATGGAATACTATGCAGCCATCAAAAGAAATGAAATCTTGCCATTTGCGACAACATGGATGGAATAGAGCGTATCATGCTTAGCGAAATAAGTCAAGCAGAGAAAGACAACTATCATATGATCTCCCTGATATGAAGAAGTGGTGATGCAACATGGGGGCTTAAGTGGGTAGGAGAAGAATCAATGAAACAAAATGGGATTGGGAGGGAGACAAACCATAAGTGACTCTTACAAAACAAACTGAGGGTTGCAGGGGGGAGGGGGTTTGGGAGAAGGGGGTGGGGTTATGTTCACTGGGGAGGGTATGTGCTTTGGTGAGTGCTGTGAAGTGTGTAAACCTGGTGATTCACATACCTGTACCGCTGGGGATAAAAATATATGTTTATAAAAAATTAAAAAAAAATCTAGTTTATCATTCTTCCTCTGTTATAAACTGTCCGATTCTGTACAAATCACTTGTCCTTGTGTCTTAGTTACCCCACCTGTAAAATAGTCTAGATGTTTACTAAGATCTACTGCAGCTACAATGGCCTAAGAAATCATCTAATTCTGTGCTTAGGGAAAACAATGTCAAGAAGCCACTTCTGGAAACCAATTAATAATTTTTTTTCTTTTGGTAACAGAACAATGCAAATCTGGATTACATGCATGTTCCAGTTGTAACTCGTTTGGAGGAGTTAACACTTTTAATAGTTTGAAGTCAAAATCTAATTTTAATTTCTTTAGTCTTGGAAGAGAAGCAAACAGAAAAGTTTAAAACTATAACAACAGACAACGCAATCCTAAGTTATGTGACACGTGTGTATGTGTGTGTATTTAAAACCCTAATCAAGATTTAATAAAATCAAAGAACCTGCAGGCACAATGGTCAATTATGATTCTTACATCACAAAACAACCAGAACCCTGACATGCCTAGAAGTTCAAACTCATTTGTACTTATTCTGAATGGAGGTGAAGTAAAAGATAAACAAACATGTATCCTAACATATGGAATGTGTTATTGCCTCCAGCAAACCTGTGTTTTTACGCATTTTGCTAATAAATATATGGAGTGAAAGTGTTATTGCAAGGAGTACACAAGGGTTAGTTATCATCAGTCACTGATTAAACAGGCTTTGTTGTTAATCCAGTCAAATTCTAAAAGTAAAGTGAATGATGGGGGCTCTAAAAAACTCATAAAGCCTTAAAAGAAAATTAGGAGGGGGCCCCTGGGTGGCTCAGTGGGTTAAAGCCTCTGCTTTCGGCTCAGGTCATGATCCCAGGTTCCTGGGATCAAGCCCCGCATCGGGCTCTCTGCTGAGCAGAGAGCCTGCTTCCCTTCCTCTCTCTCTGCCTGCCTCTCTGCCTAATTGTGATCTCTGCCTGTCAAATAAATAAAAATTAAAAAAAAAAAAAAGAAAAAAAATTAGGAGAAACATACAATCTGAAAAAAAATTCATGTAAAAACAAAATTGGAATTTTTTCAATTAAATTAACTAATTTAATAAAACACTACCTTTCAAGGTCTGTTTCAGGTTGTAACATCTCTAGGAAATGTTTCTGTATTGTATCTGTACTATCTTTCAGGGATCAGTTCCTTTCCTGAACACTATTCCATCCATTCACCAAACTTCTATTGAGTATCTACCATGTGTCAGGCATGGAAATACCATAGTGAAAAAAGAAATAAAAATTCCTCATGAGTGCTGTGAAGTGTGTAAACCTGGCGATTCACAGACCTGTACCCCTGGGGCTAATAATACATCCTATGTTAATAAAAAATAAAAAATTATAAAAAAATTCCTCATGAAACTTGCAGCATACTGGGGAAGGCAAGTGTAACATGATAAATAAGTAAAAGGCAGAGCATGTTAGCAGTGGTAAGTATTAAGTAGAAAAATAAAGAACAGATATGAAATGCCAAAGAATTTGAAATCTGATTATATTTTATTCTCAAATTATTCAACCTAAGTCCTCATTTGATGTTGTACTTCATTAATCTCTGTTTCATGGGTCATTTTGCCCACACAAATAAGTTTATGTACAAGGCTAGAACCATGTTCTACTTCTCACAATCATAATACCCAGGACTTAGCCAGGCAATTTTGTGTCTCTGATAAATTGTTACTTCATATACTAACTAAACCATAAACTTCTAGGCTTCTATACTGTGCAAACCAGTGACAGAGATGAGGAATTAAAGAGCTTATAAGAGTATCTTGTATTTGAAGAAAGTTCACAGTCTAGTGAGAAGGGAAGCATGTGGACTACTACATTAGGTTAGGGACCACTGAAAACACTATTTGTAGGGCACGAGGAGAGCATGGAGGAAGGGAACCAATATAGACTGGGAAGGAAAAGCCAAACGTTTTCTAGAGGTAACCTTGGGAAGTTTTAAATGACCTATAGTTGATGACTATAGGGAGGGAGAGAAACGCATGCCTGGAAAAAGAAACATTATAATGGGGTGCCTGGGTTGCTCAGTGGGTTAAAGCCTCTGCCTTCAGCTCAGGTCATGATCCCAGGGTCCTGGGACTGAGCCTGGCATCGGGCTCCTCTGCTCAGCAGGGGGCCTGCTCCCCCCCCACCCTTTCTCTGCTTGCCTCTCTGCCTACTTGTGATCTCTGTCAAATAAATAAATAAAATATTTTAAAAAAAAGAAAGAAGGAAAGAAACGTCGTAAGTTCAGTGGCATGAAAAGAAAACGAACATTCAGAGAAATGCCACTAGTTAATATGTCTGGAATACAGAGGAAAAAATGGAGAAAAGAAGAGAGATCAGATAAGAAACTGGAAAGAAGGGGCCAGATCTCTAAGAGTCGTTTTTCCCAACTAAGGAATTTGGATTTTTATCCTGAAAACAATAGGGGATTTTCAAGGAGAAGCCCAACACAATCAGATCCATTACAGAAAGATCACTCTGGTGACAGAGGAAAATAGAATAGAGGCAAGGCTGAGAGGCACAGCTGTCAGGAAGTGCTACTGTAATCCTATAGGCTTGCAATACTCCATGGGTCCAAGGAATGGAGGAGGGAAATGATGAACATTGCTGTGGGATTTGGTGTTTTGCCAAGCTGGAGCAGCAGAAAAGGAAAAACAGGAGCTGAGGATATGGCAAGAGTGATCCATTTCTCCACATAAAATTTTATCTCTTTTTGGTACAGTGACTTAAGGACTAGAAATCTCAGAATAACTGAGAATTCTGAACCCCAATACCTGTTCCAATGTCTTTTTCATTTCTTTCTCAACTGTTTCCCTTCCAGGTTAATTCAGCTCAAATGATCATTTTAACTCACAATAGCTGACCTAAATTTCTTTTCAAATACACAAACTGTTACAAAAGATCTGTGCATATAATGAATCTGGTGTAAAGGTTCCAAAGACAACTGCTAAAATGACAAAATGGTTCTCCTTTGCCAACATCTCATTGACATCTACTTTAGCTATCCAAAATGCACCAGTACGTATCATGTATTCCATAGCCAGAAACATGTTTCTCAGATATCTAAACAGAATTCATTTGTTCAAGTAAATAGGATATAGGGTGCCTGTAATATGTCAGACCCTGTGCTTGGTGCTGGACATTCACATGACAATTAAGACAAATTCCCTCCGCTGGGTGCCCTCACTTTGTATTAAATGCAATATGATGTGATAAATCTTTTTAGCATTATATACTGAGCATTCCTTTCTTTTTCCTAAATCAAGAACAGAACTTTCTACTGAGAAGAAATCAGCTGAAACAGAATAAAACTTAACTAAAGCCAGCAACCAACACCACTATTAAATTCCAACTTGTCTTCCTCTACTCAAAACCAAAGATTAAGCCAGTTTCATTACTATATATTATTACCAATATATATATTGGTAAATATATATATATATAGCAGTGATATATCACTGCTATACAAATGATGCCTGAATTTTACGTGCAAGCAATTACATTTTGGGTGGCATTAGGAAAGAGAATTGGATTTTAGTAAGTGGGATTAGAAAAAAAAAAAAAAAAAAGCAAGAACTCAAACAGGAACTAACATGAGCTCTGGGACCAACAAAGTAGTTTGGCTAACTGACTGGTTCTCCATGAGAGTACCACTCAGTGTTCTGCCCATCCCCCTCACACTCACCTCTCTCCACACTGCTGCTATGGACATGCAGGAGAGGAGTGTGGAGCCCAAGAATCAAGCAACTAGAAAGCTCAGTTCAGTCCCACACAGCAGAGAACAGCCTTGTCCTCAGCTAGGCCAGCAGTCCCCCAAAGAAAGGAAGAGAACACTAGCAATTGCTGGAAGGAAAAGCAGCAGGATATGAAGGATATGAATCCGGAAAGAGAGCCTGGAGCTGTCAGCATTGAAGGACAATGAATCTCTGAAAGAGGCACCTAAAAGAAGCAACCAGTGATTTTTTTTTTTAAGATTTTATTTATTTATTTGACAGAGAGAGATCACAAGCAGGCAGAGAGGCAGGCAGAGAGAGAGGAGGAAGCAGGCTCCCTGCTGAGCAGAGAGCCCGATGTGGGGCTCGATCCCAGGACCCTGGGATCATGACCTAGCGGAAGGCAGCGGCTTAACCCACTGAGCCACCCAGGCGCCCCGCAACCAGTGATTTTTAAGTAGGACTGTGACATAATGACAAATGTAACAGAAAGAAATTACAACTTATATTTTGTGTAATGCTTTCAAGTTCAAAATATGCTTTCCCATACAGTCGATTTTATTTTAATCCAGAGAAGAAACTGCAGCTATGGTTTACATGCTTGTTCCCAATGAGTGTCTGTTCCAACAGTCCAGGCAGGAAGTAACAGAATATAAACCAGAATATAAGTCATGGCAGTGAAGACAGAAAGAAAAGGTCATACTGAAGTGACAACCGAATGCAGTCAAAGGAGACATCTCATTCAATCGATACATGCAGGGAATACGGTTTGGAAACCTCAGAAAGCAAGAGCTTCAGAAATAACTGAAGCTGAAGAAGTAAATCCAGTCTTTAGAGCTAGCTTCCCTCCCATAATGCCCTTAAGGTCAGCAAATTTCATGCAGAAAAGAACTAAGAAGGGGAGCCAGCCGACTCTTAATCACAATCCAATGACTGTAGCCTGTTAACAATGTGCAATATCATATACTGCCAAGAACTTGGCTTACCATACGGGCAACTATTTATGCATCTCGTGATTAAGATTTTCTTAATTATCACCACTGAGAGAAATTCTTTAAATAATATTGTCTGTACTTAGTACTTCCATTAATAGTTCAAGCATTTATCAAATTAAATACTCCAATCTAAATATTTTGAGAATAAATGTTCTCTAAGATCTTCAGAGATAATTCCTTAGTATCATTTTTCGATAAACTAAAGACATGATTCAAACTCAAAATAAAAACAAATAATGTGTTCTCTCTTCTGATATCCTCTTTAGGATAAGTCTCTCGTGCCCCTTCTATTTCCAGTGTCTAACGTACCACCAACACCTAGCATATAGTAAGATTAATGGATGTTTCTCCAAAAATCTAATAAATAATAAAGGTCACTGAATACATTTTTAGAAAGAAGTTAGTTGGAACCCATCATCTATTATATTATTTTGTATATAGTATTCAAAATATGCTAGATATTCAAAGTAGATATTCAAAATATGCTCTTTATTAAAAGCATATTACATGCCAGAAAAACAAATGAGAAAGAAAAAGTTGTAACTGGTTACACAATGCTATACCAGGACACTATAAAAATGCAGGTGGAAGACTCTAGAATCTCTGATATTTACTCCTACAATTAAAGTTCACCAGTTAAACAAACCTTACCAATAGAGGGTTGAGAAACCACTGCAGATGTACCTAATTATGCCATAAGTGTTACACTGAACAGAAAATAAAGGGTCTTTACTTTAAACCCCTCCTGACTGATGACTGCCTCTTGGAGCTCTGAATCTCTTTAATCACTGACTTTGTATAAAAAGTATATATTAATTAGTCTCTACTCTTATAAAAAGAAAGAAGTTTCCCCTGATTGTTAGCTAAAAATGTCCCATAAAAAAGTGCCTTATTCAACTACCCCCTCCAAATGTTTTAAATAGACCATCCCATACGAACTCACTCACTGAGGTCCTTCGCACTTTCCAGGAACATTTGTCAATTTACCATCTTCTAACTACTTCACTTCCACTTACTCCCCACCCACAAAAAGCATCTTGTCCTTGCCTCCTCAAACAGTCCATGCTAATCTCAAAGAGCCTCTCTAAAAGTAGAAGACAAAAGAGAATGCCTCTGCCTTGAAACTATCTTAATACAAAATTCACTTACCAACACATCCCTCGTCCAAAAAAAATCTATATTTATATTCATGGTTAAACAATATGTTCCTTCAATGTATTTAAATAAGTAATACTTATGCAGCTGTATATCTCTCTGCATTCATTGACTGCTGCCTATTTCCACTGTGCTCTATAAGTTCATAGAAAGCAGTAATGTATCTGTTTATAATATTAGCTACATCTATCATATGTGGGAAAATAATGTTGACTAGGCACAAAAAGAAAAAAAAAAGTAAACAAGTGCCCTGATTTACTCCCAGGATACCACAATCACTAACATCTGAATTAGCAGCATTATGTGAACAGAATAGTGCAATAACTTTGCTTACTTTGATTTATTTTGTATTGTTTTGGACGGAATGTGGTAATTCAAAGTGACAAACAGAACACTGTGAATGTACCTAATGACGCTGAATTGTGTACTTAAAATGGTCACACATTATGTCACATGTATATTTTACACAATAAAGAAAAAAGGTACAGCCAAGCACAAGGTATAGAGAGCAAAGATCATTAATACTGTCTTACACAGCTTCACTTCTCTCACAGAGGAAGAACTTAAAAACAACCACAAAAAATAAAATTACTACCCCAATTTTACAGAAAGAAAGGTTGAGGAGTATGTAAAAGGAAAAGAACTTTTTTTTTTTTTTTTAGAGATTTGTTTGAGAGAGATAGAAAAGGGAGTTGGTGAGGAACTCAAGCAGACTCGGCGCTGAGCACAGAACCCAACACAAGGCTTGAACCCAGGAAACAGAGATTCAACCTGAGGAGAAACCAAGAGTCAGAAGCTTTCAAACGACTTCACCAACCAGGCCCCAGGAAATTCATTTGAATCCTGCCAATTACTGCACAATCTTAGCAAAGTCACTTAACTTCTTTGCCTTAACTCCCTGATCTATAGAATGGGAATAACAAAGAGCAACTTTTGCCAAGCTGATGTTAGAATTAAATGAGACATCTATAGATAAAATACCTAACACAGTGTGTGGCACACATATGGAACTCAGCAGACAACACTCAGCAGATACCTAGTACTATTATCCAGAAAGGTGAGGGCCTTTGCTAATCAACAGCACAACACCAAGTCTCCTGCTATATAAGTCTAGTCTTTCTATATTACTATTATCTTAACATATATCAAAAACATCATTTTTTCTAAATTAAACTTACTCTAAATATCTTTTAGTTGATTCTAAAATCAAATAGACCCTAAAAGGCAAGAAGAAAAGATAAAGAGGGAATAGAGCATTTACTGGGTAACATATGCCAGGTGCTTTACTTGGTTATCTAATTCAACTTCTCTACAACCCTGCCATGTTGGGATCATGCTGCTTCTTTCCATGATGAACAAACCAAATTCTCATATGCAAAGCAATATGCCCAAAGTCAAAGAGCTGGGTTAACTATTTTGTTGAAATTCAAAAGAACTTTATTTCTCCCCATCTCCCATAATATGTCAAAAGAAAAAGACTCCCTATTTCTAAAAATACCCCAAAAGAATATTCTGAAAGTAAACTCCAAAACAAGAATTCTAAAAGCAGGTCCACTAAAAGCAGTACTTACTGTAAGTATAAAATGTCCAAAGATTACTACATTGAAAAAGAAAAACACTCATTTAGGTATAAGTTTTACTCTGTACTTACAGGATTAGTGTGTTTGTTCGAACAATTATTTTAGAAAGTTCTTACTGTTTCCAAGTGAAAATAAATTCACACTTCCAACTGGGAAGGAGAATTCATTGTCCCACCAATTTGGTCTCAGCAATAAAAATGGGTAATTCCCCTTCCATGTACCGTTCCATAATAATGGAAGAAAGACTTACAAAGTTATATTTCACTCAATGAAAGAGGTGAGCACCTGACGGGAAGTGCACTTGCGATGGCAGTCACAGGAGATAAATGAGGCCACAACCAGAGACTTGATAATAAGGATATTTGTAAATCAAATATTTCTAAGTTGGGATTGTGAACCCCCCGGGTCCTGAGATGGAGCCCCACCGAGGGCTCCCTGCTCAGTGGAGAGCTTGCCTCTCCCTCTCCTTCTGGTCCTCCCCCATCCTCGCTCATGTCCCTTTCTCTGTCTCTCACCTGCTCTCACTCTATCCCAAATAAAATCTTTTAGAAGATAAAAATAAATAAAGGCCAACATCAAGGGATATCAATTTTATCAGAAAAATTGTTCTTGTTTCTATCCACGCTTGTGTCTTTTGTTCCTCCTTCAGGTCAGATGCCCATAACCCATACCTTCCATTTCACTCACTGCTTTTGTATACCCTAAGAATTCCACTGATTTTTTCTAATGCTAAGATATTCACAGGCAAAAGAGCCTCTTTAAGACATTCAAAGCTTCCTCCCTCCCCCAAAGACATCCAAAAGCAGCAGAGAGAAACTGGAAATGTGAGCATTTGTTAAGGAGCTTGTAAAAGGGCCTCATGCAAAAAGCAGAATCAGGCAAAGCATCTGTTTATTAGTTTATGAGCAAACCAGCAGCTAATTCTAAAGATCATTAATTAATGCCAGGCTCCAATACAGTCTTTTCTATCTACCTTTACACATGCTTTTTCTTTTTTCTTACCATATAATTCTAACACCTATTTCCACTTTGAAATATGTAAGTGGGGGAGCCTGTGTGGCTCAGTTGGTTAAGCGACTGTCTGTGGCTCAGGGGATGATCCTGAAGTCCCAGGATAGAGTCCCTTCTCCAGCTCAGGTAGTTTGCTTCTTCGTCTGGCCCTGCCCCCTTCTCATACTCTCTTTCTCCCTCTCAAATAAATAAATTTTTTAAAAAAGAAAAGAGAAAAAATATGTTAAGTAGAAATCAGTGAGTTCAGAATTACAGAAGTTACTGGAGATTCCTCACATGTACCCCAACACTGTTCCTAACCAGTATGGCAGACATAAATACCTCCCAGGGGAACCTCTGTTCTCTAAAAGTGTTTACTTCAGCTCCCTAGTAGTAATGATGTGTTGTCCTCAACAAATCAACTTTCAGAGGTTCTCTCTCAACACCAGAGTTTACTGAAGATAACAATGAAAGTAATTAAATTATTTAATCAATATATCAATATATATGCACACAAATTAATACTGACCTTCCTATTCTGAGATTTCTCCCTTAGGAAAGTATATATACTTTTTCCAACAACACTGCCACTGCCCAAAATTCAAGGCACTCATGACTCAACTAAAAGAATTAGCCCCAAACAATGTGCAGTGTTTTCTGCATATTCTTTAAAATGGCATACTTTTTCTTCCAGTTACTGTAGATTTAAACTTTGGAAACTGCTCAGTCAAATAGAAGAATGTCATTTCTGCTCCAAACAATGTATCAGGTGCCATTAAAGAAAAAGATTTTTTCATATGGTCAAATTTCAATTCATTAACCCTCAAACTTACTTCTACTTTATATTTTTTGGAATACGTCATTAATACCTTAAATTATTTTAAATAATTGTGACCTAAAAAATAATTGCATGATAATGTAAGTTCCTTGAGGAACAGTATTAAAAGATGAAAAAAACTGGCCTAAATATAGTCAACTGAGATATTTAACAATTCAGTACGAGGATAATATAAATTTTCACTTATTAAGATATGGTAATTCCTTTTATTTCATAAAGTTTCCAAATTTTCATTTCTCAATTTTAACTAAAAACCAGTATAAGCAACTGATTTATTGTTCATATTCCCATCATCTAGAATACCACCTGGGAACAACAGCAAATACTCAAGTATTTACTGAATGAGTGAATCAACATAGAAACTAAATGAGTGATTGTAGATTAAGTTTATTTATATTTATTATATTTAGCTTAATTACACTAAAAAATTTTCCTTTTTATATAGAATAATCAACAAAAAATAATCAAACCACTGAATGTGACAAAGTACCAAGCACTTCAGCTGGCAATAATGACATTCTTATAACCGCTCAAAACAAAAAGTCTAAGGTCGTTATTTTTTTTTTAAAGATTTATCTATTTATTCGAGAGAGAGTGTGTGTGTGCACTTGCGTGCCAGAGCGCACAAGTATGGGGAGGGCAGAGGGAAAGAATCTCAAGCAGACTCCCTGCTGAGCGCCCAGCCTGATGCAGGGCTCAATCTCACCACCAGGAGATCATGACTTGGGCCAAAATCAAGGTTCAACGCTTAACCAACTGAGTCACTCAGACATCCCTAAAGTCATTCTTGACTACAACCTTCACACACATAATATCCAACCACAGAAAATCTGTTGGTTCTACCTTGGAAACATTATCCGGACTCTGCCCCATTCAGAGACACCATCATCTCTTGTGGAGACTACTGTTTCTCATCCTTTAATGTCTTCTCTCCCCTCCTTTCACAGTGAAATCCACGGTCACTTATTATAATTGCTCCCCTGCAAACACACGCAAGTCCCTGGCCCATTTCTCCTCTATTACACTTGGTTGGCAAAGCAATAACCATGGTAAAAATCTAGTTCTCCACATACTCTGTCCCTACACCCATGCATCTAAACATGACTGAGCATGATGCCTTATACCCATAACCACAGGTCTCAACTGCACCGCTAACTTGACCAGACAATCACACTCTAACTTCCAGGTCAATTCACACTCCTGCTCTATTTCACACCTTCTTGATCCTCACCCTCAATACATTCCCCTCACCCTCATTCAGAGCAAAGACTCTGAAAAAGAAAAGGAAAAAGAAATATCATTCAGAAGAGAACTTCGTAAACTCACATCACACACTGAACCACCTCCGAATACCTATACCTCAAACTGGGCCTCTTGCCTGTAGCCACAGATGAATTATCCAAGTTTCTACATAATACCAATCCCTACATTGATGTACTAAATCTCCTCCCATTTGGCCCCTCAAGAGCACTACTCCAGAAATTCACACTTAGTATTTTCTCTCAATGAATCACTATCATCAGAATATAAACAGTTTTGTTTTCCTCCCCCATTCTTTAAAAAGAAGGTGGGGGGCAAAACATTCTCAACTCCACTGCATTACTACTCCATTTATTGATCCCCTTTGCAGAAAAACTCCCTGACTTACCATCTCCAATCTCTCTCCTCCCTTTCTGTCTTAAAATACACTCCCATCAGACTTGAGCACTCACCACTCCACCACGACTCCCCTGGTCAAAATCACCAGTAATCTCTACCTTACTAAATCCAATGGTCAATTCATTGCTCCTGTTTCTTGGCCTATCAGTGATCATCTGCCACAGCTGATCACATTCTCTTCTTTCTTCAGTTTCCAGGACAACATAATATCCTTGTTTTCCTCCTCACTCACTGCTGCCTCTCAGTTTTCTCTTTCAAAGGGTATGAGGAAACTGTGGGGGATTATGGTTATATGGTTACTTGGACTGTGGTGACAGTTGTGACAGCTCAGACATCATGAAAATAAGATAATTAGTTGTTTTTAACCCTTAGAATGAAAATATCCTGGCCACTGAGAACAATTAGTTCCTTTCTTATTCTACTCTCTGTTAATAACTTTTATCTACCATTTTCAATCAATTATTTGCCTAACAAAAGAGAGACTCCAACAGGTGGTGAAGAGTTTGACTTTCTATTGTTACCATTAAAGGATCAGAAATAATCACTGCCTTGTTTATTTTTCTGAACATAACATTCCAAAATGCCTTTTATTATTTCTTAGCACTCTCTACAAGCCTCAGCGAAATCTGGCCCTCAAAATTATGAACACAGTTGACAGAGATCTGTAACACTCTCATTTACTATCACTTATATGTCTTATGTCCTATCTTTTCATAATTTTATATCCCTATCTCAATTAACATCTATCTATATCAGGTATTTTAACAAATACTAATTATAGGTAATTAAAGTAAAATGGTACTTGAAGCATATTAAGAAATAAACTCGTTGAAATATTTTACAAAAACCAAACACCTATGTGTTGGGGTGAGGGGTGTATCTGTGTAAAATACTGAGCTAGCAAAAGCTCATGGAAAGTAAATGTTCAAGGAGCCACTATATTTATGTCACAACTCATTTAGCAGAACTCATTAGCAATAAGAGACTGGGAGTCATGGCTGGGACAGTGTCAGATTTGTGTTTTGTACAGAATATGCAGTAGCTACAGAATGTGGTTTTAAGAACAGCAGATTGGAGGCAGGGAATCAAGTAATTTTATCTCAAGCAATGAGGTCTAAACTGTAAGGCTGTACTAATAAGGTGAGAGAGAATGTGGCAGATTGCATAAATATTACAAAGTGAATTTTACTAATTTCTAAAACTCTCCACTGTTTCCACCACAATATGCAGCCTCCATTAAATAGAAATGTCATCAACAGGAAAAGATCTTATTCATTATCAAGCATAAAGGTAGCTATATGATCTTTTTCTTTGTATTTTGTAATTTTAGAGAAAGAGATATCCAGATACATACATTTCTAAATGATTAAGTATTGAAAACTAAACTCATATTATAAGCTCTTTTAGTTTATTTATTTATTGGCCTCAATAACAACAGGAAGACTGTTCTTATAGATAATCCAAGAAAACTCCACCTACCACATGACAGTCTGGAACACTGCAACAGCTCCCTTCCACCTCAGGGTATGAGGAAAAAACACGAGGCAGGGTGGCATCAAATAGGTAGAAATTGGCCAATAAGGACATGTTGTCAAAAAGACAGACAATCACTGCATTCTTTCTGCATACAGAACTAAATCAGATATTTCTAAGAAATGATTTAGAGATCTAGAATGCAATGAAAGAAGTCATTCATAAAATGGTGCTGATCATTTTAAGTAATACTAGCTTTGCTTCCTGAAATGATGTCACAGTGTAGTTCCTATACTGCAAAGTTTTACATTATTACCATAATCCAGGCATAAATTTAGATTCCATCTAAGGAAACAATTTTGTCACTAAAAGATATGATTTCTATCCGAAATATGGCAATGATCTTAACAAGAGCAAAGTCCTTTGCAAACCAGTATTGGGTTGATCTTCTAAACACAGACTTTTCACTCATTATTTTTGACAGAGAAGAGAAATGAGTGAGAACAACATCTGTATATTGTCTGGCTATTAAAAGTTCAAATCCTGGTTGCCCTGTCCAGTCCATTGTCCATCTCTATGCCACTGCCATCGGAGATAACGTCATCACCCCCCCACAGCCTTCTTCTAATGGTGCCTCTACTTCTAGGACCACCACACTACAGAGGTGCCCTGTTTTACAGCCACCATATCTTTTTAGAATGTGCACTGGTCACATCACCCCTCCTGCTGAAATCCTTCAGGACCTCCCAATCCCCCAAAGAATAAAGCCCAGTCTCCACAGCACGAAACACAAGACACAATCTGATCTCTGAAGAATCACTTCACCAGGGATTCACCCTCTCTGTAAAGCCTTCCTGACCTTCCTAACAGATATTTCCAATTCTCCACTCCTACAGTAGTTTATGCATAACTATTACAGCAGCAAGTAACTCTACCTATCAACCAGCATTCTCCCTAAATAATCACACCACCACCAACTCTAGTCAGACCTGAACTCAAATCGCGATTCCACTACTTATTAACTACATAATCTTTAGTAAACCCCTTAACATCTTCAATTCTGTGCTAACTCAGCTGCAAAATTAGCATAAAATATTCACCCTCACTCACTAGCAATGAAAAAATATAAAGAATGATACAGTCCTAGAAAACCTGTAGAATCATAGTGCAGCTAACAACATCTATTAAACCTAAAAAAGAAATTTATTATATAAAGGAACTAAACCTCCTCAATGTCAGGTATCAGTTCTACCTTTGTGATATAGGATATAGGAATAACCTATATAGGATATAGGAATATCCTATATAGGATATAGGATATAGGAATATGTCCCTATAGGATATAGGATATAGGTAACAAGTTTTATTTAAAGAAAACGTCCTGTTTTTCAGGGGGAAAAAAGTCAAGCCTGTAATAACTAACCTAACATTAAATCTGACCTCCAACTTTTAAGACAACAAAATTATAATTAGTTTTACATAAATGCATAGTGAATCTCACAGAAATTAGTATTTAAACAAAAAGAACACAGCCAGGGCGCCTGGGTCGTTCTGTGGGTTAAAGCCTCTGCCTTTAGCTCAGGCTATGATCCCAGGGTCCTGGGATGGAGCCCTACATCGGGCTCTCTGCTCAACAGGGAGCTTGCTTCCTCCTCTCTCTCTCTGCCTGTCTCTCTGCCTACTTGTGATCTGTCAAATAAATAAATAAAATCTTAAAAAAAAACCAAAACCACAGTTTCAATTCAAATATTCAAATATTCCAAATAACTACTGACAAATCTCGCATTTGATGGTATTACCTCTAAAAAAAAAAACACAAATGTGATCAAAATGACTTACATAAAATATTTAAAAACTCAGTGAAAGTATGGGACACATATTTTCTACAAAGATGTTTCGGATTGTAGAAGTCCCTCATCAAACCTGGGATCCTCCCTTCAATATGTCCCTAGTGTCTCACTAGTTTCCAGGGAAGCGAATTTCTGGAAGAGGAACGGTAAGAAGGGAAGAAAAGAGAAAATTCTTCAATGAGAGCAGACAGCAGAAATAGAGGTAAGGTCACCTTATGGAGGGCTCAGGAGGGGAGGTGTTTGGTACAGTCTGCTATCTCCAATACACTGCCACAGTGAGAATAAAGGAGGAAAGAGGGTCTCTCCTGGGTATTAGACACTATAAATACTACATAATATATCGAATTTTCAAAACTCAAATAATAACAAACCTCCTCATTATTAGTATTAACTTAAGACTTTGAAGTAAACTATTTTTTTAAGCCTATAGAGAGAATAAGGAATCAAGGAGACAAGTTAGACTTCAAGGAAACACCTTTTGCAAACACAGTTAGTTTGAAAGTTTTCACATTAAATTTAAGGTAAGATTTTACTAAAATTATACTGAAGAAACAGTTTTTAAAGCAAAAATTTCAACTGAATTTCAAGTACAAAGTTATGTGGCAACCACACAGGGCCTTACTTCTTACTGTATTAGATGAATTTTAATCCCTGAGAAGTATAACAAGGCTCTCTTTGTCTAAATTCTGAGGGGGAAAAAAAAATCAATAACTATTTTGACAGCACTTTTAATTACGGATAACTTAAGAAACTAAAGTCTTAAAATTCCTTTTTCTCCCTAATGACACATGTACTTTTCCCCCTAGCCTCTTAGGAATGATACACTCAACTGTGTACCTAAAGAAATCAAAAGTTTCTCTCAAGTACGTACTTCAATTTGCAGGAAGAAAAAATAGAAAAAGCTCAGTGATTTGGGAAACAGGAAGTCTGAACTCCGCACTCAGCTCTGAACATACACTTGTCACTTCTACTTCCTATAAAATGGAGGGCCTTAAACAGATCTCAAAGTTTCCTCCAACTCTCTTTGTTTGAACACTTCACTTATATTCACTATCTTCAAAACCTTTCATTTTTACAGCTTATGGTTTATAAAGCACTTCTCAGTTTATCCTCATGAAAACTATGTGAAGTATCTATTTGTTTTACAAATGAGGGATATGAGGTCCAGAAAGTAAGAGATATACACAAGATAGTAACTGGCAGAGCCAGAAGCTGAACTTAGGTATCCGGCTGAAAGTCCTATAAAGAGCCCTCAATGATTTGTTATTCAGGATTCTTATAAACTTAAGAAGTTTAAAACACAAATCTAAACTGTATTAAGGAAAGAAAGAGAGGAAATAACATATTTTTCAAAATGTAATAATATTCAAAATAAATGTAATTATTTACAAACAAAAAGTATACAGGCTATACCTCAAAAACTGAAGACAAAACAGTTTAACTCAAAATAGTAAAAAAATATTAATCAGCAAATGAATTTTTCACTTTTAACTACTAGCCTGTTACCACAGGAATATATTATTTCTACCTCACCATTCTTCAAAGAACTAAAAACTAAACCACCTGAGAACTTTCCCCACAAAGAAAATTCCCAGCCCAGATGGTTTACGAGTAAGTTCTAGAAATAATCAAGGAAAAGGAATTCCACTCTTAAACTCTTAACAGAGGGTAGAAAGAAATTTGTCTCCGAAACTTGTTTTATTAGGACAGTTTAACACTAGAACCAAAACCAAGAACATAGTACTAGAAATGAAAATTATAAAGCCAGCCTCACTTGTGAACAAAATGTAAAAATCACAATTAGCAAATTAAATTCCATAACCTACAAAAAGGATTGTAATACATCAAGATAAAGATGAATTTATTCCAGTAATGGAAGACTGGTTTAACATTAAAAAAAAATCAATTAATATAATTCATATTAACAGATTAAAGGTAGAAAACTCACATCATCATGGGAAGAGATACAGAATAGCTGTCCATAAAATGAGACATTAATGCATGATAAAATGTATAATGATATAAGGAACCATCTTTAATCTGATAAAGAACCTACATAAGAATGTAGCAAACTACATTCTTAATAGTGAGATACTGAGGTGTTGTTGCCTCTAAGGTAATGGGCAGGAAGGGGGCTGCATTATCCCACTTCTATTAAAATTGTACTGGAGAACTATACTATTACAGTAAGGAAAGAAAAAGAAACAAAAGGTATAAAGATTTAAAAAGCAGAATAAAAAAACTGCCATCTGCAGATGATAAAATCTAAAAATAAATTTAAATGAACAAGAATTTAGCATGATTGCTGGACTAAAAAGATCAGTGTACAAAATTCAGTTGTATTTCTAAACACCTACAAACAGAAAGTGAAGTTTTAAAGAAAATGTCATTGAAAAGCATTAAATACCTTTTTTAAAAATCCACAAATTCAAAATGAGAAATTCAAAATTCAAAGAGAAAATGATGGAGGACAAAACATCTCACTGGTGTTTTCTGTAGATTGCTTGGGCACCAAGTCACTGCTCTGAGAACTGATAAAGAGGTAAGGGGTGGTGCTGAATTGCGCATTTTTCCTGCTTTTCCTTTATGAGTGCATTTCATGAAAACCAAAATGGTGATAAATGTTCTTAAAAGTTCAGCAAATAAAAGAAAGAAAGTCTAGCAAATAAATGTAAGAGTAAATAACTAAGAAATCACCATTCTACAACCCCAAATAAAATTTGAATCTAGGCAACAAACATCAATGGAAGCCATAACCATTAGGTAAAAAAAAATGAATGGAGAATTTTTAATGTAGGGATAGGACTGACAATATCTGAAATAACTGATCTCACTTGTAGTCTGAAAAGTGGAACAATCAAACATTATGCAATGCAAAAGAGTACAAGGTACCCCTGTGAAGATTCTGTTCTAAAAATCTGAACACTAATCTAACCAACACACTAAACCTATCAGTTTAGGAAATAAAACAAGGGGATAGAACAAGTTAAATGGGGACACCTGGGTGGCTCAGTCATCAAGTGTCTGCCTTTGGCTTAGGTCCTGGGATCGAGCCCCGCATCGGACTCCTTGCTTCTCCCTCTCCCACTCCTCCTGCCTATGTTCCCTCTCTCACTGTGTCTCTCTATGTCAAATAAATAAATAAAATGTAAAAAAAAAAAAAAAAAGAAAAAAGAACAAGTTAAATGATACAAAGAAAAAGGAGTCAGCCAAATCCAAATTACTCTAGAAGACGACCCAATTTCTCCAGCAAATCAACTGAGGGAAAAAAAAGGAGCGAATATTGTCAAATAAAAGAGTATATAAATGATCTTATTTGAATTCTAATTCCAACATATCATTTTTAAAAATACATTTTTGAAACAAAAAATGCAAATATGGACTATTAGACATTAGGTATCTATTATCCATTACTAATATATATTTAGTATGGACTAGTTACTAATATATATCGTTATTGCTATCTATTAAATACATGCTAATACTACCAGTTATTAATAGTAGATATTAAGGAATTATTGTTAAACTAAGTATAATACTGTCCTGGTAGTTATAGTTTACAAAAATCCTTGTAAGAGAAATGCTTCTCTTATACAAATTAAGTATTTATAAATAAAACATCATGAAATCTAGGTATCTGATTTGCTTTGAAATATTCAAAAGAAAAAAGGGCTAAATATGCAGCTGAAGCTCCATAATAGGGGTTCATTAGGCTACTAAGCTTTTATATTTATTTGCAAACATCCACATAAAAACCAATCAAAATTCAATTCAAGAATGGGCAAAGATGTGAGAAGACAGAGAGAAGAAGATAAATATATAAAAAGATGTTCAACATTGCTAACCATTATGAAAATGCAAATTAAAATAACGAGATATCACCACATTATCTATTAAAACGGGCAAAAGAAAAAAATACCAACACAGCCAAACACTGGCAAGGATGAAGAGAAACCACATCTCATACTTTGCTGGTGAGAATGTAAAATGGTACAGTCCCGCTGGGAAGTGAGACTGGCAGTTTCTTAGAAAGTTAAATGTACCCTAACTCACTATATGGTCCATCAATTGTGTTCCATGGCATTAATTCTACAGAAATTGTTAAAATGTTCAAACAAAATCCTGAATGGTATCTGTAGTTGGCCCAATGCAAACCATCCAAATGTCCTTCCATGGGTGAATGTCTAAACAAACTGCGGTGCATCCATGCAATAGAATACTACTCAACAGTAAAAAAGGAACAAACTACTGATACACTCAACAATCTGAATGGATGTTAAGGTCATTATGCTAAGTGAAAATCAGACAGTTATATAATCTGAATGAACTTGGAAGAACACTCCAGGCTCCAAATGAGAATGCACCCCAACCAACACCTTGATTTCAGTCTTATGAGACCATGCAGAAAACCCAGTTAGGCCATGCCAAGACACCTGACCAACAAAAACCTTAAGATAATAAGTATACATTATTTTAAGCAGCTGAGTCTGTAATAATTTACCATGTAGTAATACAGATATCTAATACACTGAGTTTGATGATTATTTCTTAAATATGCTTACAAAGAGAAGTACTCTGGGGTAATAAATAAAACTAAAAATAGATTCTACTACTTATTCAAAATTTTTCTAAACCTTAGCCCCTCGTATTCTGGCTGAAAGTTTCAAAAGAACAAACTATCTGAAGACTGCCATGGTTTGGGGATTGTTTGGCCCTCATTAATGACAGGGCAAGATAAAGACAAAATTAATGAGATCTGGTTAAAGTCAAATTCTGTTTTTTCACATTTCTCCTTACCACTGGGTTTTCAAAACACTTGCCTTAAAAATCTGCAGGGAAAGGAAGGGAATTTTTACAAGTTCACGCTTCCTGAGGTACAAAAAAACTCAGTTATGAATCTATGAAAATACTTGCTATCCTGAAGAGTGAGAACACAATCCCATTTTAAAAATATGATTGAATTTTTTTAAAGAGGGGACCAAAACATAAAGTGCCTAGAAATAAATACAACAGTATGTATGAATTCTAGGGAAAAAAATATTAAAACTTTATAAGAGCCATTGAAAGACACTTAAACAAATAGAGATTTTTACCAAGTTTGTAGATTGGAAGATTATGTTATAAAGATGTCAACTGTCTCCAACTCAGTATCAAAGAACCTATGCGATTCCAGTCAAATTCCCAATAGGCTTTTTCACCTAGAGCGGGGCAAACTGACTGCAAAATGTATATGAATACACAAAGGGGAAAAAATAGCCAGACAGTTTTGAGAAGAAGATAGCAAGAAAACCTACTATACCAAATACCAAGACTTAGAAGACAACTGTAACTTAAAAACTTTGTGAGTATTGTCAAAGCAACAGAGAAATAAGTAGAAGAAATAAAGAGCTCAGTAACAGATCCAAACATATACACACATTGGCTATACAACAGAATTAGCAATGCAAATTGGTGGGAAAATTGTAAGTTGTTAAAATAAATGGTTCTGGAATTGGCTGAGTATCTACATTTAAGGAAAAATATGGAAATCAGACTTGATTCTTACAAAACACACAAAATTCAGGTCCTATCAAATGAAAAACTTAAATTTGAAATACAAACCATACGGTGTTGAGAAAATAATGTAGGATAAGATCATGAGGATGGGGAAAAATTTAACTAAGATATAAAAAGTATTTAATTACAAAGGAAAAGCCTCATTAATTTGATACTAGCATTAAGAACTTCTGTTCATTAACACACTATAAAGTAAATAAAAACTCAAGCCAAACTGAGGTGAGATATTGCAATTATAAACACAGGAGAAAAACAAAGAATTCCAAAAATATTTTGTAACCAAAGAATAGAAATATAAAGAATTCCATAACACTGTAAGAAAAAAAAGGACTAACCCCATGCAAAAATGGACAGAAAACTTTAATAAACAATCTCCAAAAGAAGAAATCCAAATGACCAATAATATGAAATGATGCTCAATTTCAATAGTAATGAGCAAATTAAACTCCCAAGAAGATACCACTATATACCTACTGTAGAATTTTTTTTTTAAGTATACAAATACCAATGCTGGTGATACTGGGAAAGTAAACTGATACATCTCCTTTGGCAAATAATTAGGCATTGCTAAGTAAAGTTGATACCATCTGACCCAGCAACCTCCTTGGTTATATACCCTTGAGAAACTCACACAGATGTGTAATGCTAGGACATTCACAGAAGCATTGTTCATAAAAGGCCAAAACTGGAAACAAACAAAACGTCCATCAGAAAAACTGATTAAACTGTGGAGTATTTAAAACTGGAATATTATTGTAAAGTGAACGAACTGCAGCTACATACAACAAAATGAACAAAACTCCCACTTTTCCTGAGTGAAAGCAAGAGACAAAAAGTACAATGAGCCTAATATACAGTTCGAGACAAAAATAAATGATAGTGTTTAAGCATACATACACAAATGGTAAAAGCAAAAAGAAAGAAAATCTTTACCACAGAAGATTTAATGTTACCTTTGGCAGGAGGAGAGGTGGTAATTTAGAATTATGGGAGAAGGAAGTCTCTATGAATATTGGTGGATTTCTATTTCTTGACCTGAAGGTGGATCAAGGTGACCTTTTAGCCTGCCCTACAAATTTTAGACTTGCTAGTTCCTACAATCTCATTAAAGCAATTTCTTAAAAGAAATTGTGGTGTGTGTGTGTGTGTGTACACATACGTACTTGTTCTGTTTCTCTTAAAAACCCTAACAATGATTTAAAAACCAAGAATAGTTCTAGAGGATCAGAATCTTGATTAGTTTTCTGAATTGGTTCTGGGGTTTCTGTAATTTGGTCTCTAATCTGATTAGATTAAAAGGCACTAATGACTCTATTTCCAGTAACAAGATAAAGAAAACACTGGTGGAACATGGGAGGATACAGTACTAAAGATACATAAAATATAACCACTGGGTAACTCCTAAGCAAATACTTTTAAAAAGCAAGGTTCTGGATGAACTTGCAACTGATACTTTGGAACATTTACCCAAAAATGACATTAGTAGTGACTACTAACTGTGTTAGATAAATTGGGAAATAAAAAGATAAAGCTCAGAGCTTCAAATTCTACATAAATGACCTAAAAGCTCCTGTCTCTTTCTGCCCTGAAATCTTTATCTACTAAACCCTCAGGGCTGAGATTTCTGAAAATCAAACCCAGAGTGTCATCCTGTGCGTGGCCAAATTAAAACACAAATTGAATTCGCAACTTCATGCAATACTGTCCATTAAAGAAAGGGTACTGGCTAGGAAGAAACGAGATCCTGAAAATCGGAATGGAAACATGTGGGCAGATCTCAATGATGCAGGGGACACTGGACCTCTAAATTCTGCAGGGTCTTCTCTGCTAGTAGAATCAGACCTTCTAACACTTAACTAAGATGAACTTGCTTTGCATTAAGACTCTGAAATAGCTTCACCTGAGATACTTACCTTGCCACACACAGCTGATTCTCCTCAGTACCTATACTCTCACCCTTTGCTTCTAGACCTGTATTTAGATTCAAGACTCAGCTGGTCCCAAAAAGTGTGGTATAAAGTGTTATCCTCCAGAAGATAAACTATAACTGAAAATGTTTGCACTCTATATTATATAGACAGGAAACCTGGAGAATATGAGTCAGATTTGATATTAAGGATGTGGGGTAATTATGAAAAAATAAAAATTGAATGAAGCCCAATTTATTAATGTAAGCCCACTAAACAGAGATTCTAGATTCAATGCTGTAGCTCAGGAGGTTGTAGCTCTATCTCTTTGGTTGGTTGGTCAGCTCAAACATGGACCAAAAGGTGGCCTGCATTTCATGAAGCTGAAATGCCAGAACTGCCTTGGTATAACAAAGAAGAAAGTATCCATAGGTTTAGAGAAATTAGAATGGAATGTTAAAATGGTTTTCTGATGTAAAACCTGCTCCCCAACCCCACGAGGGTCCAGAGGAGATGTGATATATAAATATATAAATATATGTGGTGAGTCTCAGCTTTGCTGAAGAACTCTGTCATTGCTCTACTCTGCAGGTCAGAAATTACAGTGGGAACTGTTACCACTGAAGTGAGATCCTTAAATGCAATGGGGGTAACTGAATCCTAGGAAGTCAGGAACCATGTGGCAGTATTTAATCACCAAATACATAGTAGACATGGTTACCACAATGGATAACAGAATGAAAACGAAAATCAGAATGGTCCTAACTCAGAAGCCTATGACATACACTAGATGATCACAGTGCCTCTAGAAGTGAAAAAGGTGGGTTGTCTACTAAATTCTCACTTGTTCTAGTAGATGAAACAGTTCTAGGTCCAGTGAACCTGAATTAAGGCTGAATTAAGGCTCCTCAAAACTTCCCAAACTTGAGCCAATTTATAGACTCATAACCCCTGGAAATAGAGGGGAAGATGGGTCCCCTTGAGGAAGGACCCTATGATACAGCAAAAAATTCATAGATTTAATCTTTCCCCCAGACTTCCCCAAATATCTACAGACTTTTACCATGATGAATGCACTGAGAAAAGGAAATAATTCGACTTTTGAGGAATTATTGGACACTGGTTCTGAACTAACACTAATTTCAGAAGACCCAAAATGTCACTGCAGTCCATGTGTCAAAGTAGGGGCTTATGAATGTCAGGTAATCAGTGGAGTTTTAGCTCAGGTACATATCACGATGGGTCCACTGCATCCCCTAAATCCATCCTATGGTTTATTTTCCCAGTTCCAGAATCTGTAATTGGAACAGACATACTCAGCAACTGACAGAATCCCCACATTGGTTCCCAGACCTGTGGAGTAAGGGCTATTAGGACAAGAAAGGCCATCTGGGGGGCCATTAGAACTGCCACTATATAGGAAAAGAGTAAGCCAAAAGCAATAGTGCATTCATGGAGGAAATACAGATCAGTGCCACCATCAAGGACTTATAAGGAGAGCAGGGTTGGTGATTCCCACCACATCACCATTCAACTCACCTATCTAACCCGTGCAGAGAACAGATAGATTCTGGAGAACAGTAGATTATCACAAACTTAACTGGGTGATGGCCTCCAAATGAGACTGCTCTGCTGTACCAGATGTGGTTTCACCACTTGAATAAATTAACACATCGTTAACAATACTTCGGATGAAGATGAAGATCTTGCAAATGCTTTTTTTCACAATATCTATTAATAAAACTACCAGAAGGAGCTTGTTTTCAGCTGGTAAGTCCAGCAATATATGTTCACTATCCCACCTCAGAGGCGTTATCAACTCTCCAACATTATGGTCCCAGGCATAATTTAATTTGCAGGACTTCCTGATACCTGTCCCCATGTACAAGATATCACACTGGTTCATTACATTTATGACATTATACTAACTGGATGTGGTCAGCAAGAAGTAGCAACTACTGCTACTACTGCATGTCAGAGGGTAGGAAAGAAACCGGACAACTATTCAGAGGCCTTTCACCTAACTGAAATTTCCAGGGGTACAGTGGTGTGGGGAATGTCAAGGTGGCCTTTCTAAGGCAAAGGATAAGTTGTTGCATCTAGCCCCTCCCACAAACAAGAAAGAGACAATACCTAGTGGGCCTCTTTAGATTTTACAGGCAACAATCCCCCATTTGGGTGTGCTATTCCCCAATACACACACTCACAGATAGATAAATGCACATGGGGCAGGAAAAGAGACAGAGAAATACATAGCAAGAGATTTATTATAAGGAGCTGGCTCGTGCAACTGTACAGGCTGACAAGTCTGAAATCTGCAGTTCGGGCCACTTGGGCAGGAAACTCAGTCAGAAATGAATGCTGGAGTCGTGACTCCAAAATCTGTAGTACAGGACAGCATGCTTGAAACTCCAGCAAGATTTCTAACATACAGTCTTGGGGCAGAGCAATCCTTCTGGAAAATGTTTTTGCTGTTAAGGCCTTCAAAAGATTGGCTTGAGGCCCACCCACGTTATCCATAATAATCTCCTTTAGGGAGGTACAAGTTACAAGTTACCTTCACACCAAGGTCTACACTAGTGTTTGACCAAACCACTGGGCAGTACACCCTAGCCAAGGTGACACACAGAACTTACCCATCACACCAAATGATCCAAAAAAACTACTAGTTTTTAGGATGACCCAGAAGAAAAGAAAGCTCTACATCTAGTCAGGCTGCCAAGCAAGTTGCTCTGCCACTTGGGCCATACGACCCAGCATATCCAGTGGTACTTGAAGTGTCAGCAGAGAGAGAGATGCTGCTTGGGGCCTATGGCATGCCCAAGTTGGTTAATCACAGTACAGACCCTTTGAATTTTGAAGCAAAGCCAGTCATCCTCTGCAGTGAATACTCTCTTCTTAAAAAACAGATTTTGGCTTGCTACTAGGACTTAGTAGAGACTGATGCTTAATGATGGACTACCAAGTTACCATGTGAACTGAGCTGCCTGTCATGACCTCCGTTGTCTGACCCACTAAGTCATAAATGCGGACGTGCACACCAGTACTCTATCATGAAATGGAAGGTGTACAAACAAGATAGAGATGGCACAGATCCTGAAGGCACAAGTAAGATACATGAAGAAGTGCCCAAATGCCCATGGCCTTCATTCCTGTAACATTATCTTCGCTCTCCCATCCCACACTCACAACCACATGGGAAGTTTCCTACCACCAGCTGAATGCAAAAGAGAAATGCTGGGCCTCGTTTACAAATGATTCTCTACATATGCAGGTTCCACCCATAAGTGGGTGGTGGCAGCACAGAGTAACGGAAATCCTTCCAGAGGACAGAACTTTGAACAGTGTACCTGGTTGTTCATTTTGCATGGAAGAAGTGATGGCCAGAGGTGCCACTGCATTAGGATGTAGCCAGTGGTTTATTCTAGGTGGTCAGGAACTTGGAAGGACATAACTGAGAAACTGGTTATAAGGTAGTCTGAAGAGATATGCAGACAGACCAAAAAAAAAAGGATTAAAAAATATGGAAATACCTTAGTGGACAAAAAAAATGTGAAAACAGTGTCCCATGTCAATGTTCACCAAAGGGTCACCTCAGTAGAGAATTTTAATAATCAAGTGGACAGGATGACTGGTTCTGTATATGCCAATCTCTTTCCCCAGCCACTCCTATCACTGCCCAATAGGCTCCTGAACAAAGTGGTCACTGGAGGGAGGAAGGTTATGCATGGGCTCAGCACCATGGATTTCTACCCATTCTGGCTGACCTGGCTACAGCCACTGCTGAGTGCCCAATATGCCAGCAGTGGAAATCAACAGAGGTCCCAATAGGGCACCATTACTCAGAGTGATCAGCTAACCATGTGGCAGCAAGCTGATTACACTGGAACGCTTCCATCACAGAGGGAAAAAAGTTTTGTTCTTAATGGACAGACTTTCTAGATATAGATTAGTATCCAGAACCCTTCACTGCATCCAATATTCCTGCCAAATCTCCATCTGTTAACTTACAGAATGCTCATCCACCATCATGATATTCTACACAGCATTGCCTCTAATCAAGGAACTCACTTCACAGCACATGAAGTGTGGCCACAGATGCATGCTCATAGAATTCAGTGGTCTTACTATGTTCTCCATCATCCTGAAAGAACAGGCCCACAGATTAGTGGGATGGCCTTTTGAAGACTCACTTACAGTGCTAGTTAAGATGGCAAGACCTTGCAGGGCTAAGGCAATGTTCTCCAGGAGACTATATATATTCTAAATCAGCATTCAAGAAATAGTGTTGTCTCTTCCCTAGTTAGAATTCACAAATCCTGAAATCAAAGGGTGAAAATTCCCCTAGTAACTCAATAGCAAAATGCTTGCTTCCTACCCCCATGACCTTATACCCTGGTAGTCTAGAGGTCTTACTTCCAAAGAGAGGAATGCTTCCACTGGGAGACACAATAATTCCATCAAACTGCAAATTCAATCTGCCATCCGGCCACTCTGTATTCCTCCTCCCTCTGTGCCAATGGGAAACAAAGGGAGGTACTTTACTTACTCATGCAATTGGACCCAATTATCAAGAGACTGAACTGCCATTACACAATGTAAGTCTAAAATACAGTAGACCTCTTACAGTGACTCTCAGTACTACCATGTCTTGTGATTAAAGTCAATAGAAAGCTACAACAACCTAAATCAGGCAGAACTACTAACAGTTCAGACCCTTCAGAAATACTTGTAAGGGAAAAATGAAAAACACCATTTGAGGGACAAGTACTACTACTGCCAGATACTGCACTAGGCACTTCACAACCTGGAAAGCCAGGCACTGTGTTTTCCACTTTAGAGGAAGCTAACAGAGGCCTAGAATGTCCCACCAATCTAATAAGCAGCAGAACCAAGATGATAACTCACATGGGTCTGATTGCAAAGCTGGGCTACTTACCAGACTATAATACTTGAGATGTGCATATGTATGAATTTTTTAATGCATACATGACATAATAAATATAATTTACAACAGATAAGTGAATACAGTAACAAGAAATTAATACAAGTGAATAAAGCAAAAAAATTAAGCATTTGCTAAGTATTTATTTGCTAGATGCTGATAATAATTTACTCTCTCTACTGACTCTGCAAAATGAAATAAGCTCTTATTATGTAATAAAGCAAAATGCCTTGAAGTTAAGTGACAGTGATGTAACTTTGAGAATTATATAACAGATTACAGAAAATCAGGGGAAAAAGTAAAAAACCTAATAAAATACTAAAGGAAAATTAATTCAAAGTATGGCCAAAAACAAGATCAGGTATTTGTGATTACATCAGCACATAAGAGGAAGGCTAAAAATCAAAAACAAAAACAAGGGAAAGTTAAGAAAAATGAAGGCAATATCAACCAAAAGTAAGAAAAAAGAAAAAATTAAAATAAACTCTATGCTTTAAAGGGACTAGGGACATGGAGAAAAGCAAACAAGGTTTAACTATTTGGCATGATATTTATGCCACCCATAACACCCAGCATTTGAAAACTACAATAAATTTGTTCCAATGTTTTAACTCCTTAAATTATATAGCATAAGCTCTTGTGTTTTTACATCACAGGGAAGTTTATATCACAATAAACCTGTTTTTACATCACAGGGAAGTTTATATCACAATAAACCTAACTTTCAGGACAACAGAACAGAAAGCCTTTCATTGTGTTTGGTTATCTCTGTATATAATCACCTATGCCACCTCCCACCATCTCCACAGAGAATACCAGAGCCCTATCACTCTCCCCCTCCATGGACAAAGCCTCCTAACTTGTATGCCCTTCCTGAGACCAGCCCTTCCACAATCCAATCTTAATGAAATAACTAACTTGACCTTTGAAAACACAAGTCAGATGATGTCACAACTTTCTCAAAATCCTGCAGTGGCTCCACATCTCACTCAGAGAAATGTCAATGTCCTTACATCAGTCTATGAGACCCTGGACATTCTGGCTGTGGCTACCTCTCTGACTTAATCCAGTATTCCCCTCTCTACTGCTTACTCCATACCAACCCAGTAGTCTCCTTAAGTTTCTCCAAAATCCAAGCATGCTCCCTATCGTGATGCTGTACATGATGCCCCCAGCCCAGGTTCCCTCAACCTAAGGGGTACCACATCATTCTGTCACCTCCCTCCCTCTTCTCATATGTCACCTATCCTTTCTCTGACCACTGTATACAAAATAGCAAATGTGGATACACACTATGCCCTGACATTCTCTATTGCCCTCAGCCATATAATTTTCTTTCATAGTACTAAATACCTCCTGACGTATTACATATTTGTCTACTTGTTTAGGGGTTTTGTTTTGTTTTGCGGGGGAGAGCGAGAGATACAGAGAGTTCATGCACACAGATGAGCTTGGTGGGGGGAGGGGCAAAGGAGAGGGAGAGAATCTTAAGCAGGCTCCACACTCAGTGCAGAGCCCCACATTGAGTTCCATCTAATGAGATCATGACCTGAGGCCCTGAGCTCAAATCAAGAGTTGGGACACTTAACCATATGAGCCATCCAGGTGCCCCTTGTCTGTTTGTTTACCTGTCTTACTCATTTAAATGTAGGCTTGTTGTTCTGCATTGTTTTATTCACTTCCCCAGTTCCTAGAGCACTCACTGTAAGTGTTCAGTAAATACACGTTGAACTAATAATACTTAGCCTTAAGGTCAAATTTCAATCCTCTCAATTATGTGAATATGCTATTAAACAGCAAAAGCTTTAAGTATGAAAACTGATCAACTTTCCTAGTTCCTCTACTCCCTGATTTAGTTTTGCAATAAACATAAAAGTGAATGTTCTAACTGTCCTATTTTTCTTCTTTTCCACTTAAACACAAATTACGAGTCTCCAATCCCAACTTCCTTTATTTGTCAAATAAGAGGAACT
Organism: Mustela nigripes; assembly: GCF_022355385.1. Classification (NCBI taxonomy): domain Eukaryota; kingdom Metazoa; phylum Chordata; class Mammalia; order Carnivora; family Mustelidae; genus Mustela; species Mustela nigripes. The sequence continues at coordinate 224,020,290 of NC_081557.1, read as the reverse complement.
AGCCCAAGGTAATCAGCTTCTAAAAATCTAGGATTTAAAAATCAGATTTGAAGCAAAGTTAAGTATAAATTTTTCAATAAGCCATAAGGAGGTTTCTCAATACTCAGGATAAATCAACAATGTATACGCATATATAAATTACATGCTTGTATACCCTATCTATAGCCTAAGGGGCTAAGTTTAGCTTCATTCTCCTAATGCAAATAACACTAGACCTTACATTTTAAGTTTTTCTGCCCCTAAACTCTTTAATCTGATAAGCACAGGAAATAGTTTATCTGAATGCTCCTTCTAACTTGACCTAAGCAAAACACAGTAAACCTAAAAAAAAAAAATTAAAAAAACCCTCAGAAATGAAAAAGGTATCACAAATATCACACACTAAAACACTACATGCTTTACTCAAAGGAGGATCCTTCACACTACCAAGAGTTAGAACAACTCAAGCTTTGGTACCATTTTCCAGCCATAGCAGATCCCCAAAAAAAAAAATTTTTTTTAACATTTTATTTTTTTATTTTGAGAGAGAGACAGCACATGTAGGGTGAGGGCAGAGGGAGAAGCAGACCCCCCACTGAGCAGGAAGCCCAATATGGGGCTCAGTCCCAGGACGCAGGGATCATAACCTGAGCTGAAGGAAAATGTCCAACTGAATGAGCCACACAGGCGCCCCGATACCAAAAAATATTTTTAAACTACAGATGTCCAACCAATAAACTGTGATATAATTATATATGTTAATGACTCCACATTTACATTACATTCAAAAACAGGAAAGCTAGGGGTGCCTGGGTGGCTCAGTCAGTTAAGTGTCTGCTTTGGCTCAGGTCATGATCCCAGGGTCCTGGGACTGAGCCCCACATCGGGCTCTAAACTTAGCAGAGAGCCTGCTTCTCCCTCTCTCTCTGCCTGCTGCTCCATCTGCTTGTGTACTGTCAAATAAATAAATAAATCCTTATTAAAAAAAAAAAAAACCAGGAAAGCTCTTCTATGACATTGAAGTAAGGACAGTGGTTAACCCTGGCAGAAACAGGCAGTGATTATAAGAGGGCATGAGGAACCTTAGGGGTAAAGATGTTATGTTTCTTGATTTGGGTGCTGGTAATATGTAAGGATTCGCTTTGTGAAAAAGATATGCCATCTACTGACTTGGCGCCCTTCTCTGTACTATCATACTTTAAAAGCTGATAAAGAAATAATTATTACAGCAGTTCAAGGCCATGAAGCATAAGGACAAAGAGCTCTACACAAACCAATAGCCCTGAAGCACACCTGCACACTAATAGTATCACTGTGCCTGTTAAATTGCGCTCAATACCAGTCAGGGAAGTAACAAAATGTTAAAAAAAAAAAAAAAAAGTGCTTCCAATAAGTTTGAAATAAAACGAGTTCACAATTCAAAGGATTAAGCTGAAATCACTCAAGAGTTCAAAGAACACTTGTTAGGGATGTAAATCCTGTCCAGAGCATCCTGTGTCTATCACTAGTCAGGTCCATGAACTTAATTAATAACTTTGGCCCTCTGCGACCCCACCTCCTCATAAGCCTGTTGTGAGTACAAAGTGAGTCATCTTATGTAAAGCATAAGAACAGCACCTGACACATAGTAAGAGTTCAACAATGTTGGCTCTTCATTCACGTGGCATATTTAATCTCCCAGTGATGCTAAATAAACAACCATAACCAACTGACAGATGGGCACTGTACTGTACTTTTTCTACAAAGCAGGATCACAAACCACTAGCTTTCTTCAATTTTAATTTCCCAAAGTAGTTGCTGAAGTAGCAATAAATCACAGACCAAGGACGCCTGAGTCGCTCAATCAGTTAAGTCGCTGACTCTTGATTTCACCTCAGGTCATGATCTCAGGGTTGTGAGATCAAGCCCCATGTCAGGCTCCACACTCCCTGTGGAGTCTGCTTCATATTCTTTCTCTCTCTCCCTCTGTCCCTCCCCTCTGCTCGGCACACACTCTGAATGAATGAATGAATGAATGAATGAAAGAAGGAAACCTTTTGAAAAAATAAAATAAAAAAATAAATCACACTTCAGTCCCACTCTGGTTCTTCCTCAATTCTTTGTGCTGAATGTTTTAAAGAGTAAATAAATAACCATTTAGAGAACTGCATCACCATGGAAAAACTATAGGAATATTAAATACTAACAGCCAACCCTTTGTAAAAGTTACTATGCAGCAAACATTGCACTAAACATTTTCCTATATTCACCATTACTGTTCGCAACAACCCTATTAAATAGGTATATTGTTCACTCTAACTAAAACAGCCTAGGTCCATCTTACTTCTGAGCTCATTTTAGTTCACTGATTTCCTTTACCTTATTCTCTCACAACTATTTATATATTCTTATTGTAATGTTTTGTAGTTATAGCTGCTCTTCCTCATTAGATTACAGATGCTACAACTCCCCATTCTCAGAGGTGGCAAAGAGAAGGGACTCAGGAATGGTCGCCATGGACTAATTCATTATAAAGATGGGAATTAATAAATCTTAAGCCCAAATGCATTTGAGTGAGTTGGAGAGAAAGTACCTTCTCTTCAGAAGAACATAAAGAACTCAAGCATCTAATTCCATTATTTCAGTCCCACTTGAGATAATTTTCTTGGTTTGCTAAGATTCATCTATTTGCCAGGTGTTAATCCAGTGATAATCTGATAATCCTGTTGTTAACAGTAACTTTTCCAAGAATAAGATAAATGCTGAGAATCCCTTTAATGGGCATTTAACAGGAAATTAACTTAACAATGTCCTATCAAAAGACACAATCTTGCAGATCTGCATAACTCACTCATAACTACAAAAACACTTCAATATCTGAACTTGCTGCTTTTGTCTTCCATTTCAAAAGGAGCACCATTTGATATCATTAAGTCTACTTCAAAGAAATTAGTAAATGTAATAGGAAGTTTCATTTTAAATTAACCTTCAATACTTCATATTAATTAATTAAATAATACTACTTCCACTACAGCTTGGTCACAAGGAATGAATCTGTTGAACTGCTTTGCCACCACAATGGAACTTATCTTTTTTTTTTTAAAGATTTTATTTATTTATTTGTCAGAGAGAGAGTGAGTGAGAGCGAGCACAGGTAGACAGAGTGGAAGGAAGAGTCAGAGGGAGAAGCAGGCTCCCTGTGGAGCAAGGAGCCCAATGTGGGACTCGATCCCAGGACGCTGGGATCATGACCTGAGCCGAAGGCAGCTGCTTAACCAACTGAGCCACCCAGGCGTCCCACAATGGAACTTATTATACACATTCAGTACCTTACGCAATGTCCCAGCTTATACTATTACTACTCACACCTGTGTTTAACAATATGGTATTCCCAGACACTGCAACAATCTTTTTTTTTTTTAAATTTCCCTAGGGAAAAAACACAATTCCCTAATTTCTTAATTTATTGAACCCCAAATAATATACTACTTAGCATGGGTGTGTGTGTGTGTGTGTGTGTGTGTGTGTATGCGTGTATAATTTAATCCCTACTATGACCTAAGAGAGCTTATTAGCTCCTTTTCCTCTAAGGGAGAAAGGGAGCCACAGAAATTTGGAGTTAGTAAACGGTATACAATTAAAATGCATGTTTATGTTACCTCGTCTCGTTTTCCTCTATTCCATGCTCTCTTCTCCTTCTGAATCTACTCTTTCTCACTCTGTAGTTTTCTCTGGTCACCAGTCCCCATAGTGGAAGAGACACATGGATATACAGTACTAGCCTTAAAGTGACAGATGACACACACTTTATATCCACTAAATCAGGGATCTATCACAGACCTCACCATTTACAGAAAAGGGTCAATATTCCAGAAAATCTTGCAATAGAAAATAAAGGCAACCAACATCTTTAATATTCACGGTAACTTACTCCTCAGAAACCTGAGTTGTCAGTCAAATTAACAAATTCAAGAAACAAGGCTTCTGAACTAAACCAGAATTAAGAAAATTGAGAAAAAGAAATCACTATTTACCTACTAGAAAGCTCGACCCTTTCAATGATACCACATTTTTATAAGAGTCACCACAATGGAATATCAAGAAAAAAATCAGTTTTGATCCTCTCATTAGTTTGAAAGAAGATATCTGCCATCAGGACCATTCCAACCTTTGAACACAAGGACAATATGCTGAATACACAAAGGGCAAAACATCCAAACTCTAATAAGTAAGGAAATGAAACTTGGTATTTCACCCAAAATAGCAAAGATTCTTTTACAATTAAAACACCAGTGGCGCCTGGGTGGCTCAGTGGGTTGAGCCGCTGCCTTGGCTCAGGTCATGATCTCAGGATCCTGGGATCGAGTCCCACATCGGACTCTCTGCTCAGCAGGGGGCCTGCTTCCCTTCCTCTCTCTCTGCCTGCTTCTCTGCCCACTTGTGATCTCTGTCTGTCAAATAAATAAATAAAATCTTTAAAAAAAAAAAAACAAAAAACAAAAAACAAACACCAGGGGTGCCTGGGTAGCTCAGTGGGTTGGGCCTCTGCCTTCGGCTCAGGTCATGATCTCAGAGTCCTGGGATTGAGCCCTGCATCGGGCTTTCTGCTCTGGCGGGGAGCCTGCTTCCCCCTCTCTCTCTGCCTGCCTCTCTGCCTACTTGTGATCTCTCTCTGTGTCAAATAAATAAATAAAATGTTTAAAAAAAAAACACCAATGGGCATTCAAAAACATAATCCTTTCAGGATGCAATTATTAATATTGCCAGTAATATATTATTTTTTAACCTTAAAATATTCATACCTTTTACTCTAATACTACGCTCTTAGGAATGTACCCTTAAAATCCAGAATGAAGGAAAGGTTTCTGTGCATAAATATTTGTAACAATATTTTTAATACAAAAACTGAAAACATCTGTTCAACAACGGGAATCTTTCCAACAGTAAGAACAAGTAAATAATTTCTTCTATTTCATTTACTACCTTCTATTTCATTTTCTATCTTCTATTTCATTTAATAGTTAAGAAAAAGCTCAGAATATGTAGATTTTTAAAAAGCAAGATGCAAAACTGCATCAAAGAGAACTGAAACTAAATAAAATAATTCTTACTGGATATAAAGAACAATACCAAAGCAGTTCTGAGGAGTGAAATTTATTCTATTCTCTTTGCTACATGTGTCTGTATATTCAAAGTTCATAATAAGAACCATTTATATAAAAGAAGAATGAAAATTAAGAAGGAACAACATCCATTTTAAGTATCACAAGATCTAAAAAATGCAGGGAGGAATGGGATCATTTCTGAAATGTTCAAATTAGCATAAATGGTTAAGAAATACATTAGACATTTCCCTTAGCTTAATTGACTTTTTACTCTCGGGGGAAAAAAACACCAAAATACTGAAAAAGGTTTATGCACAAAAAGCATAAATGAAGACATTTACTATCCAAAAAGGTTTATGGCTTACCTTAATTTTATAACATACTAGACACTATCTAGGTAACATACGAGCAAGAAAGACAGGGCCAATTCTTACAGAGCTTAGATTTCTATGGGTAAGTACAGATAGCAAGTTAACAGATCTACTAAAATATAACTTCTAGTTTTAGGTATATATAAGTGTTAAAAGTGTTTTATCTGTTTCTTGGGAAGAGACAAGAAGGAGACTGCTCCTAAAGGTGGTCACCAAAATAAGTCTTTCTGGGAAAGATACAAAACCAAAAACTAAAGTCAGCCAGGCATAAAGGAACAGGGGAACAGTCAAAACATAAGAAACAAGGGCACCTGGGTGGCTCAGTGGGTTGAAGCCTCTGCCTTCGTTCGGCTCAGGTCATGCATGATCTCAGGGTCCTGGGATCTAGCCCTGCATCCCAGTCTCTGCTCAGTGGGGGGCCTGCTTCCTCCTCTCTCTCTGCCTACTTCTCTAATTGTGATCTCTGTCTGTCAAATAAATGGATAGAATCTTTAAAAAAAAAAAAAAAATTAAGTGCCAGAATTCAGAAACAAGGAAAGAGTTTGGCATATTCTAGCAGCAGCAAAGAACTCAGTGTAAGGGAAAATGGTAAAAGAGGTAAACCTGGAGAGGTAGGCAGGGACCGGACCATGGAGGGATTTGCAGGCCAGGAGAAATGTCTGTTTTATTGTAATTAAAAAGGGAAGCCACTGAAGGGGGAAGGAAATGATCTTATGTGTATTTTTATGGGGCTTCTGAGAAAACAGACTATAGAAGGTTGAGAGAATTAACAAGAAGTTAGGAAGCCACTGCAGGAATCCCAGTGAGGGGTAACACTGGCCTGGACTATAATGATAGCAATGAAAACAGAAAAGTAGAGAAACTTAAAATATATGGGGGTGGTTAGAACCCACAGCATTTATGACAGATGGTCAGGATGTGGGAGATAAAGACCCAGAACAATCAAGTATAGCTCCTAGAAGTCTGAATGAATCGTTACAAAACTAAAACTTAAAGTGTGCTTCCAGTACTAAGGCACAGTTAAATATATTATGAAGTATCCATCAGATGGAACATCACTAATGTTTATTGAAGGTTTGCATCTCTTACCATCTATGGGGTAATGGATATGATACTAAGTACCCAGGCTCCAGTTTCCTAAAATAATTACTCAATAATCCCTCAAATAATTACTATAAATAATACCTACAACGCTCAAAGAGTTGCAGGGGGCATTAAATGTGAACCTATGAGAAACACTTTGTGCTCTATATATGAAAGCTGCCAGAAGTCATAATAATGACTCCAATACCAGAATAGAAAAGGCAGTCAACAAATGTTTTATGGATAAATAGGCAGATAAAAGAAATGATGAAGCAGGAATTTATACCCAGGTCATCTGACTCAATCTTTATAAAAGCATACACTCTTCACCACAGGTGAGCAATGAAGACTGAAAACTTAAGAACCGTTAAGATTGTGAAATCAACTAAGAAGAACTATGAAATCCGTGAACTTTCAGACATAAATTACACAACAACCCAAAATCTAGAGGGCTCAGTATTACACAGAGTCATGTAGATAAATTAGAATAATTGGTAACTTCTGAATCACAAAATAATCAAAAAGCGTATTGATCTTTCATTAAGTACCTTGATAAGTAAGGTTGATGACTCAACCTCCTAGCAATGCAAAGGGAGCTCAAGACTAAATTTGGTTAGACCATGGAAGTCTAGGAGCAAAGAATTATCAATAGGAACACAAGAGCTAGATAGGAAATACAAGTAAAAGCATTAAGAGAACATAATCCACAGCCTGGAATGAAATCACTGGCAAAGAGACATATACCAAAAACTATGATCAGTCAATTTGAGGAACAAGCACAGACCAAGAGAAACAAGGAGATCATCAGGAAACTCTCCCGCCCCAGGGCTCAGGCAAAGATCCATTGCTCCAAGGGAAGAGGTAGAAGTAAGAGCCCACCACTTCAGGAGAGGGACAAGAACCCCTCTTGGTCCAGGATGCCAAACAAAACAGGCTACCACTGGGCAAGAACAGGAAACTCTCCCCTAAGTACTTCTCCCACCCCTCACCCCCCCGCCGACCCCCCCCAACCCCGCAATACTAGGCAGAATTTGCCTGCTGCTGGGGAAAGAGGAAGAAGAGTGAAAAGGCTCAACTCCCAAGGCCCAAGCTCACAAGCCCTACCTAAAACTTAGAGTAGATCAAAACCAAGAACTCCTCCACTCCCATCACAAACCTAGTATACAAAGAGAGCCTCTCCACAGTGCAGGCATGCTGCTGATAGCTGCCAAAGCAAAAGGAACACTACCTCTGCAACACAAAACACTAAGTAACAGCAAACCACTGCTGGGGAAATTTCTGGTCTATGGTGCTCTGAAAGTGATGATAGTAACAGCATAAACCATACCCACCTCAACCATTAACAAAACTGACTCAACCTACCACAGTAATAGTGTGACAGAAGCAGCACATCCATTAAAGGAAACAGGCAATATTTACCTCAGTCTCAACTGTGCTATCATTTAATCAGAAATAATGAGCCATTAAAAAAAAAATTAAGTCACATTTTGAAAAGGAAAAAAAGAAAAAAAGCTTCATTGTCAATAGATAAAGCAAACAACAGAACCAAACAAAGGATAACCGAGATGTTAGAACTACCACAGTGGCTAAAATAATTATGATTAATGTTAAAAGATCTTGAGGAAAGGATTAATATGTTAAAGGATCTGGACAATATGTATAAACAGCTGGGGAATCTCAATAGATAAGAAAATTCTAAAAGAGAACCAAATGGTAACACTAAAACTAAAAATAAATAAATAAATAAATAATTTTGAAGTTGGAAAATTCCTTTGACAGGATTATCAGTGCACTTAAAACAGACCAATGGCTTATCCAAGCTGAAATAAAAAGGATAAAAAAGGGTTTTAAAAAAAAGGGTGGGGGAGACCCAACAACTGTGGGACGGTATCAAATGGTCTAACATATACTTAATTGGGGAGAGAGAAGGAAAGAGAGAAGGAAGAAAAATAGGACAAAAGAATCATCCAAAAAAGTAATGGTTGAGATTATCCAAAATTACTGGAAGACAACAAACTACAGATCCAAGAAGTTCTGAAAACTCTTAAAATTGTGAAGTTCTCATTACCTTAAATCAAACAAGTTAAAGCAAAGGGTTTAAACAAAAGATAAAGCCTGAAACAATTAACTACTGAAAGTATGTATTTAGCAGATACTGTAAAATACTCTCTATTATCTATAAAAATACAATAACCTATTATTTCCATCTCCACATTAAAAGAACTACAGGAACAGATCAAACAGAAGAAAAGGTGGTAAAAGGACAAAAAGACCTAAATTATAAAGTATAATCAAATAAACATATATTATAGTTTCCTTCCAACAGCCACCAAATACAGGTATTTAGAATATATCCCTCTGACCAAAAAAAAAAAAAAAAAAAAGAAAAATTTTTTTTCAACAAGTACATTAAATAAAAGCATTCAGTTATGAGCTGTAAAACAGTTATTGTGTATGAGTTTAGTAAATCCTCTGGGATGATAATTTCACTTTGTGAGAATTCTTTTACAAATTTATTTATTTATTTATTTATTTTTGAGAATTTTAAATAATCTCTCCACCCAACCTTGTGGGGCTCCAGGACAAGAGTCTGCACACCACCATCTGAGTCAGCCAGGCATCCCTCTTTTACAAATTTAATTATGGTTTATCATGTTCACTACCATGAGAATCTTTATTACAGATGACTAGGGAGGGGGGGGTCTAGAGAATGATAAGCATAAAGCAGAGAAGAGCCAGAGTTGAGACTTTTAAAATGCAATCTTGAGTTAAGGAGACCTAGGTAAAGTGACCTTACCTCTAGAGTATCCTTCTGTTGTCTCAAAGCGGGGAAAGTGCTGAGGTCCGAAGACACACTTAAACAGTGGGGAAAGAGAGGCAAGTCAGAATATACTCATGTCTCCTGATAAAAGGTTCCTACAGGAAGAATTCAAATTTTACTAATACCCTAATGAATTATTGAAGATGTCTGAGCCACAGCAGTAAGAATATTCAAAGAATCATTAAATAAATTTACTCAAAGTTTTTCCCATTTTTCATCAAAGCTAATCAGCATGTCTGGAACCACACTGGACACAAGTGGATACAGTGGACACAATTCCAAGTAACAGCAAAAGGCTATCTAACTTGCCAATGGACTAAACACTGAGTAGCATATGAATAATGCTCCTTAGTGCACATACTGCCTACTACAATCTGAAATGGGTTTTCAAGCAGCTCACAAACTACAAGTGGAAATTCTGAATGCTTCATTATAATAAAAAGATGATAAATAGAAATTAACTTTTCTAAATTATAATTCATAACAGGCAAATGATCCTTTACTATGGCATTTTCTTTTAGCAAATATAAATATTAATAAAGACTGTCATACAGTTATTGATCCCTTTTTTTTCCTTCGTAAGAGAGAGAGAGAGAGTGAGTACACATGTGCAAGCACACAAAAGCATGCACACAGGTATGTTCTTATGGGGGGCGAGGGAGCAAGGGAAAGACTCTTAGGCAGGTTCCACTCAGCATGGAGCCTGATACAGGGCTCAATCTCACAACCGTGAGATCATGACTGAGCCAAAATCAAGAGTCAGACACTTAACTGACTGAGCCAACCAGGCGCTCCTACTGATCCCTCACTGGAAAGCCTATTTTCTCCGTAAGATCTTAGTTCTTCAACTTTGAATTCTGCTACGGTAAGACTTTTCAGAAACATCATTATCATGATTAGAAGAAATTATCTATAAACATACCATGTCTTGCTTTGGATTTGTACTTAACTAAAAACATCTGCTGTTTATCTAATCTTAAAAAACTGACCAAAGACAAAAAACAAAAAAACTGACTTATTATCTTTTAATTTCAAAGAAGAGTCTATTCTTATGTTATTTCATTTTAAATCAGAGGCCTTAGAATATAACCATTTTTTACTCTTTTACTAGCCTCAATATGAAAAAAAAGTCCTACCTATTAACAGTTCAATACTCAAGGTTTATGATAAATATATCATGATTACCAGCTAGCTATGTGAAAAAAAGTTTAAGATTTCAAAACGTCAGACTAAATTTTTAGTACATTATAAAAGATAATTTTATAAACAAGTTTAAACAACTCATTATGAATTTTCTTGAATTTGACTACATTCAGAGGACCAACACATTTGCATGTTTCTATAACATTTTTAAAATAAATCCCATAAAGAAATATTATAGAGCCTATAACAAAAACAACCCAGGACTCTGAGTTAATAAATCTGGGTTCTAGTTCTAGGCCTATCACACTGCACTAAAGTTTATTTTAAAATACACATATTTAAGTATGATTTGTATAAGACTTACAGAGATTTATCATGACTTGTAGAACTAATAAGTAAAAAAGGTTTTTTACTCATTTATGAGCGAGTAAAAATATTAATAGCTAAAACCAGTGTGGCTCTCAGCTTCAATTACAAAGGCATCTGGAAACCAGTGAATACTGGGATCAGCAGCAACACAAAATGAGGAAGCTGCCAATTTGTTCAAATATCACATATTACATATACCAAAATTATTACTGCAGGACAAATAACTGGAACATTAAAAGTGAAATCGTAAGAGCAGAGACTTCATTTGTTTAGTTTCTACTATTTCTCCAGCACCTAAAAAGTGTCTAGTAGTAGGCATTCAAACATGTGTTAAATAAATGTACTCCCCAACTAAGAAGCACAATGCAATCTCACAGACTATGCCTACTGCTGACTTTACTACTCCTAATTTCACATGAACCAGTACTTTTTAAATTTTTGTAATGTCCATAAGATTAAAAACTGAATAAAATTCCAGCCTTTTTAATAATCACTTTAAAAATCACAATCATTTTGGGGCGCCTGGGTGGCTCAGTGGGTTAAGCCGCTGCCTTCGACTCAGGTCATGATCTCAGAGTCCTGGGATCGAGTCCCGCATCGGGCTCTCTGCTCAGCAGAGAGCCTGCTTCCCTCTCTCTCTCTCTGCCTGCCTCTCCATCTACTTGTGATTTCTCTCTGTCAAATAAATAAATAAAATCTTTAAAAAAATAAAAAATAAAAATAAAAATCACAATCATTTTAATTTCTCTAAACTCTTTCAAAAGGATGTGAAATAATCAACTAAGGAGTTCATGACTCAAACCAACTGAGTAATGCATTCATCATAATTACTCAGTTTATATAAGTGAAAAACTGAAAGTTATCCTGTAACATTTTCCACTAGAAATTATTAACAGTCACAAATAAAGATGTGCTACAGTTTTTTCCAAAAACATTTAACTCATAAAATTTTTCAATAGCAACAAAACATCTTAGGTGAGAACAGTCACCAACAGTTAAATCATACTATATTACAGATGACCCACATGTTTTAAGGTGCTGGACACAGTGGACACAAAGTTCTACTTGTCAACCATTAATCGCTCCACAGATATAAGCAACATCAACTACAACAGATTACAATAAAAAACAAACCTTCATGTTGAAAAGTATTTACAAGGCTAATGGAACAACCCTTATGAGAAAGATATCATAATAGATACCGCAAATGGGCAAAAAGAAAGAACAACCACTGTGATACAACATAAGTAGATAGATACTGCCAGTAAGAATTGCAATAAGATGAGTATAAACAATTTCCTAAGAAAGTCCCAAGGTGGAAGAAATCATGTCTTACTGAAGATAACTTTGGAAAGACCTTATGACAAAAGAAACAAGGAGAGCAGGACCCATGTCAATTTCTTCCCACCACTGTATCTCCAACTCATACAACTGTGCACTGAAATAGAATAGTCTCAATAAATATTTACTGACTGAACAAATATTTGGAATGGGTCTTGAGAGACTGGGAGGACATGCTAGTATGAGGGAAATATGCAAGCAACAGAATAAAGAAGAAAATAAAGTATGTTCAAAGAACAAGAAGTATCCTAATTTTGCTAGAATATAGTTATGATATACAGAAGACCATCAGGAGTTTGAGTCCACTATGAACTTCAAAACAAGTTTAAATTTAATTTGGTATTAATAAAAAATAGTAACAGCTTTACTAATAAAAGTAGTATATAACAGAGTACAATGTGAGTTACAAGATTATTGCCTCCCCTAGCCCAAATAATTTAGTTTAGAAGCATTGTGGTAGCAGTAAAAACAGAAAGAATGGCAAAACACTCAAATTTAACTTCAAGAATTTGTGTTCGGGGATGCCTGGGTGGCTCAGTGGGTTAAGCCTCTGCCTTCAGCTCAGGTCATGGTCCCAGGGTCCTGGGATCGAGCCCCGCATCGGGCTCTCTGCTCTGACGGGGAGCCTGCTTCCCCCTCTATCTCTGCCTGTTTCTCTGTCTACTTGTGATCTCTCTCTCTCTGTCAAATAAATAAAAAATAAAAATAAAAAAATCTTAAAAAAAATAAAAAGAATTTGTGTTCAATTGATTCAAAAAACAATGGTGCCACTAAAAGAAATACAGAGTCAAAGGGGAGAGGGAATCAGGTAAAGAAAATGCTATTTATTGAGCATTTATTCCTTGCTAAGCACTTCAAATGCATTATTTTAATCTTTATAACAACCCTGTGAGGTAGTTATGCTCCCATTTTACAAATGAAGCAAAAGAAGTCAAGATACTTCCCCCAAAGCTGACAAAGCTTATTAATCTCTCATTACACCTCTTCTTTCCTAAAAGAACCTCCATTTTGTTCAAACAGGGTAGCAATGTGCTCAGGAAGGTGGGCCACTCTGCCAGTCCTATGAGAATGAAACACAACTGTTCTAAAAACGGAAATCATTGTTCAACAACCCAGACCTGACCCATGAGATGAGAAGAAATATGTTAAGGGCTTCAAGGAAAGACCTTTCTACCTGTATTAGCATTGTGGAGTTCATCAGGGACCTTGAAGTTAACAATCTAAGAGCTGTCCTTGACTCTTCCCTTTCTTTCACTGCTATTTCCCAATCCATCAGCAAACCAAATCAACTCTAATTCCAAAATATCTTGTTAACCCTTCCTCCTCCTATCATCCTGTCCAAGCCATTAATTTTAAATGAGACTACTAACAACTACTTTCCAGTGCAATCTCCCTGTGGTGACTCTTGGCCTCAACAATTCATTCCCTGAACAACAGCCAAAGATATTTTTTGAATGTAAATCATGGAGCAATTGAAACCCTTGTGCTCTGATGGTGGGGCAATTAAAGGGGGCAACCATCCTGGAAAACAATACGAGGTTCTTCAAAAAATTAAAAATAGAACTACCATATGATCCAGCAATCCCACTGAATATATATATACAAAAGAACTGAAAGCAGAGTCTCAAAAGATATTTGCACACCCATGTTTATAGTAGCACTATTCACAATAGCCAAAAGATAGAACCAACATTGGCAGATAAAGGGATATAAAAAATGTGGTATATACATGCAATGGAATATTACTCAGTCTTAAGAATAAAGGAAATCCTGTCATATGCTACAACACGGAGGAATGAACACTGAGGACATTATGCTAAGTCAAAGAAGCTAGCCACAGTAAAACAAATACTGTATGAGTCCACTTACAGTGACATATCTAAAGTAGTTAAATCCATGGAAACAAAAAGCAGAAGATCCCCAGGGGCTGCAGGGAGCTGCTGTTAAATGGCTTGAAGTGAGAGGCTCCATTTTGAAGCTCCATTTTCCTTTTTAAGTAATGAATTCTTAAGCTGACCCAGAATGGGCAACTGTTTGACAAGCAGGTGCTAGTAAAACGCAACAGAACAACTGATATTCGGACCATAAAACTGTCGGTAGGAAGTTTATGAAGACAGAACAATTAACTAATGCATACCAAGAACTGTTTTGTTTGGTAGCACCAATAAAGTAGTTGATGAGAAAATAATCAAAAGGAGCTCAACAAGTTAGCACCAATGAACATTCTTCCCCCTCTTCTCTTATCTAAGTCACCCTCTTCTCACTCATAAAAACCTCTTGCTTTCCCCACATTAGTGGGACACCTTCCTGGTTGCTACTAATACCAGCATTCCCTGAATTGACAATTCTGAGACCCCAAATAAAAGGCCACCTTTGTTTCTTGTTCAGTTTGCCTCCTTTCTTTACCTGATTGGAAAATGGAGTTTTAGTTTTGTGAAATGAAAACGTTCTGGAAATCTGTTTCACAACAACATGAATATAATTAACACTGCTGAATAGTACACTTAAAAAATGTAACAAAATTTTGTGTTACATGTTCTTTCCATAGTAATTTAGGGGGGGGGGAAGCAAGCCAAAACACTAGACCAAACCCCACCCCCAAAAAAGGAATCATGTAACTACCCTCCTTAAAATGCTTCAATTGCTTCCTATCACCCATTGAATAAACCCCAAACAGGGTCTATGAGGCTATGTACTGTCTGACCCTTCCCTCTTGCACAGCCAGATCAAACGTTGTTCTCCCTCTTCCTCAAGATGCTCAGTCAAAATGATACTTTCACTTCTTCAAATAATTCAAATTCTCTCTTGCCTCATGGTCTTTCGCCCATGCTGCTACCATGATATGGAATGTTATTACCAACTCTTCAGAGATTTGGCTCCTGATCCTTTAGATTTTCCGCTAAATGTTACCTTCTCAGAAACCTTTCTTAACCAGCCTAAATTAGGTGTCCCCATACAAGTCATATTATTTTCTATCTTCTATCTCTCTTTTGTTCCTTGATAGTATTTCTCACAAGTTAAAAACAATTTATTTTTCCTATTCTCTCAACTGAAATGCAAGCTCCATGGGGAACTTAAAGTCTGATATCTCAATTGCAAAATGTTTTAAATCTTTTAATCATATAAAATAATAAAGGTATAAAATCACTTAAGCTAATGATATAACTTTTTAAAAATTCAGTAACACTCCTCACTCTCAATCTCCTCACTTAGTTTCATATTTCTACAAAGTTTTTACTAATCTTAGACCATTAATGATTATTTGAATCATGGAAGTGACTCAAACTACGTCTTCACACTTTTTTTAAAGGCAACGTAAAACATCTAAACAATGATACTCAATACATCACAGATCATTTCTACAACTATTCTACATCTTTATCTCCAGATTTTAAAAAAAAAGTCGACAACTGAATACTTGTATTTGCCAGACTCTGTACTCAGCACTTTACACAGATTAAGTCATATATTCTTCAAACTCAGTTTAGAGTTAAGGAAATTAAGGTACTACAACATTGTAATTTATAAGAAATGCATGTATTTGGTCACGGAAAAGAGCAAAATAAAAACTTCATTTATCGTTGGTCTTCACCCACAGTTCCTGGCTCACAGCTCCCAAAATCCGCGGAATTTCCTGAGAGTTAAGAGCAAAGGGAGCATCTTTGTTGTATTTGAGCTCTAATACTCAATTCCTGAAAAAGTTTCAGAGCCACGAAAGTGAAATGAGTGTCTTATTATCCATAACAAACCCTTTCTACCACAACTAGGCTTATGTTAATGAAGGTGACTTACAAAGCACCTAAGGGATAGGGGCTGGTTGCCAGGGAAACCAACCTTGACTCTAGGGCTGGAACTTTCAGTCTCACCCTGATTTCTCGGGAGGATAGAGGGGCTAGAGGTTGAATTATTCACCAAGGCCAATGAGTTCATCAGTCCTGCCTACATAATGAAAACCCAATGTCTCCATAAAAAAACAAAAAGAGGGCAATTCAGAGAGCTTCCATCTTGGGGAACCAGAAAGCTTCATGTGCCATTACGCAGAGCCCCAAACTCCAGGAGGATAGAAGCTCCTCTGTTTGGGATTTTGCCCGATATAACTTTTCATCTGGCTGCTGACCTGTATCTTTTAATATCCTTTGTAATAAACTGGTAGTAAATGAGTTTTCCTTAGTTCTGTGAGCCACTCTAGCAAATTAATCAAACCCAAGGTGGGGGATTCATGGGAACCTATGATTTACAGAGGATCAGTCAGAAGCACAGGTAACAACCAGGGCTTGTGACTGGCTTCTGAAATGGAAGGTAGTCTTGTGGGACTGAGCACTCTACATGTGGGATCTGATTCTATCTCAGGTAGAAAACATCAGAATCGGGCTGAATTCTCAGACTCTCCGCTGGAGTCGGAGAACTGCTTGCTGGTATGGGCAAGTCTCCCCCGCACAGACTGGAATTGGGGCCAGAAACACTTTTTAAACATGAATAAATTAAATCACCTACCCCTGATTACAGAACCACTATCAGACTGGGACTCAAGCTCAAGCAATTCCACTCAAATCTAGAGGCTATGCTCCTGATCACACTGTACAAAAAGTGGGACCAGACTTACGGTCCAGAAAAAAGTTCAAGATGTAAAATGTTATGCTTCTTAAAACTGACATTCTTAAGGAATATTCATGAAAACAAATCACAAACAGGAATTACCCACTTACTGAGGTTACCAATTTAATTTTTTAAATTTTAATTTATCATAAAAATTTCCACATTGGTGGATTTTTTTTAAAGATTTTATTTATTTACTTGAGAGAGAGAGAACACACTACCACAGAGGGAGAGGGAAAAGTAGACCCCTGCTTAGCAGGAGCCTGATGCAGGCCTCAATCCCAGGGTCCTGGGATCATGACCAGAGCTCTAAACACTTAACTGACTGAGCCACACAGGTACCACCCAGGAGGATTTTTAAGGTTATAAACTATTTGAGACCAATCCTAAATCTCCATCATACATAGTAATCTACAGATATGACAATAACCTCAGCAGGACTCTAAAGGATTAAATAAGATAAAACATACAAATGCCTGGCATAAATTTGAATCCCACATGCCGACACGGATGTTGATACACTACAAACAGGCTGACCATTGACTCTGCAACACCAGTAATTCACAACCTTCACTAGGCATTCTCAAATGGCAATGTCTATGATGTCATTCCCCACTCAGCTTCCTTCTCTCACAGTGCTATACCTTGCCCCATGTGACAAACTCTTTATAACATTTTTTTAAGGAGTTTATTTATTTGTGAGAGAGAAAGACAGAGTGAGCATAGACAGGCATGGCAGGGACATAGCAGAGGGAGAGGGACAAGCAGACTCCAGGCTGAGCACCCAGCCTGGAGTGGGCTTGTCCCTCTCCCTCTGCTACGTCCTGAGATCATGACCTGAGCCAAAACCAAGAGTCAGACACTTAACCAACTAAGCCACTTAGGCAACCCCCCCTATGTGACAAACTCCCATGCATTCTCAGTGAATACTTCTGTAGGGAAAAAAAGCCCATGTTGGGCACGTGACTGGCTCACTTGTGGAGCATGCAACTCTTGACCTCAGAGTTGTGAGTTAGAGCCCTACGTTGGGTGTAGAAATTACTTAAAATGAAATTTTTAAAAAACGTGTTTTAAATACCCCACCTCCCCACATCAAAATGCAATTCTATTAAATACAGCCCTTATGCCCCCCCTCCTATCACAATGTAGCATCACCATTTAAAAGTCAGTATCTCCTCCTAGAATAAAAAGCAAGATCAGTATCTTATTAATCTTAAAATTCCAAACACCTAACTTGGTGACTGGCACATACAGTCACTTAAGTGTTTTGTTTATTTGCTTGTCTGCCTGTTAATGAAGACTAAAAGTAATACCATAAAGTAAACAAAAAAGTATTGTATTTATTAATACCACAACTTGTTCCAAAGAAGGGGAAGGGGGCTCGTTTTCAATATTGCAAATATATAACCAGGAACTTCTAATAGGTATTTTTAGAAATGCAGAAATGCTACGAAATAAGCTCCCACAGTAGATTTCTTTTAAAAAACAAATACAATATTATTACTTTTTTTTTTGGATTATGCAATTCACTCTCAGATTATTTTCAAGTCTATATTGTTCTTGCAACAATGAAATTTCAGCATCTTTATATCCCCAGTTCCTTGCATCATATCTGGCACTAAACAATCCCTTAATAATGTTTAAAGCTTTATGTACAGACACACACACACACACTCACCAAGTGTGACTTTCTGACTTTTACCCTCCACCCTTCTTTTTAGGATCTATTTCAACAGACCTAGAACCAAACACTGGATGCACATCACAAGGTCTATTTTAAAAAGCAAACTCAAAACATAGCAGAGTATCTATACCCCCAGTTGAACAAAGATTCAAAGTAGATTTTTTTTTTTAATTTTGGTATCCAGAAACACAGAAGAAATATCAAGGATTAACACAGTTTGAATGTGTGTAACAAAGTAGAAAGAATTGCTAAAGATGAAAGTAAGGAAACAGGAGAAATTATATACTTATCATTAACAAAAAAGTTAGAGGTTTCTTGCTGGAAAATAGGAATAGAGAAGAAGGATTAACATCATCTATTTACTCAACATCAGATATTTGTAAAAAGGAAAAAAAAATAAGCACAATAACATGGACCTGTGAAATGTCCAATATGTTAAACAGCAGATAAAAATTGCAAGTAAGGGTTTTTTTTTCTTTAAGATTTTTATTTATTTATTTGACAGACAGATCACAAGTAGGCAGAAAGGCAGGCACAGAGAGGCACAGAGAGAGAGAGAAGGAAGCAGGCTCCCTGCTGAGCAGAGAGCCCCATGTGGGGCTGGATCCCAGAACCCTGGGATCATGACCTGAGCTGAAGGCAGGGGCTTAGCCCACTGAGCCACCCAGGCGCCCCAGCAAGTAAGGGTTTTAAAAAAACCTTTTTTACTTACTGAGAATCATTTAACAAACAACTACAAATCATTTTTGTTACTCCAGGGGTTTGTGATAAGATTGTTTAGTATTTTTAAATCACATAAATCATATTCACTTCAATTATTTTTTAAGTCAAAAACCTAGTTTTTAACTCAGTAAAATCATTTTTGAAGTGTGAAAGTTCTGTATACTGGCAAGTTTAGAAGGCCAAAAGAGAGGTAGAGAAAGCCTGCCTCTCTGCCTACTTGTGATCTCTGTCTGTCAAATAAATAAATAAAATCTTAAAAAAAGAGAGAGAGAGAGAGGTAGAGAAAGAGAGAACAAGTAGAGGTAAAAGTAAGTTAAACAGAGGCCAAGATCCATAAGCACAAAGAAAGACAAATTTATTTTGCAAGAAACACTGGGACAAGATATAGGTGCGTGGGGTCTGAGATGAATATTAGTCCAAATAACTGTTCTGGTATTACTCTGTGGTTCTGGGGGTAAGGCCAATTACCAACATCTAAAGAAAACACTGAATAGCCACTATTTAACATTCTACAACTAATTTTAGTCTTCATCCTAAAGTTGTTTCACTTTACACTGCATGACTGAGGCAGCCTAGCAGAAGGAAAATTACTCTCAGGTCCGCAGCCATGATAGTTGTGCAGTATCACCTCAAGGGCCAAATGAAATAAAGCCAAAAGTCAAATCAATCATTGGCTTGGGGTTCCCTATCCCCAATTTAGAACTTTCCTAGTAATGAAGTTCTGTGAGGAGGAAATGTTCAGCTAGGCTAGAGGAACACAAGACTGAGGACAGAGACAGGAGAGAACAACCCTTAAAATTAGCAAAAATAAAACCAGTCAAGGAAAACAGTTACTGAAGACAGGATTAGATAATTCAAGAAGAACTAAATATCTAATACCTACTAATATAAAGTTCTGGAAGGATAAGGAAATGAACAAATCATTTAGATTTGTCATTTGAAATCATCAGCTAAGGATCAAGCTTGAAATTCATATGTGAAATTCAGAAGTTAATTTTGAAACAAATAATATGCCAGTATTCTAAGACACTGCCAGTCAAGGAAGGGGTGGGGGTGGGGAAAGTTCAACTTTGATGCAATATAGTATTAAGTCAACCTGGAAAGTTATCCTTTGTTAAGGAATAAATTTGTACTTTAAAATACGGAGGGACGCCTGGGTGGCTCAGTGGGTTAAGCCGCTGCCTTCCGCTAGGTCATGATCCCAGGGTCCTGGGATCGAGCCCCACATCGGGCTCTCTGCTCAGCAGGGAGCCTGCTTCCTCCTCTCTCTCTCTCTCTCTGCCTGCCTCTCTGCCTACTTGTGATCTCTCTCTGTCGAATAAATAAATAAAATCTTTAAAAAAAAAAAAAATACGGAATACTAGGGGCACCTGGGTGGCTTAGTTGGTTGAGCATCTAGCTCTTGATTTCAGCTCAAGTCAAGGTCTCAGGGTCCTGGGATCCAGCCTTGTGTCCAGCTCAGCACTCTCTGCTAAGTCTGCTTGAGACTCTCTCTCTCTCTCTCTCTCTCTCCCCCTCTGCCTCTCCCCCAACTTGCATGTTCACTCTCGCTCACATGCACTCGTGCTCTCTAAATAAAGGATAAAATCTTTTAAAAGATTAAATCAAAATAAAATAATGATACTAAAAATACATTTCCTCTTGATATTTTCAAGGACTTTCACCAATCTAAGTCACGCTACAAAGGTTACATGTTTAAAATTAAACAATAATTATTGCTTCTTAGACTTCCTCTAGATTCCTTTCTAACAATAAAGCAAATTTTATAAAATTTCCTCTAAACATTTTCATCTCCATAATTTCATGATTAAAACTGTCAAGGCCTTTACTTCTATACAGCTTCCTAACTGGCCTCTTCATTTATCTCACATCTCCTCATTTCCATCCACCCAGACTGTGCTTTCTTAAACAAAGAGCTCATGTCACTTCAATGTTCAAAAACCACAGTGCTGGGCGCCTGGGTGGCTCAGTGGGTTAAGCCACTGCCTTCGGCTCAGGTCATGATCCCAGGGTCCTGGGATCGAGTCCCGCATCGGGCTCTCTGCTCAGCAGGGAGCCTGCTTCCTCCTCTCTCTCTCTCTGCCTACTTGTAATCTCTCTCTGTCAAATAAATAAATAAAATCTTTAAAAAAAAAAAAAACACAGTGCTTTCCCAACCCAGCAGGAAAACAGAGTTTACTAAAGATCAAAATACCTCCTTAAGGCTTTTGTTTTACCTTAACAATAAAAGTAAATTTACATTCTCCATAACACATGCAAGTTCAGTACTGTTAAATGTTTTAAACTACTATGGATTAAATACTTGTTTGTTTCGCAGTTAGTAAAATGGATACGCCAAGAAAATGTATCATAATTCCCATACTCCCATGCACATGGCTGGGTACCCCAGTGTTAGATGTGTTGACATTTCAAAACAAAGCATATAAACTAAGGAATATTAAAGTTCTAGATAATTTGGATGGAATCTTCTTTCTCCTTGCATTTCCCACTACTTTATATACACCCTATACTTAACTCTAAAAAGAACTATTAATTTACCGCTTATTCTTGTATATTATGCCTTCTCCCAGAAAGCTCTTTCACTCATCTCCACAAGAAGTCCCTATTTATACATCAAGCTCCCACTCAAACCCTAACTTCCTCCTATTCCCTAATAGTCTTCCCTTCCCCAATATTTTGCAGTCTTTTATTGGTACTAGTCAGTCTGTCTCATTATGTTTAGTTGTGTCTAAGATGCATACAACATACAAGTTAAGAATCAAAGCTTTGTAAGCAGAAAAACTCAAGTCAATCTCTGACTATAATTACTAAGTATAACCTTGGGCGAGTTACTTAAGATCATCCTCTATGGCTTTCCTCCTCTTTTAAAAGAAGATTACAGTAGGGTTATCGCCAACAGTGTTAATCTCAGAAATAAAACAGTGATGTATATACGGCACTTAGCACAATACTGACAGCTAGTAATAGTTTAATAAATATACATACTATTCCCAACAGGCACACTCATTGTCTCACTCCTTTTTGTATTCTTTCCAATTCCTACTGTACATATAGTATTCTGCATAGGTTTCATAATCGTTTGGCTGAGGGGAACTGGGTGGCTCAGTCACTTAAGGGTCCAACTCTTGATTTCGGCTGAGGTCATGATCTCAGGCTCATGAAATTGAGTCCCGTGCCGGGCTTCACACTGAGTGGGGAGTCTTACTACTCTCCTTCTCTCTCAAATAAATAAATCTTTAAAAAAAATAATAATGGTTTGATAATAAAATCTGATAGTTCTTAATAAGATAAGGTCATAATTCTAGTGAATATCAATAATGGCTTGCTACTCATATTACTAACTGTGTATCTTAACATTAGCTCAACCAGTTCATACTTTGGCTACCATACACATAGATACAGATCTCAAGCATCATCTTACAAGTATTCTACACTGCATTATTATCAGTGAGTAAGCCAAAATCCAAAAACACACAGTCACACAGAAGTCAAAATTAATCTAAAAACATAAGCATGTATCCAACCAAAAAGCAAGCCCTAAGCAAAGTAAAGAATTCTGGTATGGATCCTCCTATTGCTAAAGTTAAGCCAAATCCGTAACCCATTTTACCAACTGGCCCTCTAAGTTATTCCTATGTAAGGGGATTCCCAACAGACACCAATCAGTTCTATCATGGTATTCTCAAGAAAAGCAATGTCTCCAGACCAGTAAGATAATTCTGAAATGTTCAAAACAGACTAGATCAAAACAGATATAAGTAGATACTTAATCCTGTAGTTAGCAAGAGAACAAGACAAAACAAACAAACAAAAAACAAAAAAAAAAAAAAAAAGAAAGAAAGAAGAG
Source organism: Mustela nigripes (assembly GCF_022355385.1). Taxonomy (NCBI): domain Eukaryota; kingdom Metazoa; phylum Chordata; class Mammalia; order Carnivora; family Mustelidae; genus Mustela; species Mustela nigripes. The sequence goes on along the minus strand of NC_081557.1, from coordinate 223,997,249 downwards.
GAAAGAAAAAGAAAAACCCCTTATCACAATGGCCAAAGAATGATGAAGAAAAGGACCAGTACTAGTTAACCTGGGAAGCCAAAAGAGAACACAGCACAAGACCTATCCATCAAAACGTGGCTTCAGGAAATCAGAAGCTAAACTCAGAAAGAGCAATTTCACAAAAAGAGAAACAATGGTTTCTAATACTATGTGAACTACACTATAAGTTTACCTATTGTCACAATGTAAACATCAACACTATAAATTCACTGTAAAATACTCATCAAAGCAACATATATGTAACTACACTCAAGCCAATACTAATTTTTTTAAAAAGTGACATTTGCTAGGTAAATGTTAGGTATGCAAGGTAAAATGCTTAAAAATGAACCTTGAGATTTTTTACAGTGATAATCATGTTCATGTGAAGTATTTTCATCTAAATTAACAAAACCCCCATCACATACATGTGTTTAACACTAATGAGTGGCTCTTTCTAAATGGTATAACTTCACATTAAGAATATTTTAAGTTTTCACTGAAATTTTAATACTTCCAAAAGACATGTCTTAAAATGTTTTATATTGCAGGGGCACCTGAGTGGCTCAGTAGGTTAAAGCCTCTGCCTTCTGCTCAGGTCAAGATGGCAGGGTCCTGGGATCAAGCCCTGAATCTAGCTCTCTGCTCGGCAGGAAGCCTGCTTCCCTTCCTCTCTCTGCCTACCTCTCTGCCTACTTGTGATCTCTGTCTGTCCAATAAATAAATAAAATCTTTAAAAAAAAAAAGTTTTATATTTCTAATATCATACTAATGATAAGTATTATAGTAAACCTTAACAGAGGCACTAAAGAAGGCTGCATTAATTCATTTTTAAGAAAAGATAGAACCAAATATTTCTGAAGCTAAAATTTGTTTTAAAAAATTCTGAAACAGGGGCGCCTGGGTGGCTCAGTGGGTTAGAGCCTCTGCCTTCGGCTCAGGTCATGATCCCAGGGTCCTGGGATGGAGCCCAGCATCAGGCTCTCTGCTCAGCAGGGAGCCTGCTTCCTCCACTCTCTGCCTGCTTCTCTGTGATCTCCCTCTGTCAAATAAATAAATAAAATCTTTAAAAAAAAATTCTGAAACAACTTCTACAAGAAAACATGTTTTAAATGTTTCAGTTACAGTTGACCCTTGAACTTTGTTTGAACTCTATGGATTTAAACTTTGTGGGTTCACTTATATACATATTTTTTCCATACAGTACAGTACTGTAAATATATTTTCTCTCCCTTATGACTTTCTTAATAACACTTTCTTTACTCTAACTTACTTTAAGAATATAGTATATAATACAAATATGAAATATATGTCTATCAACTATTTAGGCTTCTAGTCACTAGTAGGTTATTCGTAGTTAAGTTTGAAGGAGTCAAAAGTTATACTCAGATTTTTAACTGCACAGGTCAGCACTCCTGACCCCATTGTTCAATGATCAACTGTATTGTGCACACTTTGCCAGAATAAAGAACTGTGATATATTCATATACACAAATGACATATTTGCATATGTGTATTCTTTGACCTTCCCCTGCCCTCTCATAAACTATTTCTCGAGACCATATCTGGATTAGATCAATCACTCTTCACTGGGATCAATTCACAGATTCTAAATCTGTCAGACAAATAATAATAATAATGCTTGAATTATTAAAACACTGCCTTAGATAGTAATCAACAAACTTCATCACCAAGCCCTAATTTGCTTTAAATTTCAATCACTTTCAAAGCAAGAGCCCTAAAGATATATACATGTATATGTAATTTAAGCCTTTACTACACAGTATTATAAATACTGGTTTCACTTTATCAAAACATTTGCACACTCAATCCTGGAAACGTAATATAAAAAAGGAAAATATAAACCAATATTCATTATAATGGTGAGTCTGTTTCTTTTGATGATTTCTCAGTCTCTCTTTGTAAGAACACTTGCTTACTTAAAACTAAGCATGAGACAGATGACTTAAAAGCAATTTAGTCTTAAACTACACTAAACCTCAAAAGTAAAACTCTTGGAAGACAAAATCCAGTGGAAAAGAATGCTTTCAACATTTTATTTGTAAGAGGCAAACTCTTTATGATGTTGCTGAAGTATTAAAAATACCAATCTGTAGAGGAAAAGAAAAGATTTGATTTTGGCTCTCACTTTCAGAGCTATTAAGAATACTCACAGTTAAATGACAACTTTAATACAGAGCCAGAATACAATTCTTCTCTCAGAATTCTGTCAAGAATTTTCCACTTTCAAAATTCACATGTATCTTAGTTTTATTACTAATGCTCTCTACCCCACTTCTCTCCATTAATGCTTCCCAGAATATGATAAAGCAGTATTTTTTAAGTACAGTTTATGGTTCTACTTCCTGAAGTGTACAATAGCCATAATTTATTATGTTTGGGGTTTGGCCTAATACAAGTAGAAACCATTAAAGAAAGCACTATTCACACAATCAGAAGAATGGGAAAGAGCCCTATAGTGAAGAGCATATATAGAGCTCAAAGAAATTTTCAATATGCTCCAACTTTATTACAGACTTCAATCTACCACTTCCCAAGTATCAGTGCTACTGACTGTATTTACATAAACTTAGTAAAATGACAATTTAACTTGCACATTGTATAGTCAGATTATCTTAAATTTGAAATGGAAATGTTTAACTTGTTAAAAATTAGTGTTCCAACAAAGGGAAAGAATAAGAACATTCAAAATAAATTCCAGAGTTAATATTATTTTTGTAAACATATTTTAAATCACTATAGTACAAACTCACTTTGTGTGATCACACTTCTTATCTAATAACAATCACCTTTCCTTTTCCATGATGCCATAAGAGAAATTTAAATCTTCAAAAAGGATTATAAACAGCTAGTTAAAATTCCACCTGAAGTAATTTCCTTGCTATAATCTATATACTATACATTGTACTGTTATCAGTTAGGAAGTACTGAATTTTCTAAATCGCATGCCCTCCTACCAATTACTGATAAAACATTAGCCAATTATTTGTTAATCGAACCCTTCTGCTCAAGAAACCAAGAGTCATGCTCCTATATGTTCTAGAAGCCCAAATATTTGTTCCCTCCCTTCCTGCATGAGGCATTAAACCTTCTGAATCAGTTTTATCTTGCTACTTTCCTTAACCTTTGCAATTGGTTTTCTTACTAATTTCCTAATAATCACTATTCTTCATTTTATCTGCCACAGTTGTATTTGGACAATAAAGACTATTAAAGCTTAAAGTTATTCCACCTATCCTTTCAAAGTATACTATGCTAATACTCATCATTCTGTAATCATATTATCCAAATTAACCAGTGATAGGTTTGATGTTTCAAGTTTCATTTAAAAGAGCTTGATATGTTTCAGAGTAAAGTAAAGATTCTGATCATTATGTTCTACACAACTTTGAAAGAGCCTGACAAAGTTTACCAACACCCTCCTCTCTGAACTAGTAAACACCCTGTCACAGAACCCAGAGAAGAGCTGCTTTGCTCCAAGAGTACAGCTCCTGGGCACTTCTCAGAGCAGCTGTTAGTAACTTTCAGGGGCCTGCTGGACTATCACTTTGGTTAAATCAATGATGGGTCATCTTGTTCCACTTTGCTTTTTCTTTTTAGTCTTGCAATCAGTGTAGAAAACCTACTGATGACCTTTAAAAATACAGTACAAAAATTTTAAAAATAAGCTTTGGCTCCACTACTTTTCCAAAAGAAATCGTTTCAAGATCCCTACATCATTACTTAAACCACACGTATCAGTTGTACGTGACACTGGAAGGCTTTAAAGAGATTCAATTTTCTTTCTAAACTTACTAAACATGTTCGCAAGTTTTAAATAATTTCGAGAACGTTCTATACTACAAAGGTGCTGGTGCGCTGTAGCAGAACTGTGCTGCTCAAATACAAGCCCCGAAACGAATATCCTGAGCCTAACAAATTATAGGTACATTTCTGGTTACCTGAAGAGCTTTCTGCACCCTTTAATCCCCCAGTGATGCTCCCAGCAGCAAATACTTCCCATCCTTTAAAACCTTCCTCCCAACCCTCCAAAAATACACGTTAGGTTTAGAGGTTTCCGCATACTAATACGGAACCACTAATACCATTAGGTATTACGGCTCTCAAAGAATCCTCTTTAGCAGCCTCCCCTGGGACATTGTGCTCAGCGAGGCTTTGAACCTGTGAGACTCGCTGCCAGCTGCCTTTGCAAAAGGAGCGCCACAAGCAGACTAAATACCGCAGTGCTGCGCTGACTTTTTGTAGCAGCTTTAAAAAAAAAAAAAAAAAAAAAAATCAGCCCAGTACCCTGCACACCCTGCTGGCTCTTCTGCAGCACCGAAGAGAAACCACCGCATTGCTCAGCGAGGAACACTGGGGAGCCCGACTGTAGGGCGGAGAAGCGAGTGCCGTCGAGAGGCTCTGTCGAGGGCGGGGTGTCGGGGGTGGGGGTGGGAGGAGAAAGGCGTCCCGACTGTAGGGGACCGCGACCAAGCAGCGGCCAAGGCGCTGGCGTCTGGGCGCCCCGCTCCGCACCGCACACCGTCCGTGGCAGTCGTCTAGCGGGCACCCAGCATGGGTACGGGCCCCTCCCGGGGATGGGAGTCCCGCAGCAGCCGGCCTTGCCCCGCCCGCCGCCCCCCGGGCCCTCACCTGTCATGAGCGCCGGACTGTCGCCAGCCGCCGCAGCGTGAGAGGAGACGGCTGCCGCGGCAGAGCCTGAGGCCCGCCGCCCGCGGAGGTGCCGGGACACCAGCTCGCATCCGTCCGCCGCTCCGGCCACCAGCAGTCCGAACACCAGCAGCGCAGCCCAGCACCACCGCCGCCGCAGCAGCCAGCCCGAGGCCGGGCCGGACGCCGCGGCGGGATGAGGGCGCGGAGGAGGAGCGAAGGGAAAGCGCGGCGGCGCCCCAGCCGCCGGCCGCTCGTCCGCTCCGCCAGGCGCTGCAGCCGTTGCCGCTGCGGGCGACTTCTCGGGCCGCCCTCGCCGCCTCGGACTCGAGCTCCTGCTGGGCGCCAGCCTGGTCCCCTCCGCACCGGCGGCCTCTGGAGCTCGGGTCCCGGCTGCGTTCATTGGTTCCGGTTATTTAAAAAAAAAAAAAAAAAAAAAAAAAGGTGAGGGGCAGAAAGGTACGGCGTCTTCAGGCCGCGCGCGACACCCGCGCTCCTGCGGCGGCGAGACCGGGATCCGCTGCTCTGGCGCCTCTGAACACCAGCCCCAGCGCCCGCGCCACCGCCGCCGCGGCGCATCCCCCCGCCCCCTTCGGCCCGCGCCCGTCGTAGTACCACGCTCGGCCCCGATGCCTCCTCCCCTCACACACTCGCACGCAGCATACCAATCCCCCGCCTCCTTCAGCCTCTCCACGGCGCAAGCGCGGCCCTGCTGCACTGCGCCTGCGTGGCCCCACAGCCCCGCCCCCGAGGGCGTTCCCGGGAAGACTGGAGTCCCGTGGGGTAGCTGCTAACGCTCTCCTGGAGCTACGGAGTTGGAAGGCGGGGAGGAAGACCGGCATGTCCCCCTCCCCCATTCACGGACCCGCCCAGACAGCTGGAGGGTGGGGGTACCAAAGAGGCGGGACAAAGGAGTACAGACTTCCCAAATTGTTTGGGCAAGTTATAGGCGTGTAGACGACAACAAAAATAATTGCATGGGTCAGGAAAACCTTGTAATCAAAAACAGCGGCGTCTCTAGAATTTCAATATAGGTGCGGCTTACAAGATGCCTGCAAAGTGGAAGTAGAGGTTAGCAGAGAGCAGTATTTTATTTACTTAAAGCGCTTGGTACAAGCCCACGCGTCAGGTGCTCTAAAGCCTTTGCAGATTTACACATTGTAATTCTAAATGTTAGGTATTGGTATCGCTTATCAACCCCACTTTACAAATGAGCAAATTAAGGCGCAGAGATGGTAGGTAACTTGCCTCTAGGCCCCACAGCTAATTAGAGACAGGGACAGATTTAGGACCATTGGATGCAAATATTTGAAATGGATTTGCTTTGCCATCTTAACTTTCCTATGTTCAAGCATTACCTGAACTCATCACCTCGCTACCACCCCAGCATAAAAATTTTTTGCTGTCCGTTTAAGTTTACAGAATGGTGGTTCAGATTTGGCTTTACCTACAGGGAATGAAGCACAATGCACCAGCGCCCTGCACACGCAGCACACGCAGAGACATTCTCTCTTCCAGGAGCACAAAGTTAAGATTTGCAGATAGGGTTCCTGAGCATAAAGATCCTGTTTGGTATTAGTTTTTTGTTGTTGGGTCAGGGTTTGATTTTAGTTTGTATTGGCGGGTTTTCTCAAGTCAAGAAGCTACTCAAATTACACAGTCTCCCAAAGAATTTCGCAGTCCCATCTGGCCAACATAACCATGACTCATTTACTGTGGAAGAGTGGATGCACGGGAGGAAAGAATTGAGAATTTCTTTGAAGCTAATCAATCTGTCAACAATTATTTCTCTTTTTTTTTTAAAGATTTTATTTATTTATTTGACAGATCACAAGTAGGCAGACAGGCAGGCAGAGAGAGAGAGAGAGAGGAGGAAGCAGGCTCCCTGCTGAGCAGAGAGCCTGATGAGGGTTGGGGGGGGAATGGGACTCAATTGCAGGACCCTGGGATCATGACCTGAGCTGAAGGCTGAGGCTTTAACCCACTGAGCCACCCAGGCCCCCAGACCAACAATTATTTCTTGACAGACTTCTTGGGGACAGTGCTTTAGATGGCAATTCTTTTTTTTTTTTTTTTTAAGATTTTATGTATTTATTTGACAGGCAGAAATCACAAGTAGGCAGAGAGGCAGGCAGATAGAGAAGGGGAAGCAGGCTCCCTGCCGAGCAGAGAGCCCGATGTGGGGCTTGATCCCAGAACCGTAGGACCACGACCTGAGCCAAAGGCAGAGGCTTTAACCCGCTGAGCCACCCAGGTGCTCCTAGGTGGCAATTCTTAATAGGACGACAGGGAAATTATATTTCCCCTGCTGAAAGGCACAGCAATGAAGTCACACATTTGCTGAGCATCTACCAAAAGGAGAGAACTTTGCTAGAAGACCAGTAAAATATAAATAACAGGCTTGTTTTCTGCTCTTCAACATGTCATACACGCAATATTTACTGAGTGCCTAGTATGTACTCGGGAGGGTAATGAGTAGTGGGAATTCGAGAGGAATAAGAGACAAAAAAGTCAAGTCAGAACTCAGGGATATGAGAGACCACACAGTCCCTGCCTGGGGAATCTGAGGATCTTGTTTAGGAGATAAAATTTACACTCATTAAATAATTAGTGGCAAAAACAAAGTAGTAGCTAATTAGTTGCTAAATTGGGTACAGCAGGCTGTATTGCTATAGCAATAACTGCAGTATAAAACACAAACAAATTATCAAATCACTGAGGCCAAACTTCTTTAGACAAAGATTATATAGGATCCCCCCCCCCTTTTATTTTAAATAGGCTCCACACCCGATCTGAGGCTTGAACTCATTACCTGAGATGAAGAGTACCATGCTCCACTGACTGAGCCAGCAAGGCACCTCTCCTCTTTGAAAGATAAGGATGTTGGCAATTAGAGCGCACTGGACTTGGGGTTATGATTAACTGTTTATGCCTCTCACTGCTGGAGCCAGAAGGAGATAGGGAGGTACCTGGGAACACTGAGGAGACCTGTCACAAGCATGTCAGAGTTCAGCCCTAAATCCTTCATCTCGTATCATCTCTGTCGTGGGTGCCAATGTTTCTATTAGAGTGGCCAGAATGCATCCTCTTGTTGTAGAGAGGCATAGCACCACTGTGCATCTAGCATAAACCTAAATCCAGAAAAGACAAAGTCCGGTGCTTTGGAAGGCAAGAGGTTCTATAGAATTACAGAGGCTTCCATTTACAAGCCGAAAACAAACACCAGGTGCCCGTTAGAGTAATCGCCTTCCTTTCTTTTGACTTCCTGTCCCACCTCCAAGCTTTTGCCTTCCCTTTCCTAGCTTCCAAAAAACTTTCTTTTCTCTTGCCAAATTCCCTTAGAATCTACGTTAAGCCCCTTCCTGGCCGCCTGCCTTCCTACAGCCTAGTTCTTAACGTCCAAACCTTATCCATTAATTTACAGAATGTCCTTATTGTCTGCTTTTCACCCATTCGCTACTTCAAGCATTTGATGGGGATCACTAAGCTTTAGAATGAGAGAAACCTGGTGGAAACTGCAACTCCCATCATTTTTCAGCTGTGTAACCCGTAAGAAAAGTACTCTGTCTTGGGTTTCCGGAGGGGAGAATTAGGGACCACGTAACAATGCCCGCCCCACAGGGTTGCTGGTGGCTGCAACAGAGTAATATAACAACAGGTTCTGACTTTGCACGCTGCCTGGCACACAGGTACGTTTTCATCCCTCAGGGAAAACTGGCCCCAGGTTCCGGGCGTGTGTTCTGAGCGTGTTCCTAATTTAGGGAGAGCTCATCGCTCTTTGCCTGCGTGGTCGCTTGAGTTCATCTTCCGACAAAAAATTCCCTAACTCCGTAGGGCGCGCCCAGCACAGACGCAAGATCCGTCCACCCGGCCCCTCCCATCCCAGAAGCAAACCAGCCCTTCCCAAGCGTCGGGCTCGGTCCCCATCTTCTTCTCCCCCTTTTCCCGGGGAGCCAAGACAGCCCACGACTGCCAACCCGCCGCAACCCGGAGAACCGGATCTCATCCCGGGAGCGAAGCCAACAGCGCGCCTGCGCCACCAGGCAACCTCGCGCATGCCCGTTGTCTCCCACCGCCTTTTCCCCAGGTGCGCGAGCTCTCAGGCTCCCGCGGTTCCGGGACGCCGCGCGCCGCAGTTAGCCTGGCTTCCGGCTCCCACTCCGTGGGCGGTGCGTCCGGGCGACCGGCTGCCGCGGGATGACGTCGCCGCGCGGGCGGGCGCGGCAGGCTTTGGGTGGGCGTGGAGCCGGAGCTGAGGTGGGGAATTCCGGTCCGCGGTTAACTGAGAGGGGGGCTTCCTCCTGTGTCCCGCCCGCCAACCCAGCTTCTCTGGCCCGCGTTTCGCCTACAGAGGGATGTGCCAGTTTTCATGGCTTTGAGTCTGAAAAGAGTCAAAGTTACCATGAAAGAGTAACATAACAAAGAGTTAAAGACACCGTACCTCAAATAAGCCTCCAGTAAGGACATGGCTCTCCCGGAACCAAGATACAGGAGCTTCACAGAATCCCGGCGCCTGGGCGCCTGACGGGGAGTCACTCGTAACCCCGCTTCTGCTCATTACGGTGAAGCCCCTTCGAGAAATGCAAAGAGCTCCCGTAGGTGGAAGTCCTGTTGCCGAGCACCTTCTGTTTTCCCACTAACTCCCCACCCAGGCTCGCAAGGGAAATGAGGTCCTGAGAACTTTAGAAACATCTCTAAAGTGATACTATGTTATGATGGCCCCAGAATTCGAACTGTGAAGCCTCTGCAAATTAATATGGTCCTCAAATTGTTGATTGAAGCGCTAAGAAGAAAAAGTGACACAGTGGAAATCACTCATTAGCAAGATTCTTTCTCCTTAAAGCCAATAAGGCAGGGAATATTCCTCAGCTAGTTTGGAGAAGGTGGTAAGCTTTGTCATTGCATTCTTGCTTTGAAGAAGGAAGTCTTTTAAAGGGTATCCAGCATCCAGGGTACAAAACCAATTAACATAATATTAACATAGTTTTTTAAAAGCCATCCAACAGAGCAAAAGCAAGTAAGTTTTGCCCACCACAACTAATCAGTAGGCTTCTGGGGTATTATTTAAAAGGATGTTTGCTCTATTACTGCTTAATTTGAGGTGTTTCATGAATACTATTTTTTTTTAAGATTTTATTTATTTGACAGAAATCATAAGTAGATGGAGAGGCTGGCAGAGAGAGAGAGAGAGGGAAGCAGGATCCCTGCTGAGCAGAGAGCCCGATGCAGGACTCAATCCCAGGACCCTGAGATCATGACCTGAGCCGAAGGCAGCGGCTTAACCCACTGAGCCACCCTATTTTTTTTATTTTTTTTAAAAGATTTTATTCATCCATCAGAGAGAGAGGGGGGGAGAGAGCGAGCACAGGCAGACAGAATGGCAGGCAGAGGCAGAGGGAGAAGCAGGCTCCCCGCCGAACAAGGAGCCCGATGTGGGACTCGATCCCAGGACGCTGGGATCATGACCTGAGCCGAAGGCAGCTGCTTAACCAACTGAGCCACCCAGGTGTCCCGAATACTATTGATCATATAGTATCTCACAAGTGCTAAAGCATTGGGAGTGATAAATGCTCCCTTAAAAAGAGAAGTCGAATTGTGATGAAGACAAAGGTAGAGAGGTTCATAACGGAAAATGATGAGAAAATGAGCACTGCCTCATTTGCACGCAGATGAGTCCTTGGATAGTATTAATTCTGAAGGTGGAAGGCAAATTGTGCAACAGGTAAAACATGATATGCCTACACTTTTGACAGCAAGAGACTGGAAAAGTGATTGATGGAATGGAAAAACCTTGGAGTATGATGCAAGAGACTATGCTTCTAAGTCAGATGCCTACTTACCTAATCTTAAGTCACATAAGACCAAGTGTTCTAGAACTAAAGCTTAGAATGGTAAAATATGTGTTTCGGGCAAAGTGTGGTTCCATGGGTCCACAGCACCAACCAAATATTTATAACATCTGTGAGTTATGAGGCATGAAGTTGCTAAAGAGTTCTTAAAACAGTTGAAGAGATTATCTAAGAGGGAATTACCTACCCTCAATTTCAAAGTGTACAAAACATGTCCATTTTTGGAAAAGATGCCATGGAACAAACATACAAGAGCAAGGAAGAGAAAAATAGATTTATTTTAAAGTTGTAAAGTGTTACCTATCTCACTCTTTTGTGAAAAGTTCATCCTGATACTGTGGATTAATCTTCTTATTAAGTTTGAATATATATAAACATGGCCATAAGTACAGCCATTTGGAATTTAAACCTTTTGTGAGGGGAGGAGGAGCTCCTGTATCTTGGTTCCAGGAAAGCCATGTCCTTACTGGAGACATTTGAGTTATGGTGTCTTTAAGAATACTGATTGTCGGAGGAGCAGGGAAGTGGGGTGTGGTGGAGGCCCATCTGGGTGGCTCAGTCAGTTAAGCATCCAACTCTTGATTTCAGCTCAGGTCATGATCTCAGGTTTTTGGGATCTGGCCCCACATCAGGTTTCATGAGATGGAGCCTGCTTGGGATTCTCTCTCCCTCTGCACCCCCCCCCCAAAAAAAAAGAAGAGTCTGGTACACACAACCATTTACCAATTGTGTGACTTTGGCCAAGCTACTGAATGTCTTAGCCATAGTTTCCCCTTCTGTAAAAAGGCAATAATAATGATACCCACACAGGGCTGTTGGGAGGTAAAAACAGTTGTAAGGGTACCTGGTACACAGATATTATTATCTGAACTCTTGAGGGTGTTAAGGACAGACCTTGTTTTCAGTTTTATTGTGCAAAAGAGGAAAGTGGAAAGAACACATAAAAAAATACAAAAGCAGAGCACCTGGATGGCTCAGTGGGTTAAGCCTGTGCCTCTGGTTCCAGTCATGATCTCAGGGTCCTGGGATCAAGCCCTGAATGGGCTTAATGCTCAGCAGAGAGCCTGCTTCCACCCCCCCCTCCCCTGCCTGCCTCTCTGCCTACCTGTGATCTCTGTCAAATAAATAAAATCTTTTTTAAAAACCACAAAAGCACATAAAACTAGGCACATAAAAATTTTTACAGCACCATATTTCTGGGGAAGGGGCAGTCAGTGATGATATTTTAATCCAGGTTTCCAAGAAAGCAGGACCCAAGGTAAAGTTTTATATGACAGCAGTTCTTTAGAGAGTATAACCCCAGGGAAGCAAGAGTGAGGGGGAAAAGGGAAAAGAAGTAGGGAAGGAGATAGTAAAAAACCCAGAAGATGAGAAACACTGAGCTGGTCACAGCTATACAAGGGAAAATGCTGGCTGTTCCATCTCAGCTGATGTCTCGATAGAGGACTTGGGGGACCATAGTGTTTTGGAACAGAAAAAGGAAGAACAAAGTTTCCTATTCCCCATCAGTCAAAGGTTATTGCAGGAGATATGAACCACCCCCACCCCACCACCCCCATACTTTTGAATCCTGCCTCCTGCTACTCTAGGCAGCTGCCAGGAAAGCCAGATCCCTCAACAGCACTAGCGTTATCCATGCATGAGCTGAGCTAGCAAGTGAATGGGAGCCAGTAGTGCTTCCCAACTGTGCACCTGCAGCTCAGCAGTGTCTACCACTTCTGGAGCTACAGGGAAGCTCCCTTCCCCGCTGCACCACCACTCCCCTGCCCCGACAAAAAAAAAAAAAAAATGGGGATTCACCGCATTAAGTGAGACTTTATTAAGTCATATCCCAAAGCAGTGTGAGTGACCTGGAGCAAACAGCCTCACAACATCAAGGCCACTACAACCAAGGCTGCTGCCAAGTTCAATAAGCCTCCCTTCAGTGAAGATTGAAATATTCCTTCTGCAATCTAGGACAATTCTGTTGCAGTGCAGTAATGTTCTAGATGGTAATCGTAGCTTTCAACAGAAAACTATGCAAAGCAAATCCAAGGAGGCACATAAACAGGGTTCAATAGAGTGATAATGGCAGAAACATGAGAGACCCGAGGCATAAAAGGCACTGTGAAGTAAGAGAAGCCCTTCATGCTTCCAAATATTAAAGGCATTTTAGGGGTCAGATACTATAATAGGTGTTATGATGAAAGATAAATAAAATAACCTTCTGTCCAAGACCTGAGGAGCTCATGGTCACACCACAGTAATAAAAAGGTACTCCTTTATTTCATTCATTTATTCATTCTTTGTTATTTAATAATTTCTGTCACCAACAAATGCGGTTTCTACAACCTCTATATGGTTAAATCATTAAGAAAACAGGTTTGTTTCAAGAAATTATTGCCTCGGATACCTGGCTGGCTGAGTCAGTACAATGGGTGGCTCTTGATCTCAGGGTTTTGAGTTGGAGCCCCATATTGGGTGTAGAGATTACTTAAAAATTTTTAAATCCTTTAAAAAAAAGTTCTTGCCTCAAAACATTAATATCAAGTAACTTTATGAATAATTTTATACTTCCCATAATTTACCTGCCAGGAACTGGTAAATATTTTAATATTTACACGAACATGCTCCAAAATGTGTTTGCCGTGAAGAAGTGGAATAATTACAGGAGTTTGTGGGGACAAGTCTTCTGACATGGAAAGGGAGGAAAGCAGAAAGCTTGGAAATGTGGAGGTCCACACTATGGAGGGGCATGTTCTCAGAAGGAAGATGATGATGAGAGTTTAAAGCTGTCTATCTAACTGAAACAAATTTGTGTTATTTAGCCAATTGATGGGCTCTTTACTATCTGCCACAATTTAAAAGAAAAGAAAACACGTCCCATGGTATTACTTTCTTACTGAGGAAATTGATGAATGATATGTGAGATAAATAAGTAAAATATGTTACGTGTAAAATACTGATAAATGTTAAAGGGGTTAAGAAGACAAAGAGGGTGGAGGTGACTTTTGAGTAAAGATTTGAACAAAATGAAATAGTTCTATGGTTATCTGGGGAGAGAGGATCCCTGCAAGCAGAAAGGTTTTAGGGAAATGATGTGTGTGACTTGTTCCAGGAATAGGATGAAGGTAAGCATTGCCAGAGTAGACCAAGGGAGAGAATAATAGAAGCTATAAGAGAAGTCATGGGGACCAAAAAATGGAGGGTGTTACAGGTCATGGTAAGAACTTTAGCTTTTTCCTCAGAATGAGTTCAGAAACCAGTGGAAGCTTTTGGATAGTGTTAATGTCTTCAGACATTCTTTTTCTGCTCTTTTTTTTTTTTTAACTTCTTATTTAAATTCCAGGTAGTTCCCATACAGTGTAATATTAGTTTCAGGTGTACAACGCTTCCATGCAACATTCAGTGCTCATCAAAAGTGCCCTCCTTAATCCCACCACCTATTTAGCCCATCCCCCACCCACATCCATGGGCATATTTTGTTATATAGCATCACTCTAGCTGCTTCATAGTGGGAACAGGAACAAGAGTTAGGAACCTCCTGCAACAGATGGAAGTTTGGGTCAGAAGAGTGAAAGAAGTGATGGTTTAAAGAGGTTGAAATTCTTGGTAAATTTTTTTTTAAGATTTTATTTATTTGACAGAGAGAGAAAGAGATCAGAAGTAGGTAGAGAGGCAGGCAAAGAGAGAGGAGAAAGCAGGCTCCCCACCAAGCAGAGAGCCAGATTCGGGGCTCGATCCCAGGACCCTGGGATCATGACCTGAGCCGAAGACAGAGGCATAACCCACTGAGCCACCCAGGCACCCCGAATCCTTGGTAAACCTTAAAGGTAGAATCAACAGGCTTCATAGGCCAACAAAATACAATGTTGTATTGTACAATGTGGAGAGCAAAATGAAGGATAAGGCTGAAATTTTTGCCAGAAGCAACTGGAAGAATGGAGTTACCTCCCATGGAGGAGACTGTGTTGGAGGCAGGTAGTAGTGGTGAGAGAGGTTTAGAAGCTCATTTCAGGGTAGGTTCAACTGGAGATGCCATTAGGCATCTGGGAAAATATCAGTGAGCAGTATGGTATACGATCCTGGAGTCCGGAGGAAAAACCTACGCTGGAGACTTCAGTTTAGGAGCCACCAATGTATAGATTGGATTTAATGCCACAGGATAATTCACATGTTCTCTAAATGTATCCTTCCTCTATTGTTCTTCATGCACGAAACAGGTGCAAATAAAAGGAATAGTACTTACCACAGCAAGGAACAAATATATAGACTTCACTACCCATAGAAGTAGAACAAAATAAATATTTAAACAATTCCAAAGAAGGAATGTAGTTCAACTGATGATCAAGTGATCCGAAATGAGTTTATTAAGGGGAATTCAGTAGTTCAGGTTTACACACTTTGCACTCCTCACCCAAAGTTTGAGATGTCAGAGTGTACTTCAAAAAAGAAACAAAAAAGTCTTTGAAACCCACCAACCCTGGTATTGGTCTACATTTTTTGCCTTTGAAAAAAACAAATATGCCTATATTGGTTTGCTAGGGCTGCCATAACGAAGTACCACAGACCAGGTGGCTTAAACAACAAAAATTTGACATGCAATTCTGAAGCTAGAAGTCCAAGGTCAAGGTGTCAAGTAGGGTTGGTTTTTTCTGAGGCCTGTGAAAGAAGGCTCTGTTCCCCTCGGCTCATAGATGGATATCTTCTCCCTGTCTTCCCTCTTATGCATGTCTGTCTCCAAAAATGTCACCATTTTTTAAGGACACCAGTCAAATTTAACAACCTCACTTTAACTTGATTATCTCTGTAAAAACCCTATCTCCAAATAAGATCACATTCTGGAGAACTGGGGGTTAGGACTTCAATTTATGAAGGGGAGGGACACAATTTCAGCCCATAAAAAGGCCTATTAAAATAACAAAGCTAAATTTCAAGGTTCTCTTGAAGTTTAAATGAGTAAATACAATATCTGAGATAGTTCTGGCACCTGATAGGCAACCAAATGTAAAGTAGCAGAAAATATGGCATAAAAAGCAATAGTGATCTAAGTATAATCCCTAAAAGAACCTTCTGTTAACATGATACCAGACATGAATTGGTTATAAAAATAATGAAAATGTCACTTACCCTCAGAGCTAACCAAAAGTTGCAGATAAAAATGTGTTAGGTGATCCTAAGATCTGGAAAATGAGTTAGGTCTTAAAGTTGACATGATACAGATTCAAAAGTCCACCCAACAAAAATGAATCTTAATTTTTCTGTGTGCTAATTAAAGCTCTTTCATTTGCAAAGGACATTAATTAGTAAAGCACTTTGTGTTACTAATAATGCAATTACTAAGTGATTACTAATCAATCAACTGATCAATCACGGTTATTAATTGATTATTAATGCTGGACACTGTGCTACCTGCAGGGCATCAGAGGTTAAAAAACGGAGAATACCTGCTCCCAAGCAGCTTTTCTTCTAATAATGGAGACATATGAATAAAGATTTAAAGAAAAATATGATGATACTGGTGAAAATAAAATGTTCCTTAAGTACAGCCTGCCAGGGAGCTGGGGAAGACTCCTTATAGGAATAATAATTGAGATGGGTTACAAGGACAATAAGCTGTTACCAAATCTAAGACTAACTAGAGGGGCACCTGGGTGGCTCAGTCAGTTAAACGTCTGCCTTTGGCTCAATAATGACCTCAGGGTCCTGGGATTGAGCTCCCTTTCAGGCTCCCTGCTCAGCAGAAAGCTGGTTTCTCCCTCTGCCCCTCCCCCAGCTAATGTGCTCTCTCTCAAATAGATAAATAAATGACCTTTTTAAAAAGAGACTAGACAAAGAGGAAGAGAAATTATAATCGAAATAATATCATCTGAACTCTTACTAAATGGATGAAGTAAAATCTTAAACAAGAGTAAATGTGCAGTCTTTGAAGAATAACTATATTTTGCTCAACAAAAGCATATAAATAATTGAATAATAGACCATGGCATTGTATGGCCTCAGACTTATATTGTGTGTGTGTGTGTGTGTGTGTTTGTACATTTTAACATCAAACCACTTCAAAAGCTCTGAGTATACCCTATTATAATTTGAAAGATTTAAACCTAAAAGCAGATTTCTACCTAATGAGCACTGTGCTTGGATGGATAGAAAAAAGACGTAGTGATGTACACACACAGGAGCAAAAACGGGTGGCAAGGGATCTTTAGAAAAGCTAGCAGCATATTATTTTTAAGTAAGAGAAAGAAGTAACAATGGCAACAAGGCTTCTGAGAATTTGAGAAGTGCTGTTAATTCTTTGGTTGCCAGGAAGCTCAAAGTGAAATTGGCTGTGTGACTTTAATAATCATATGGGAACTTAAACCTATATAACAGCTTATTCTCCTTTCCTTTTTCAAATTCCTCTGTTCTATCAAAATGGTGGTTCTCTACATAGAACTAGAGAATGAAAGGGGAGAGACAATTGAATTTGAGAGAGAGTTAGCTTGAAATGTCCTTGATACATGCAGGTGCAAAAATATAGTAATAATTTCAATCTATGACAGAGCTCCCAGAGCACAGGATGTAGACCTCTCCTCTACCTACACTGACTCTCTGGTACTTTCATCTGCTCTCATGGCTTTCTTTTTTTTTTTTTTTCTTTTAATTTATTTATTTGACAGAGAGAGAGAGAGAGAGAGCACAAGTAGGCAGAGAGGCAGGCAGAAAGAGAGGGGGAAGCAGGCTCCCCCCGAGCAGAGAGCCCGTTGCGGGGCTCAATTCCAGGACCCTGAGACCATGACCCAAGCCGCAGGCAGAGGCTAAACCCACTGAGCAACTCAGGCATGCCTCTCATGGTTTTCAATGCCATCATCTTTTGATGACTCCCAAACTCATTTCTCCAGCTCAGAGCTATTTTGTAAACTCTGGACTCATATTGACATCTCCACTTGAATATCTAATTAACATCTCAAATTCACATGTTCAGAAACTATCCTTCTGATATATTCTCCAAAACCAGTTTCTCTTTATAGTCCCCATCTCAGTCAATGACTGAGACCTTTCCTCTCATCCCCACATCTAGTCCCCGAGCAAATCCTCGTGACCTTTGAAATAGAAAAATAATCTGACCACTTTTCACTACCTGTACATCTACTGCTGTGGGCCAAGCAAGTTGATTTGTCTGGGTTACTGCTGTTGCCTCTTGACTTGCTTCCCTATTCTGCCCATGTCCTCCAAAATCTATTCTCAACACATCTGCCAGAGACCATGGTATTTCTCAAACAGCCCATCTTTCTTGGAGTAAAAGCCATAAAATGGCGACAGAGTCCTGTGTTATCTGACTCCAGTTACATTTCTGACCTCATATCTTATTGCTCTCTTTCTTCTTTATTCTGGAGAGTCCCAGGGTCTCCCTCCTCCTGGAACAAACCAGATACACCGTCGCCTCAAGGCTTTTGCATTTGCTTCTCCTTCTGAAATGTTCTTCCAACAGATAACCACGTTTGCTCCATCTGTCTCCTTCAGCTCTTTGCATAAAGGTCCCCTTTTCAGTGGGGCTTTCCCTGGCCACTCAGTTTAAAACTACAACCCCCACATCTGCCTACAGACAGTTTTTAACTTCCTTGCCTGCATCCATTTGCCTCATCGCTCTTATGTTACCTAAAAAGAAATAGATATTGTATGTACTTGCCGTATTGTCAGTCTTACCCACAACTATGTACGTTCCATGAGAGTGGGCATTTTTATCTTTTCAATTCAATTCAATTACTTTTCAGTTACTATTTGGTGAATAATGAATGAATACAGAGATCTAGAATCCAGGTAGGAGTTTATTGCCAAAGATTTTTTTTTTTTTTTTAAATGGCAGGGTATCATTTGCATATAGATCCAAGAGGTGGATTACTTAGAGAGAATGTGCAACATGAAGAGAATAAAAAGTTGAAATCAGTCTCACGAACAGGTAGAGAAAGAGGTAGTACAATGAAGGGGCCTGAAAACCGAGAACAAAAACATACAAGAAGAACCAGGAGAGAGTGAGCAACAGAAAGATAGACGAACTTTCAAAAGGAATGATTAGCAATGTCAAACATCGCAGAAAAGTGAATAAGACTAGCAATTATAAAAGTGTCTATAAATATTGTTTAGCTATTTAGAAGGAAACAAATTGCCAGTCATCTTACACCATATACCTAACTCCAGACAAATTGTTGAATGCAAAACATCAGTGGAGAAATACGCTCTTAAGAGGAAAGAATTTTCTAAACCTAAAATAAATGATATAATTTACAAACATATTGATAAATTTGACTCCATTAAAATGTAAAATGTTCTTTAGATACAAAAAGAAGCCAAACCAAAATGAAGAGGCTAAAATAAAGTGGGAAAAACATGTGCAAGAAATTTGACAATAGGAAAATCACCTTGTATTTAAAAAAAAAAAAACAAACTCATACTGTAAGAAAAATCTTCAGATTCTAATATATAAAAGGGTGAAAATATGAATAGACATTTCATAAAAATGGAAATATAAACAGTTGGAAATGGTATACATGTCTAATAAATAGAGAAATACCAGTTAAAACAATGCTGAGATATTTTCCAACTATTAACACAGTTTGAAAATATAATGATGTTAAGTAAACTGTGAAAAAGAATTATTTAATACTGCCAGTAGGCCTAACCAGGTATAGTCCATTTTAGAAATGGAATAAGGGGTGACTGTGTGGCTTAGCTTGTTAAGCGACCAACTCATGATTTCTCATGACCTTGATATCAGGGTCATGAGATTGAGTCCCGCATCAGGCTATGCACTCAGTGCAGAGTCCATTTGACCCTCTCCCTCCGCTACTCCCTTCTACCACTCTCTCTCCCTAAAATAAGTATATAAAATCTTTTTAAAAAAAAATATGGAGTGCCTGAGTGCCTAAGTCAGTTAAGTGTCTGCCTTAGGCTCGGGTCATGATCTTGGGGTCCTGGGATTGAGCCCCAAGTAAGACTCTGCTCAGGGTGAAGTCAGCTTCTCCCTCTCTCTCTCTCTTCCTCTGTGTGCTTGCTCTCCCTCTCTCTCAAATAAATAAATAAAATCTTGAAAAATAAGTAAAATAAAAAATAAATTACAAAAATTAAAATAGAATAAGTCACAATGAGCCAAACATGGAAACATTCCAAATGTCCATTAACAGATGAAGAGATTTAAAAAAATGCTGTATGTACATAAAAAGAATATTATTCAGCTTTAAAAAGGAATGAAATTTGACACATGCTACAACATGGTGAAACTGTAAAACATTTTGCTATGTGAAACAAGAGGACAAATACTGGGTAATCAATTTAGATGATGTATCTAGAAAAATCAAATTCATAGAGAAAGAAAGTAGAATGGTAGTCGCCAGGGTCTGGAGATGGGGAAGTGGGAAGTTACTGTTTCGTAGGTAAAAATTCCATGTGGGATGATGAAGAGCTCTGGAGATAGTTAGTGATGATGTTTACACAACATTGTGAATGCATCTAATACCACTGAATTATAAACTTCAAAAGAGTTCAAACTGGTAGATTTAATTTATGTGTATCTTACCACATAGAAACCCTCAAATATATATATATATAACAAAAGCCTAACGGTGACCCAATAATTCACTTTTAGAAATTACTCTTGTGGCAGGGTGCCTGGGTGGCTCACTTGGTTGGGCATCCAACTCTTGATTTGGCCTGATCTCAGGTTGATGGGATCAAGCCCTTCACTGGGCTCCTTGCTCCCTGGGGAGTCTGCCCGAGATTTTCTTTCTTCCTCTGCCTCTGCCTCTCCCCCTGTTCATGTTCTAAATAAATATATAAATAAGAAATTACTCTTGTGGAAATAAACCCCAAATTAAGCAATATGTTTATCAGAATGTTATTTGTCATTACAAAAGAACTTCTCGGAAACAGAATAATGGTTACATAAATGACAGCAAACTTCTGCTAGAATGAAAGCTCCCAGACACTGTGTCCCAGCCCGCTCCCCACTTCATCTCCATCACCTTCCTGTGCTTGGTATAGAGAAAAACACCGCACCGGTAGTGGTGGCGTTAATTAATATGGTGAAATGTTTTGTGTAAGAGTATTTAGGAAGAGTTTCATGACATAGGAAGGGGCTTGATATAATAAGTTTAAAACGCAGGATAAAACTTGTATATACAGTTTGATTTCAACTTTGTGAAACAAGCATGCTTTTTTTTATGAGAGATAATGAATTCCCTTATTGTTTAAATCAGTCTGAACTGTGGCTTTTTATCACACCTGAAAGCATCCCAACTGATCCTTGCACCTACACAAAAAGTTCACTCATAAAGAGTTCCTCATGCTTTCCCAAAGCTCATTAAAGACAGACGCAGAAAGTTAAAAAAAAAAAAAAAAAAGTAATGGTACAATTAATAAAAGCTACCTGACAGCAAGGAGGAAAACAGAAAAAATATTTAAACAGAACATGAAAAACCTATTGCAGTACCATAAAAACACAGCCAGCTGGACCATTTAGAGGAGGATCAGACAGTTTTATAATAGGCTTCAGAACTTTTTAAGTTATTCTTATAATAACGGATATCTGTAATAATGATCCTGAGTCACCAATAATGATGTCCTATTTGTGTAATGTATTCTCTTTGAGAGGATGGTGCATTATATAACACAGTTTAGAAGGATTTTCATTAAAATGTTTAAAACATTAAAAGCTCCAGGACTTATATGGGTATACCGATGTGAAATTCTTCCAGAAAACTCACTTAGATAGAACTTATTTTCCCAATGTTGTTAAAAAGAGATGAAAAGTTTTATTTGACCATCTAAAATTATTGTATTTATATTGCAAATTGGGTTTTCCTAAAATCTGGAGTACCTACTGATCCCTTGGGATGGGAGGGAGGGCTTGTTAAAAGTGTAGTTTCCTCAGCCTTTCCTCCAAAGAGTCTAATTTAGTGGGTCTGGAATGGGGCTTAACTAGTGGCATTTTTAATAGACACCCCAGATGATTTGATCCAGACATTCCGAAACAGTGCAATCAAGCTATAAAGACTTAATTTAGGAATTTCTAAAGCGATCTCTATTTTACCAAGCCTCCAGCTCAGATCCTATCAAAGTTTGTTACTTGGCCCAAAAAGAGGCAGATAGCCTCAAGGCTCCTGGGTGGCTCAGTTGGTTAAGCATCTGTCTTCTGTTCAGATCGTGATCCCAGGGTCCTGGGATGGAGCCCCAGTGTGGGCTCCCTGCTCAGCAGGGAGGCTGCTTCTCCCTCTCCTTCTGTCTTTGGCTCCCCCTGCTTGTGCTCTCTCTCTCTCTCTTTCTCTGTCAAATAAATAAACAAAATCTTAAAAAAAAAAAAAAAAAAAAAGGGTAGGTAGCCTCACTTCTTAAATTGAAAGAGAGTACTAACCTATGTAAAACAACCTCCTGCATTTTCAAGGGAGTTGTGGACCATATCTACCCTGATTTTAGTGGATTTTTGTGATTCCATTTTTAACCTTAAAGAAGTCCTGCTCTACTATTACTAATATTTAAAGTTTGGGTTAACAATCGACCTTATCCCAGATTTCATATTTAATGTTGATAACAACGTAATCTATGTTATTAATGGTCTCTCATGTCAGTACATTTTTCCTTTTTTGTTTTTTTCCACCAGAGTGCTTCGGCACCACACCTCCCTCCTTTCTCTGACTCCTCAAGGTATCTAATCCTACATCTGAAACCTTGGTGAAGGGTGGGTTATTCGTAAGACACTGGGAAAAACATATAATGAGTATAGGGGAGTTTCAACCAAATGTATGGCATGACTAAAACATTTGGGGAGACAGGAATCTACTTGGACATGGCATTGGTATTTTTTTTAAATAAGCATGAAGCTTTATTTTATTTTTTTTTTAAAAGATTTTATTTATTTATTTATTTGACAGAGAGAGAGATCACAAGTAGGCGGAGAGTCAGGCAGAGAGAGAGAGAGAGAAGCAGGCTCCCGCTGAGCAAAGAGCCCGATGCGGGGCTCGATCCCAGGACCCTGAGATCATGACCTGAGCCGAAGGCAGCGGCTTAATCCACTGAGCCACCCAGGCGCCCCAAGCATGAAGCTTTAAATAGTGTCATGATACCACTTACATGGTGAGCATAAAATAGTCAAACTCTTAGAATAAGAGAGTAGAGTAGAATGGGGGTTGCCAGGGGCTGGGGGAGGGGTAGGCAGGGAGTTATTAGTCAAAGGATATGAAGTTTCAGTTATGCAAGATGAGTAAGTCCTAGAGATCTCCTGCACAGCATAGTGGCGGTGGTTAACAATACTGTGTCATATACCAAAGACTTTGCTAAGAAGGTAGACCTTTTGTTAAGCCTTTTTATCACATCAGCAGCAGCAGTAGCAGCGTCATAAAAGGGCAGGAGCAAACTTTTGGAAGTGATAGATAAGTTTATGGCATAAATGATGGTGATGATTTCATGGGTATATACTTATTTCCAAGCCCATCTAGGTATATGTACTAATAATCATGGATAGCTATGTGTATGTTAAAACATTTTTAAAAATGAAAAGCGTCATGTGAACACTTACCAAAAAAATTTTTTTTAGTACGAGAAATTATTTTATAACTCAGTGATTTCTATCACATCATGTGTCTGCCAGTGTCAAAGATTTTTTTTCCTGCTTCTTCTCCTTTCCCCCTTTTTCTTCTTTATGGCAAGTCTGTGATTGAAATGAACATCTAAATACCCAGATATGGGGGTCTACCTTCATTTTCTGCCCCCCCGGCCTCGGGTATCCCTAGAAAATAGGGTTACCCTCTGTAAGAAGCTGCCTTTTCTGGTACCTGTAAATTCTTTCTTATTTTTCCTGTACCATTTATTCATTTACTGAGAGTCTCCAACATACTATGTTAGGCATAAAAACGTGCAGATAAATAAATATACTCTATCTTTGATTTGCTCACACCCTAGGGGGGAGAAAACAGACATAGAAGCAAATAATTACAACACAGCATAATAAATATTGTAAAAACAGGCTGTTGCATCACAGGAGAAAGAGTGACTAATTCTGCCTGGCCAATCACAAAAAGGCTTCTTGGAGGGAGTAATATATAATCTGGGTTTTGAACAGGTAGGAAACAGGTAGTTCAGGTAGCACATACCCTATGCAGGCATGGAGAGAGGGGAGGGCCTGGAATGCTTGGTAGAACAGGTGGAATTTGGTGACCAATTGGATATGGGAAATTGAGGGAAGGGAGAGAATTGAAACTGTTTCCAAAATTTCATTCATTCATTCAGTTTAGCACCTACTCTGTGACAAGAGAGTGACGAGATGAAATTTCATGAGGTGAAAAGGAAAGCAGAAGGGGAGAAGCTGATTTGGGGAATGAGATCAGATGTGAACACATTGCCTGCCAGTGTCCTACATGGCCTCCAGCTCCCTGGCCTGTCGTACCCTCAGAAATATGCCTGGTGAGAGGAGGAGCAGGTCCAGGCTGCCGACAGGGGTAGGAGCCATCAGCATGAGAGGGCCTGGACATCCCCAGACACACAATTTATGGTGCCCGATGAAAAATTAAAATGTGGGCCCATTGTTCAAACAGCAGGAAAAGCATTCCATGAAAGTCACGGAATATACTGAAGGCATTAAAATGCAAGAGTTTCCCTTTCATCTATAGTCTCTCAACATGTCATGGAGGTTTTTACTTGCTGTTCAACGTTGTTCTAAATAAATAAAAATTTAAATTTGTTGGAATGAATTTTGCCATGAGTCTTTATAGTGTGCAATGCCAGTTCTCAATGTAAACATCAGAACATTTAACTTGGAATCACTACAATTGCACAACGTAATTTCTTGGCTTGAAATTGAGTCACCCTGGAAGGTGACGCAAGCTGGTCAAAAGAAATGAACACAAGCCAGATCCAGAGAAGTTAGAAGGAGGAAGAAGAGTTTCCCCTGCAGCACAGTCTGGTCCCAAAGGATTTGGGGATACTTGCAGGGCGCCTTCAGTGCCGAGCAGGTGCCAGGGCTTCCAGCCCGGGACTGGCAAATCATCCTGCAGTTGGACCGAACTGCTGCTATGTTCCCCCTGTCACTAGTGCCCAGGCCACTGTACCGCACCTCAGACGGGAGCCAGGAAGTCAAATCAGGCATCTCCCCTTTCTACAGGCCAGCTGTCCCAACCCACAGCAGATTGGCAACCCCAAGGGTATCTCAACCTTTGTGCCAGCATGGGCTAGGTATTTGGATCAAGGGTGGTGAGGAGCTGGCCTTATCCAACTGGTCCACTGAAGGAGTAGTGCTGTTGGCAACACTGGTGGGGGGTGGGTAGGGAGAGCGGCCACCACTGTTGGGCCTCTCCCCGAGGTGCCACAGGTTAACCTCAACTCTCCTCACACCTTCGCTCAGATCCAGGTCAGGTGAAGAGAAGCAGTCTGGGCAGGGGTAGGGGAGGCACGGTGGGGGTGGGGGAGGGAGAAGGCAGGACCCAGGGGTGTAAAAGGTCGAAGGGAAGGAGACGAAGAACCCTTCCCAGGGAGGCAGAGGAAGGAGAGATTGTACAGAACTGAGATGCCAAGCCTCTGGGATGTGCTCCGTTGTCCCATCAGACTTTACCCACAAGACACACACTCAAAAGATATTTTGAGAACTTCAAGACAGCAGCTGCACAGCATTAAAACCCAAGCACGGAGGCTTTCTGAGCGTGGGCTCCTGGGCAACCGCATGGCTTGCAAACCCATGGAGCCAGCCGTAGCCTCACGACATCCCCCAAGAGGCTGAGAAGACAGAAGAAGGCCAAGGAGGAAGACTAGGGAGCCCCAACGTGAGAAATGTGTGTGGGTGGGTGGGTGGGGGGAGCAAATGCAAGGCAGAGATGAACAGGTGGGAGAGAGAGAGAGGTAGGCCCAGAAACTAGCAGAACTAGAGAATCTTCTACTAGGAGGCAGATCTGCAGAGACATTTACTGGTCCCACAAGCATCTTGGACATCGGAGGCAATATCTAAAAATTGGAAACATTCTCACAAAAACGAAGCTTTAAAAAAAACAAAAACAAATCGAGAGATTTCAACCATGCTGGGTCTATAGGTTTCCGTGGCCAAAATGGAGCCAGAGATGAGCAGCCGCTGGTCCCCTAGAAGGGGCACATGCCCCACCCCCATCTCCACCCCCGTCCCCCACTCGTGATAGGGCCGCACCAGACCCAGTTTTACCCATTACTGTAGGCACACAGTCGAGAAACCCGGGTCTGCCCTGCTGTGTCCAATGCCACAGAAAGGGCAAGGGCAAGGGGCCTAAAAATAGGTCACTGGATTCGGCAAGTAGGGAAACACTGTAACCTCTGAATCGGAGCAGTCTGAATGAAGCGGTGGAAGGGAAGCCAGATGGCAGTGGGCTGGGACGTGAATGGGAGGTGATGAAGTGCAGCCGGCGAGGGGAGAGGCTCGTTTTTCTCAGATTTATTTTGTCCTAAAGGAGGGTGATGGAAAAGCAGTTCAAACCCACCTCGCCATCCGTGTTCCTCCCGCATCCTCCTGCCCACGTGCTTTATAACTGAAGAGAGAAGTAAAGCAACATGACTTGGAGGAAGATCTCTGCTTAAAATTTTACATTCTAGAAAAAAAAAAAAAAAAGTTCAAGTCCAGCAGTGGAAATTAACTGGGATTTTAGTGTCCCCTGTTAGCACATCATACTCAAAGATCCCAATTATGAGTATTTATTGCTGTCGGCATTGGGGGTTAGGAAAAACAAAACTGGGCTGTTGCAGACTAATTCAGAGGGATTTATTTTATTTTATTTTTTAAAAGATTTTATTTATTTATTTGAGAGAGCAAGGGAGCACAAGCAGGGGGAGCAGCAGAAGGAGAGGGAGAAGCCGGCTCCCCGCAGAGCAGGGAGCCCGAGGTGGGGCGGAATCCCAGGCTCTTGAGATCACCACCTGACCGGGTCAGTCAGTTAACTGACTGAGCCACCCTGGCACCCCTTTTTTGTTTTATTTTTTAAGCTTCCTTAGAATATTCTATCTTAGGGAAACAATTTTTTACAGCAAGTTTCAGGAAAAACCTGTTCTGTTTGTACGGCAGAAAAACACCGAATTACACATTTAGGCGCTCCTTTAGAAATCGAGAAAACTATTTGACAGCCCTATATTTTTTTAAATAACAAGTAAACTGTTCACATCCTAAGCTGTTGTGCAGAATAAGCAACATTCCTCCTTTCAATTGTTGAATAAACTAATCTTAAAATAAATGATGACATCTGTTTCCACCTACTGCCCCGTTGTTTGGATGTTTCACAGGCGTGTTTGTTCATACAGAATGTAATTGAGAAGGCTGATATTTTATCGGGAACATAGTTAGGCTTAGACCAAGCGGGTTCCGTATTTTATGAAATGTCTAAGTTGGTCAAGTATACCTTATCCCCAAAGCAGAACTTACCGGAATTTTGAAAGCTGAGTACCTCTTGCTTGGTGCTGTGAGAGGTGCCCTCTAATGATTTGTTAAAGGATTTCTGTGAGGCGATTTAGGTCAAGGTTTGGAACCCTTGCAAAGTCATCAGATTTTCACCATGGCTTCTGTGAGCCCGTCAGAGCACAGGAAGCCTGCCTGCTCTCTCCGTGGCTTACTCTTGCCAATGACGCCGAGTGTGGTCTACAAAGTTCACCGGGGGCTTGTGAGAGATGCAGTTCTCAACACTTCCTCGTGTGCATGGATGTGATTTGGTGACTTTGAATGAATGTCAAGTACATGAGAAAGGATATACTTATTAAAAATAATAAGAAGAACAAGGGGGGGGATTGTATAATTCTTCTGTCTGTTTCTAGTGAAGCTATGGAAGGCGACTAACCTTGATTTAATAATTGCTGACATTGTTAAGGAAAAGCCCTAGCCCAACTGTAAACCCCGTTAATCTACAAATTTAAGCGTCACTCCCCGACGCTGATAGGTAACTTGAGCCTGCACAAGAGGCTGATACGGTCTACATGAAGTGCAGGCTTGCAGGTCAGTCAGGAGGCCAGCTCTATACACACGACCCCAACAACTGGTCTGTCCTAGACTTGGATGAAGAGGGATGGGGAGCTCATGGACACATCACTGGCGGGGTGGGAAGGGAGGGGTTCTGCGGTAGGCACAAGAAATGGATGCCCACAGGGCCAAAAGGACGGAAAAATAGGTCATTCTTACCTTCTTATTTCCTCATTCTTCAACTACTCTTTAGCCATTAGGAACCTAGATTCTTCCCTACTGTATCATTGAAATTGAGGTCTGCAAATCCCATGGAATTTTCTTCAACATTTATTCTCCTTAACACCTTGCAGGAGGTGACTATTGTGGCAAGTCCCATTTTTCACAAAGTCTTCATGAAGGCTCAGAACTCTCCTGGTCCCCCTGCTACCTACTTGCCTGCTACGTTTCTGCCTCCTCTCTCTCTCTCTCACCTCCAACACTTTGTCCTCCTACGCACCTGCCCACAGGCATCCTTGTGGGCCTGGCTTCCCTTACTCTCACCCTTGGTTATCTCATCCAGTATTATGTTTTTGGTTCTCTCTTCTATGCAGATGACTATCAAATCATGTTATATAAACCTAGATTCTTTGCCAAGTTGTAGACCAATGCCAATGAGCAGTGTAGAGGAAAGAGCTAGAAAATTGGAATTGAAATCAAACGAGATGACAGGTGAAGATTCATAGTGCTATAGAGGCTGATTCTTCTCTACCTGCCACAGCTTCCAAGTGACTTTAATTCTGTCTCCCCCACTTCTCCTCATACCCCTACCTTTCTCTCAGCGAAACGAGGACAATTGTGGTGTGACCGTTGATTTCTCCCTTCTCATTCATCTCATCCAACCCAGTCCACAACCCTCTAAATACTACATTTTTACGAGGGTTTGGATCCTTCCGCTCCTTCCTACTCATCACACCCGCCACTAAACAGAACAGCCTCCTGGAGCACAGCTCTAGTCCCAGCACCTGGTCGCAGGCCTCAGTGACTCTCCTCTGTTAATCAAAACCAGAGCAGACTCTTCTACCCAGTCTTTGAGCTCTTCCATGACATACACCTACTATGCCTCCGTGGCTTTTCTTCTCACCCCTCTCCTGTTTGATCACCCTGCCCCAGACAAACTGGACGATTTCTCAAATATCCCTGCAAACTCTCTCACCTCTGGGTTTCTCCTCATGGCAGTTCTCCTTTTCAGAATGCCTTTCTGTCTTTACCCCTTTTCTTGATTTCAAGGCAAAATTGGTCTGCGTTTGGACAGGAGAATAGAAGCCGCTTTAGGGGAGCACCTGGGAGGCTTGGTCGGTTAAGCATCTGACTTCAGCTTCAGCTTGGGTCATGATCTCGGGGTCCTGGGATCAAGCCCTATGTCACACTCCATGCTCAGCAAGGAGTTTGCTTGCCTCCCTCTCACTCGTGCTGTGTCTCTCTCTCAAATAATGGATACAAGTTTAAAAAAAAAAAAAAAAAGAAGAAGAAGAAGGAGAAGGAGGCTACTCTAAGAGTTTCAAATACAGGGAATTCCGTGCAGGGAATCGGTTTCAAAGATGCTAGAAGGGCTGGAAGAGCAAAAGGGAAGAGGAAGGGGGCTTTTATGCTGAAGGAGCATAAAAGAAGCCACAGCTAAGCACACTCAGGCTAAAAGCCCTGAATCCACACCCGCTGCTTGTGCTACTTGTCTGTTCTGGATGGGCCAGAGGGTTGCCGCCTGGACCGGGCTGTGGCAGCTGAAATGGGACGTTCTGCTGGGGCCCACTCTGCTGGAATCCCCCACCCCCTCATCCCGCTCCCACCCCACACTGCTGCAACTCCAGAAACCCACCTCCTCACTCCCGGAGCCCAAGCAGGACTCTTCGGTGCCTGTGGATTTCCCTCTGTGCCCAGACGGCAAGAGAGTCTGGGAAATCTCATTTTCAGACACCTGACCCTGCCTCTCCAGAGCACAATACAGCAGGGCAGGTGGGACAGTGAGGCAACAAGTGAGTACCTGGTGAACAAGGGCCCAATTCTGATGCCAAGTGTTTCCCAAAGACGTTCTGGACTTTTCTCTTTTCTCCTCTTCCCTGGCTTCTCACCCCTCCCCAGCTAAAAGAAACCTCTCACTTGTCCTGGTCCAAATTGTATTGGTCTCTTTGGCTCAGTTGAAAGTATATTCTTTGAGGAACCACTGTGTCCCAGGCACTAGGCTAGGTGCTGAAATTACAACCGTGAGTAACACAAACTTGACTTCCATTCCCCTGGGGCTTCATGGAGTCTACAGTATAGCTCGAGAGACAGACAGTGAAATAGGCAATTACAATGTAGATTGCTAAGCACCAAGACGAGGGGTACAAGAGTCAGAGCCCACAAGAAGGATGTTTAAACCAAACTGGGAGGGCCAGGGAGTGCTTCCAGAGGAAGCCAAAGTGAGAAGCCAAAGAGGTTGGGGTCAGGGGAAAATGCTCTAGATGGAAAGGCATGTATGAAGTCCTGGTGGTGAGACAGGGCAGGTCAGGGGGGAGAACCAGAGTGTGCACAGAGCAGCCAGCACACAGACTGTGAGTGGACAAATAGAGGGTGATGGGGAGAGACGGGGCTGGAGGAGGCAATGGGTGTCACATCCTGCAAGGCCTGGAAAGCCACATCAGAGGGTTTGGACTTTATCCTGCCAGCAATGAGAAACTACTGGACGTTTCCAGTAAGGATGTGACACGATCAGGTATTCTTTAAGGAGAGTTGTGTGGAAATAACCTATAAGCAGAAGTCCCATGGTCCACAGAAGCTGTCACGGCACCAGCTCCCTTTACCAACTGCCCCATCTGTTCTCAAAGTGCTTTAGAGACATTTGATCTCCAAAAAAGCTCCTCTTTCTTGAGAAATCTCATTTTTTTTCCTGCCACCCACTGTGTGATTTCACTTATCTGCCATTCCGAAGAAGGCAAAACTAGAGGGACAGAAAGCAGATTGTTAGTTGCCAGGGGCTGGGAGTGGCCACAGAGGTGGCCTAGAAAAGGGGCACCAGGGAGTTTTTTGTGGTGATGGTTTCATAGCACTGGATGGGTCAGAACTCACAGAAACTGGCACTGACAAAGGAGATTTTTCTGCTTATAAATTGTTTCAAAAGCCTGACTGTAAAAGAAAAGAGAGTATCTTTCCTCCCTCCTGAATCTTGCATGGGCACTGCTTTCCTGATTTCTCGGTTGTGCCACCTCCTACCTTGGCATTTGGGAAGTCTGATTACTGGTGTCAATTTTTTCTTTCTTTTTTTCTTTTTGGGGAGGGAGAAAGAATCCTAAGCAGGCTCTATGCCCAGCACAGAGTCCAATGCAGGGCTTGAGCTCACGACCCTGAGATCATGACCTGAGCCAAAATCCGCTTAAACAACGGAGCCACTCAGAAACCCTTATTGATTACTGGTGACAATTTAAATCCATCTGTTCCTTAATTTCTCTTTTTTCTGTCTCATTGTGAGTGTAGAGAAATGCAACTGATGTCTGTGAATTGATTTTATATCCTGACACTTTGCGGATTCCTTTATGAGTTCTAGCAATGTGGGGGGTGGAGTCTTTTGGGTTTTCCATGTGGAGTATCAAGTCATCTGCGAAGAGTGAGAGTTTGAATTCTTCTTTCATGATCTGGATGGCTTTTATTTCTTTTGGTTGTCTGACTGCTGAGGTTAGGACTTCTAGTACTATGTTGAACTAGAATGGTGCTAGTGGATATCCCTGTCGTGTTCCCGACCTTAGGGGAAAACGTCTCAGTTTTTCCCTGTTGAGAATGGTATTCGCTGTCGGCTTTTTATATATGGCTTTTGTGATATTGAGGGACGTACCTCAATATCACAAAAGCCATATACAAATAGGACATAAACTGGGGGTTGCTGGAGGGGAGGGAATGAAGTGATGGGGCAACTGCGTGATGGGCATTAAGGAAGGCAAGTGATGTGATGAACACCGGCTATTACATGCAACTGATGAATCACTGAACTTTACCTCTGAAGCTGATAATCTACTGTAAATTAATTGAATTTAAATTAAAAAAATTAAATTTTTAAAAAATTGGAGAAAATAATCTGTTTGCCAGCAAGGAAAATCTCTCCTTGCTTGTCTCTGTGTGTCTGCAACCATGATTCAGCTCCTTGAGGATGATGGGCAGAACTTCCGTAATTATATTTCGATTGTTTTTCCTGCAGGTAACTCACCACTCGCTAATCTTCGGGGAGCATATTTCAAGCCAGAGAAGTGATTTCAGTTTTGATGGACTCATCCATAGCCTTTGGACTGCCTTCCCTCTAGCTTCTCTGGTGCCCATCCCGCCTTTTCCTCTTCTCTTATTCCATTTGTTTAAGCCTCCCTATGTGCTACTGTACAGATACGAAAGGTTCTAATCAGGCGGCATGCGAAACTAGGTATCAAACAAGAAGATAAAATGTCTAATTGCTTCAAATGTGGAAAGTAAAAAGAGGACCAGCATTTCCACCATTTTGGCTGGGAAATGAAGGCAATCGCAGATTTCTGGAGCATTCTCCCTAGCTGGACAAGCAGCAGCCTGAAGCCTGGAAGGGACTGCCAGTGTGTGTTTGCAATGTCAGAAGCCTGTGATTCTAAAAGTATCAGGTTTCTAGAAAAAAACAGAAGGCTACCTTTGGAGGATCAGAGAGAAATTTCCCACCCAGAGTGAGGCCCTAGGGTGAAAGGATTATTTTACCGTAGTCATTTGCCAAAAATCTGATTTCCTTGAGTTACACAGAAAGACAAATCACATTTTAAATAATCCAGTTTTATTTTTGTCTTATGCCCTGGAAAAATCTGACACGTGGAATTCTTGATTTTTAACTGCTAGGTGTTTAACATCACCCGTGGATTGCCCAGCATGTAGAAATACTTGTTGAAATTACTTTCATTCCAATAAAATGACCAACAGAATAACAGGATTAGACACTTTGTTTTTGCTAAGTAGCTTGAAGTTGGTATACATTATATACCTGGGATATGTGAGCCTTATCATTTTTATTCCATAGCATCTTGAAACTTAAAGACAGGCAAGAGCAACCTGCTGCCATGGCCAAATCTGGCCCACCACCTGTTTTTGTCAATAAAGTTTTATTGAAACACCACCATTCCCATTTGTTTACATATTGTCTATGGCTGCTTTCCACACAAAAGCAGAGTTGTGTAGTTTGGCAGAGACCACGTGGCCTGAAAAGCCAAAAATATTTATTACTTGACCCTTTACAAAAGTTTGACCACTCCTACTCTAAGAGGCAACATTTCCAGAACCAGTTTCAGAATCGTCATCTGTCCTGTGCTCAGACGTTATTTTTGAAGCTAAGAATGGAAAGGCAGAATGTGTTGTGATAATCTCTCTCACTAGTAGAGGTATTTTCTTTTTGAATGAAAACTAGGAAAAAAGTTAATTAAATTATTGGTTTGGTTTTTTTTTTTTTTCTCCTCAAAAACTTCTTAGGCAGTTGACCTTCTTTGTGAAATATAAAATTTATGCTCATATGTCTATGTGTTTTCATGCACCTCTAATGGTAACTTCCAACATCTTATCAGAAAAAGCAATCACTCCTACACTTTTGTGGGGTTGTTGACATTTTGGGGGTACCAATAAACATCTAAAGATCCTTTCTTCACAGTGAGAAATGGACAGATGCACATATACACAAACTTTGGGTATAATTTCAAGAGTTCACAGGGGTCTGAAGCCTCCTTGGACCGTCCAGGTGAATTACTTTATGGTAGGATGAGTCTCCACAGATGGAACTCCGGGCACCAGCCACTTTGAGAAGGGGACTGTGCAGGGGTTCAGGGTGATCCCAGCAGATGTGAAATATCTCACCTCAGAGGCAGTCACTGTGTTTTTCAAAACTGAGGTCTTAAAGGGTGTTTAGGCTACAGATGCAGATCCGTGTCCTGGTTCTGTGTGGTCACAGATACAAACAAAAACTTGAGGCAATGTCTGAATTGCAGAAGCTGTCATCTGGTGGTTAGGGGATCTCCAGGAATAGAACACAAATGCCGAGGTCAGAGGGGATAAACGTCCTGGGAATATGCAAACACTGCACAGCTCAGAGAGTTCCATGAGGGCCCCACACTTCATTGCAAGGACCTCTCTCTTATCTCTCAGTTTTGTCTACACACTAGACAAATGTAGAGTGGAAGTTAGTTTTACAGAAACATCTGTTCTGCCCAGGCAGATGTCATGTGCTCTTCCTATAACTCAAGTGACTACAGGATAACCAGGCCAAGTTAAAGACAGGAGCCGAGAACTCTCCGGCCAAGTGTCCGCTGGCACACTGACCCACCACGCTCAAAAGGGCTGGCCAAACACGGGTGTTTATCATTTCCTTGTAAGTATTATTTATTCATAGGTGGAACAGAGCAGGGGGATTTGCAAGCACTTGCCAAGTGGAATAAACAGTTATGTAAATCTTCCCTCCAAATTCAAATGTGAGATTAAGTGTTACTCTTAGGGGTCAACTTCTTACCAAAATCTCTTTTGTGGACCATGGCTACGCTAGGGGTAGGGATGGGGATGGGAAACCATTACTGGATGAAATGGCCCAAATCACAGAAGCCCTGTTCCTCGAAGTCAGCTCGTGAATGCTTCCTGCAGTGTTGATGAGTGTGGAAGGAGTGCAGAAGGAATCACCAAAAGCTCTTGATAGGCATGCTGAGATCCTGTCCCAGGGGAAAACTCTGGGCTGGCCCTATGTCAGAGCCTGCGATACAATAAAGAACCTCTTGCTGTTTGCATCCTGTGGCAGAGTTGAATTCTTGGGTAAGGGGATCCGCGGGTCTTTCAAGACTACCTTGCTTCCTAGATTAATTCCCGGAGTGCAAAACCCCACCTACCCGGTAATCAGCCACGTTCTTTGTCCACGGGCATCACCAAGTGACGCCTGGATCCAACATAGCAACAGGTTTTAGTCCTGATGACGTAAAAATAAACAGAAAATAATACCTGTCTCTAATAAATCTTTATCTTGAACATTTGGTGAGTCACTGCTGAGCCTTGATAATTTCTCTGCTAAATGAGAATTGTCTCTGCAGGTAAATGATCAGTTTATCCTTTCTCCTGTGAAAGGGAAGGGAAAATTGGAGAATTTCCCAACTGCAAATAGCACCCCCCGCCCCCCATATTCCTCTCTCTGTGAGACTGCAGATGTGTTACCTGAAAGGAACTGGGCTAGGAGTTAAGAAAGTGGGTGTTGGTTTTACCTCCCCAGTTGCTGAGTGGCCTCAGGCAAATCCTTTAACCCCTCTTGGGCTTGTTTCTTCAGCCATAAAAAGATCACTTAGGAGGGGATGATTTTTAAAGAAACTTCCTGCTCTAAAATGTGATTGTGTGAAGTTTGGGAATACCTTGGGACATTCAAAAGAACTTTAACTCCCACAGCAGGAACAGAGTCCCAGGAGAGATATGGCCTGTGTAGTTTAAACAACTGAATTGCAATAAGGCTTTTCCCATTAAGGCATTTGGTGTGGGCATGTACTTCATAATAACCTTCCCAGGAGCTCATTTAAAGCTCCATTAAAAAGCAAACATATTTTTCAAAATGAGCTCCTTCTAATTACTTGTTATTTGAGTTTTGCGTTTCCTTCCAATCTTGAGTTCTGGGCATCTGTGGATGCCCAGGCCAAGTCTGGAGCTCTCCAGAAAGATAATCAGTTTGATAAATGTTGTAGGTATAAATGACCAAAGGAATATAAACTACATGGATTTGTCTATTCTCCCTCCCTGTCCTGTTCTTTCTTCCCACTCCTCTGCATCACAGCCTATACCATTTAAAACGGTAACATAGGGGCACCTGGGTGGCTCAGTCAGTTAAGTGTCCCCCTTCAGCTCAGGTCACAATCTCCAGGTCCTGGGATTGAGCCCTGCATGGAGCCCCCCGCTCAGCGGGGAGTCTGCTTCTCTGCTTCTCCATATCCCCCTCTCCCCATCTTGTGCTCCCTCATGCATTCTCTCAAATAAGTAAAATCTTTAAAACAGTAATGTAAAAGCTAATGTTTGCTCAGTGCCTAATTGCCAAATGCTGTTCCAAGGGCTAACGCTAAACACAGCACTTAAAATATTCTAAGTCCTTTCCATTTGTTAATTAAGCAAATTCTCCCTAAATCCTGTAAAGTGGGTACTTTTCTTGTCTTATTTACCAACAAGGAAACTGAAGCACACAGAATAAGGAACTTGGCCAAGGTCACTCTGCTAATAAGTGGCAAAAGCAGGATCTGAAGGTGGTCAGGCTCCAGGATCCACACTTTGAATTACTTGACCGTAATGCTTTATACTGGGGCATTGTATGTTCGAGAAGCAATGTTCTATAAGAGGAGTTTTTAAAATGTCGTTCCATCAAGTAGTTCGCCGTCTAAGCCAAGGCTAATACAGTGATGATTTGGGATGACAAAATGGTTTCCATTTGATTCCAATGATTTCAGCCAAAAAGCAACAGCCACAAAATTGTGTGGAACCGCCGCAGGTGTTTCTGTGGTTTCTTTTCATCCCATAGTGCATTTCTGGAGAAACTGCCAGAAGTGTCTACTTTAGACCAAGCCAGAGTTCACAAATAAAACTACCTCCATTTAAGGCAGATGAGGCTACCACTTAGGAAGCCAACATTAGTATCTCTGGTTGGTGTATATTAAGTTGATTTGGGAGCAGTGATCATAATGGGCACTCCTTGCATTCACACACATAGACCGCTGATTTTCTTTGCCCCGTTTCTGGAAGAGGAACCCGAGCCTTGGAGTGCATGGTAATTCTCCTGGGTGCCACCTGCCTCTTAAGAACCAGGACTGAAGAACTCCGACTTGTAGCATGGGGCAGTTTCCATCTTACCCCATAAACCCACAGACATCAGACTGGCTGCCAAATCAGGTCTCAGAGGAATTGTATACAAGTTCTTTCTTTTAGCAATCCTGCAGATATGTCAAGTGGCCTCTTTCCATCACCAAGCCCAGGGGCATTGTCTGATCCTCAAAAATATGTGCTTGGAGGTAGTGGTGAGTAGGTGGGTGCCCACCTCATGTTTTTGACCCAAATGGTGGATCTAGTCACTAAGATGAGAGATCTTTTGAATAGTAATACATTTAAAGCTGAGTATTTTAGGGGCACCCGGGTGATTAAGTTGGTTAAGCATCTGCCTTCCACTCGAGTCAGGATCCTGGGTCCTGGGATGGAGTCCAGCATGGGGCTCTCTGCTGAGTGGGGAGCCTGCTTCTCCCTCTGCCTGCCGCTCACCCTGCTTGTGCTCTCCCTCTTTCTCTGTGTCAAATAAATAAAATCTTTTAAAAAAAAAAAGCTATTTTAATCAAATGCAAATAAAGTATTTTCAGTTTTTCTGTTCGTGATTTATTGTGACAGAACTTGTGGTGGAGAGAGTGCTTATGAGCGATTGTCTGTCTTGATTGACCAGAGTTACGATGGGAAGGTCAAGCTATCCTGGTTAAAGTTAAAAATTAGTTACTGTTCCCTACGATACAGTTGAATAAGCACATTAACAGTTTATAAAAGAGGTTGTGAAATCTTCTACGGGGGAAAAAAAAATATTATGTAACCCATTTGAAAGGGGAGACTTCCTCACCCCCCCTTCTCCAGAGGGGGCTGAACTGCACCACTGGGAGGTTCATTCCTATTTCATAACTATTATTAGTTCTCCAAAGGGCTTATCTTTTATTGTTAATATCATTTCTCTCTGAGCTGCTTTCTCCACTCTGTGATCTCCATCTACGTCACCACCCACACCTAGAGCCATTATAAACATGTCCCCAACGCCGGGCACTAATCTTCAGTAAGTAGAAACAGCAATGTCTTTTCTGCCTACCAACAGGTTTATAAACCTTGAAACATCAGTATGCCACGCCTTACTGGATTTTGTTGTCATGGTGGTTGAATATCCAGATGAAGCGTACCTGACAAATCCATGTAGACATCCACTGTAACAATGACTTCCAAAGTGAGTATTTTTTAAGCTGTATTGAAGAGCATTAAGAAGTATTTAGGATTGTAGCAGCCCTGTTATCCTAACAGTCTTCTGATCTAGAATTAAAAACACAGCAGTAGTGCCATTCATGTGTTGTTGTTGTTGTTTTTTTTCTAAATAAGCTTTAAGCACTATAAGCAGACAGTAAGGGCACTAGTATGTATAAGCTTCAACTTGTTTTAAATACCTTGCTTTTCATCATGGCTGTCATCGTTACCTACGTTTTAGGTTGTTGGACAAAATTGCTCTGACATAAGCTTTAAGTGCTTCTTTTGATTCTTTTAGAATCAAAGCTTCAATCAAACCTTAAAGCACAAGCTTTAAATGTCTTTGATTCTTTTAGAATGTGAAGTTCTACCAACAATAGGAATGACATTTTCCTTTTATGACAGAAATATGGTCTTCAAATGAAAAATCTTTTTAAAAATGTCAAGAATTTGTCCTCTATATTCTCTCAGAGGCAATATAGACAGGTGTGAGTGCCAGCTCCGTACACCAGCAAGGACACTGTAGCTGATTTATTTAATCTCTTTGCATCTGAGTTTCTTCATTTATAAAATGGACATAACAAAAGAAGTTGCTTTAGAGAGTTGATGAAGATCAAATGGGTTGTTTATATCCTTTAGAACTCAGTAAACATTCTGTATGGCTTAGCTATTATTATATCCCGTTACTAACCGTTAATGTTTATTGAGGATTTACCTTGTATGAGGAAGTCCTGTTACAAGTGCTTTACTCATCTTATCTTAATGATACTGTAAAACCCCTATTAAATAGGTACTATTATCTCCATTTTACAGATGAGAAAAATGCACAGAGATTTTCAGCAGTTTATCCAATGTCATACAACTGTTAAGTGATAAGACTGGGTTTTGACCCCAGAAAGTCTGGCTGTAAACCCATTTTAATTAAGTAGTATAACTACACAATAATACCTCTCAAGTCATTCTGCTTAATTCATGGCGGTTCAATGATACAGAAAATTGTCAGAAAAAATTCAAAGCAATGGGCAATGGGTGTTTCCAACCAAAATGCGTTCACTAGGGCCTGGAGGGTTTTTATTTTTTTATTTTTTGCACATATAGAAAATGTCATTGGAAAAATAACTGAATGTCTGATAATGAGGCATTACCTTATCTATCCAGTTACTCCTGAAAGAAAAGAAAAACAATTCCAAACCTTAAGATGGTAAGAGGTAAATCAAGAAAATATAGGATATATTGATACATATTTGCAAATGATATCCATTAAGGGGTTAATATAAAAAATATATAAAGAACTTTTTTTTTTAAAGATGTTATTTATTTATTTATTTGACAGACAGAGATCACAAGTAGGCAGAGAGACAGGCAGAGAGAGAGGGGGATGCAGGCTCCCCGCTGAGCAGAGACCCCGATGCGGGGCTCGATTCCAGGACTCTGGGATCATGACCTGAGCCGAAGGCAGAGGCCAACCAACATAGGAAAAAAATGTTCACTTTGATTGTGTAATTAGGACAATAGTAATTTCCAGTGCATGTGATCATGTGGTGGGACAGCAGAGGAACAGATTCAAACAGCCTCTGCAGGGCAGTTTGGTGACTTGTAGCAAAAGCCTCAAGCAAGCACATCTCCTACCCAGTAATTCCACTTCTAGGAGTTTATTTCATATAAAGAAATGCATAAATGTGTTCATTTAAATATTATTTATAGGGGCGCCTGGGTGGCTCAGTGGGTTAAGCCGCTGCCTTCGGCTCAGGTCATGATCTCGGGGTCCTGGGATCGAGTCCCGCATCGGGCTCTCTCTGCTCAGCAGGGAGCCTGCTTCCTCCTCTCTCTCTCTGCCTCTCTGCCCACTTGTGATTTCTCTCTGTCAAATAAATAAATAAAATCTTAAAAAAAAAAAATAAATAAATATTATTTAT
Source organism: Mustela nigripes (assembly GCF_022355385.1). NCBI lineage: Eukaryota > Metazoa > Chordata > Mammalia > Carnivora > Mustelidae > Mustela > Mustela nigripes. The sequence continues at coordinate 223,957,899 of NC_081557.1, read as the reverse complement.
AATAAAAATTTGGAAACTACCTAATAAGGAATTTATTATACATATGACCATGTAAATTTATCCTGAGGAAATTACCATGGATGTGTGCAAAGATTTATCAACATAGATGATCAACATAGATGTTCATGATAGTAAATAGTAAATTTTTAAAAAAGAAGAAAGAAAAAAATGATTCCTGTTAAAAAGGAATTAAATGAATTATAAAGCACCTGCATGGGGCACCTGGGTGGCTCAGTGGGTTAAGCCTCTGCCTTCTTCGGCCCAGGTCATGATCCCACGGTCCTGGGATCGAGCCCGGCGTCGGGCTCTCTGCTCATCGGGGAGCCTGCTTCCCTTCCTCTCTCTCTACCTGCCTCTCTGCCTACTTGTGATTTCTGTCTGTCAAATAAATAAATAAAAATCTTAAAAAAAAAAAAAAGCACCTGCATGATTTGGATATTATGTTACAGAAGTCCATAAACATGCATATGAAAAGAGTCAAAGAACATACACTACAGGTTAACAATCATAATTTCAGAATTGTAGTACTAAAAGCGAATTTTGCTTTAATTTTTTTATGTTTTTCAGACTTTCTGCATTAAGTACTTCTGTACTTCCATACTGGGGGAAAATAGGAATCTTATAATAAATGGAAATAAATATTTATTTCAGTGTGAAAAAAAATTCTGGCCCATATGATACAAGATTGTAAACTATAAGCAACAGAAAACCCAGCTCAAACTGCCTTGACAAGAAGGATGTTACTGCTTTTCATGTTTCAGGCATGGCTCAATCCAGCCCCCAGATAAAATTGTCAGGACTTGGTCCTTCTCTTGGGATCTCTTAAACTTACTTACTCTCTCTCTCTTTTTTAAATTGCTTCATTTTCAGGAATGCTCCCTCCATAAACTTCCACATTGCAAATACGATGGTGCAAATATGCCCAAAATGTTTCTATTCTCTTCCCCCTGCAAATTCTTCAACTGCCTTTTTCATAAGAGTTAAAATAAAAGTCCTTGATCTTATTTTCATTGGCCATTTTGGGACAGTTTTTTTTATCCTTGATCCAATCAAACACTACCGTGAATGGAATGCCCTGATTGGTTATGCCCCGGTCACATGTCCACTGCTGGAGCCAGGAGGTGGGGTCAGCGAGGGTGGCAGGGAGTGAGAGTTAGGGAAGGGTGGTTCTCTAAGACACGGTGGAGTTCCACGTAGAAAAGGAAGAGTGTGCAGGATGCTGGTGAACTGAAACCACAATAACAAAAAAACAAAAACACATTCACGACGAGATTTCAGTTTCTTTAGATGCTGGTGGTGCGTGGGCAGGAATAGAGTTAGCAGCCTTGAATCATTTAGGTCTCTTGTGTTTGCACATGACAGAGAATCCAATTAGACAGGGCTTAACAAAGACAGAGAATCTATTGACTTACATAATTGAGAAATCCAGAGGTAGAGCTAGCTGGCTTCAGCTAAGTCTAAGCCACCCGAGGGTCTGGCTCTGACAGTCTCTCCAGTTTTCAAAGTGGTAGCAGTTTTACCTCCAGATTCCACACAAAGGCTCCCGGCAACTCTGGGCTTTCTCTCCCCAGGGGAGCAAATTGCTGCAGCCGGTCCATACCTCACATCCTCACACCGCCCTCAGCATGATCCAGGGACAGAGAAACTGTAGCATTTTTCTATACAGGTCAGGTGATTGTCACTTCTGTCACTGGTCCAAATTAGAAGAGTAGGTAAAAAGGCTGGGTATTAATTCTTCCAATGTTTGGTAGAATTCACCAGTGAAGCCTCCTTATCCTAGACTTTTCTTTGTTTTAAGTTTTTGATTACTAATTCAATCTCTTTACTAGTAATAGATCTGTTCAGATTTTCTGTTTCTTCATGATTCAGTCTTGGTCGGCTGTATGCTTTTAGGTGTTGGTCCGTTTCTTCAAGATTGTCCAATTTGCTGGCATACAATTGTTTAGTCTCTTATGATCCTTTGTATTTCTGTGGTATTATTTGTAATGTCTCCTGTTTCATTTCTGATTTTATTTCTTTGAGTCCCTTCTTTTTTTCTTGGTATATCCAGATAAAGGTATGTCGATTTTGTTTATTCTTTCAAAAAAGCAGCTCGTAGCTTCACTCATTTTTTTTCCCCTATTGTCTTTTAAAACTCTATCTCATTTATAATTTCCATTCTGACCTTCGTTATTTCCTTCCTTCTGCTAACTTTGGTCTTCATTTGTTCTTCTAGTTCCTTGAGGTGTAAAGTTAGGTCATTTATTTGAGCTTTCTCTTTTTCCCTAATGTAAGTGTTCAGCGCTATGAATCATTGGCCCAAATTGGATCACAAGCTCATTCCTGACCAGTCTGCGTGGCCTAAGGAATGGGATGCATGGTTGGCTTGAGCCAATTATAGTCCATTCCTGGAGATGGGGGCCAGGTCAATGCCATCTTGACCCCGAGAACGGAAGAACGGTGTATCCCCAAGGAAAATCAAAGGGTGGGGAGGGGAAGAATCCATGCTGGGGAGTCCGGGCTCCAGACTCCAACTCCTTAGGAGTCTGAACTGTTTTAAACTCTACCTAGTTGTTCATTTTTGAATTGGAAATATTTATTAAAACTATATCCTGCTTGTGGCTTCACGCAGAATATTTCTAACATACTTGGCTAAATGAAGAAGCATACGTTGGTTGCAAATCTTCAGGCATATCTCCATTTTAAGTTTTTCAGATGTGCCTACTGTCATTTAAAGGGGGAGAGAAAATTACATCATCCTGTAAACTGCCCTTCACAGCCCTGGGAAACCTTTCTTCTCTTGGGTTGAAATAACCGAAAACTTGTTTTTATTTTTAACATGTATTTTCATGAAATTTTGTTGAGGGAAACATATGGGGCTTTGAAATGTCAGCACACTGGGAGGAAGGCAGGAAGTGTAAAGAGTTTTGTGCTCCTGTCTCTTTTATTTACAGAGTGGGTTCAAAGTCGTGCAGGGTTAGCGAGAAAAACAAACACAATGATCCCTGCCTGCTTGGGATGACATCTGTCCACCAGGACAGTCACTAGCTTTGGGTTTTGAAGGGTTTTCGGAAGATGGCACAGGAGTGGAATGACATGTTTTCATCTCCAGAAGAAAGTTTGCACGAATCCTTTCAGAAGCAACCTCTCCTGTGATAAATAAATGTGCCTCTGCCAGAGAAAGCAACAAGAAGACCTCAGCAACTGACGGCTTAAGAGAGAGCGAGAAAAAAAAAAAATCACCAAGGCTAATGTCATTGCAAATGAGGGACAGCTTTGAAGGTTACACGATTAAAAAATGCTCTGCGCAGACAACAGCAGGGCTGGGCATATGATGTGACTCACTGATCTGTTTTCCCACGTGGCAGCTGCTGCACGAAAATCCCCCATCTTCTCTCTCATGAGTCAACGGAATTCTGCTAAAGGGTCATAAAATGGCACTGAAAACATGTCTGCTACCAGGGCCCAGGAGATGATGGAAGTGGAGAGAGGGGGTCACCAAGGGAAGGGAAGTGGGTGTACCAGAGGCCCGCCCATGTGAAGGATGGCTCCTCTGGAGCCTGGGGCACAACGGCAGATGGGGACAGACACTCCAACACAAGCACTGGGTGCCCAGCCCTGGCTTCCGGGCTCCCAGCCACGCCCATCGCAGCGCGTGGACCGCTCCTCGCTCCTCAAAGACCTAGAGTCTCAGGCAGTGAAGGGAAACTTCCTTTTTCGATTCCCGGATTCTTGCCAAGACCATTTTATCTGTTGGATTTTCTTGGTCTCACAGACTGGGGTACTGTGAGATTCCATAATCATGGCTGAGTCCCCTCAAAGAAACAATTACCATCTCTCACATTTATAAAGAGCATTTCAAAATCTGAATTCAGCCGTGCTCACGTAAATGCCCACAGAGCACAGAATTATCCGGATTTCATTAAATGTTGAATTGATTAGTCATAAAAACGTCATTGCATTGGAAAACCATTTTAAGGTTAGATTTGATTTCACTTCGAAAGAACTTCTGAGTGGACACGATGACCTGATGAAACTCAGAGCCAATTGCAAATTCACTGAGCGCTTCATTACCATATGATTTCAAAAGCAAAAATGCAATAGTGTTCTAAAAAATTCTCAGTCAAAATTATGTTTAAAAGGAAGATAGGTGCATTTAACTCTATCTGCTAGGATGGAAGGTGGGACCTTTAAGAGAAAAGAGAGTTTGTACTTGAAGGCCCTTCAAACAGTCTGGAACCTGCTGAGTGCCTATGCACATGCGGTGCTTAAGTCCAAAGGTGCTCTCGGCTGTGAATCATATTAGAGCCCACGCATTCCTACACCAAACGCAACAGTTTGGGGCTCAGGGCATGCACAAACCTGAGTAGACACATTCCCACTCATTTAGTAACTAGTCAACAGATATTTTCATGCCTAGGATATTACAGGAGGTGTTCTGGGGACCAAGAATTCAGCCACAAAAACAAATAAATCTCTGTACTGATAGAACTTTCGGTCTAATGGGGCCAAGGACTATCACCAAATAAGTTAAATGTATAGTTTGTGAGGTGGGGGTAAGTGGTAAGGAGAAGGGTAAAGCAGAGAACACGTATGAAGTTTGCAGTTTTAAACATAGCGGCACGAAAGGACTTCATGGAGAAGGTGTCATTTGAACAGAGCATTGAAATTGGTGAGAAAGAAAGTCGGGCTGCTATGTGAGGGAAAAGCATTCCTGGCAGAGGGGAAGGCAAGTACAGGTGCCCAGAGGCTTGAAATGTTTGGGCAGCCTGAGAAAGAGCAAGAAACCAGCACAGTAACAGAAGCATCATCGAGGCTGGGACTAGCATTGGATAAGGTTGGAGAGCGGCCTGAGAACTGCACCAGGCTGGGTCTCCCGAGCCATCGTTAGGGGGTTAGACTTTATTCTGAGTGAGATGGGGAGCCGTTGGAGGCAACAGTGTGGCATGGCCTGATTTAGATATTAACAAGATGACCTGGCTACCGTGCTGGCACAGACTGAAGGTGACAAGCACAGAAGTGGGTTCATCATAGCATCTGCTGTCGCTATAGCATGACTGGGGGCTGCTACTGCAGTCAGCGTGGTGAGAAACACGGGCAGCTTGGACCAGTGTGAGTGTGGGATGCAGATACGGAGGACTGAAGAGGCTGGATCTGGTTAGACGTTCAGTTCTTACCTTTTTTGTCTGTGTAGATGCTTCCCTCCTCACTCCACCATTCTCCACTCTGTTCAGGGTGCACAGAAGCAAAACAGAGTCAGGACAGGTGCTTTAGGACCTCAGAAGAATGGGCACACTTTTCAGTCATCCCCGATAATAGGGATTTCATCCTAGCTATCTTGCTGTCCACAAACCATCCCTGGTCCCCAGAACCCTCATGGGCCTCTGTCCTGAGAGAGGAGACAGACGCCCAAGGTCAGAGCAAGGTGCTCACAAACAGGAAAGAAAAAAATTCCAGCTACTCTTGTTTTAGGAACCAGTTAGTTGTTGGGGATTTGTTTTGCCCTTGCTTCCAGCAGCAGGCTCCCTGGGAGCTATCATCTGAAGAACACTTGACAAGCCAGAGACTCTGATCAGTGTGGCTTCCACACTGGGCCACAGCACTCACTGCTGGGACCCACGGGACTCATCTGAATCTGCTTTGGAGGATGTTTCTTCAAACCATGTTGGGCTTTTTCCCTTTCAACGTTTTATTTTGCTATAATTTCAGACACAGAAAAGTTGTGAGAATATGACAAAGATTTGTCACACATATCCCCCAAATGTTAACATCGACTACATTTGTTTTATACCCCACACACATTTCTTACCTGAACTTTTTGAGAGTCTTTTGCAGCAAACATGACCAACTCCTTCCATTTTGCCCAGGACCTTCCTGATTTTACATGGAAAGTCCTGCCTCCTTTGGCTCCAGGCAAACTGAGACAACTGGTCACCCTAGCTACAGCCATGATGCCCACTTATCTGTCAATACCTCAGGGTGTATGTACTACAAACAAGGACATAACTAACTATTGTATGGTTAAAAAAAAATCTGGAAATGAACTTTGATACAAAAGCCTCTTCAATCTACAGATGACAAAGTTTTCAGATTTTGCCAATCTTCCCAATCAAGTCTTTTGCAAAAGAGAAAATCCCAGATCATGCTTTGCATTCACTTGTCATGTTTCTTTTGTATTCCTTCATCTGGACCAGTTCCTCAGTCTTTGTCTTTTGTGAGGCTAGTATTTGTGAAGAGAATAGGCCAAACATTACGTAGAATGTCCCTCAGCATGGGTTTATCTGATGTTTTCGCACAATTAGATTCAGGTTAATTGTCTTTGGCAGGAATCCCACAAAAGTGAGGCATATGGTGTTGATTTATCCCAGGAGCAGGTATATTAACTTTGATCACTTGATGGAGGGGGGTTTCTGCCAGGTTTCTCCCCTGTGAACTCGCTATTTTCCTTCTTTATTTAATAAGTAGATTGTAGGGAGACATTTGGAGACTATGGAAGTATCTCATTTCTCATCAGACCTCTCATTTGCTTCAAAAGCCATTGAGGATTCTTGCCTGCATTATTATTATGATGGTTGCCCATGGCTGAACTTTATTTTTGAATATTTTAACAGTGAGAATCTTCAGTAGAAGAGTGCATGGGTTTATGGAGAAAAAAAGTTAGAGATAATTACAGTACAATGTAGCACGGGATGGCAAGCTATAAGACCCTGGGTAAAAGCTAGCCCAACACCAGTTTTGTAAAGTTTTATTGGAACATAGCCATGCCCAACTGCTTCCCTATTATCTACGACTACTTTCACACCACAATGGCAGAACTGAGAGACTGTATCAGAGACTACGTGGCTTGAAAAGCCCAGTGTATTTACTACATGGTCCTTAGAGAAAATATTTGCTGACCCCTGATAAAAGGGGGAGGCCTCCTTTGAATTGAACCTCAGTTCTGTTTAACTCATAGGTAGGGAGCACTCATCTGCTCTATAAAGCCCTGAGGGGTGGGTTACAGCAAGTAATGGGTGTTCCTGCCCCGAACCTGGTAAGGTATAATAAGGCTTCTGCACTTGGGTTACCATACATACTACGGAGATGTCATGTCATGTCTTACTTAAAAGAAATTAACTCTATTTTTCTTTTAAAGTATAACTGTATATTATCAAGAAAGAAAATTACACCAAGATATAGTGATTAATTACAATTACTATGATTAGCCTGACCCAAATCTTTGCATGTCAAAGTATCGCCAAATCATATAAGAATGTCCTCTTTATTTCTAGCAAATCATTGGTACAACAGAACTCGAGGGATTAAAAGAATTTGAACCGCTTTCAAAATGTGTAACATAAGCGGCCCCTGGGTGGTTCAGTGGGTTCAGTGACAGACTCTAGATTTACACGCAGGTCATGATCTCAGGGTCAGGAAATGGAGCCCTGAGTCAGGTTCCGTGCTCAGCAGGGAGTCTGCCTGAGATTCTTTCACTCCCTCTGCCCCTCCCCCTACCCCATGCTCTCTCTCTCTCTCTTTCAATAAATAAATAAGTCTTTTTTTTTTTTTTTTTAAAGTGTGTAGCATGAAGACAGAATCTGTTTTGGCACTAGATTCAGTAAAGATAAATAATAAGGGTTAATGGGAGGTTGAAAGTATCAATTAGTCATTTACATGTGAAGTCACTTTTATTTCCAGAATGAGTCTTGTTTACTAGAGCTCCAGGCAAGATTAAGCTAAATTGAGTGTGTTGCTCAGAAGGCTCTGTTTTGTGATAGGAAGAGGAAGTTCTGGAAAATCAATTAAGAACTCAAAGTAACTTAATCTTGTTGATTGTTCCCTTTTATAGGGAACACCCATGCCATGCAGTGCTGGAAAGACCAGCTCCAGGAAAAGATCAGGCCCAGCCTATATGATTAGAGAGTTATGTATCTTTCTGGTGAATTTTGTCTAAACACACACACACACACACACACACACACACACACACACAAATCTAGATTATTTCTAAAGTCAAAGCAACAATTTTTTATTGGTAAAAGCCATCTATAGAAGATTCTTGCTTGACATAGTGTTGGGATAAGTAGGCACAAGAGAGTAGTCAAAGAAAGTAGGCAAAGTAGGCAAAGAGAGTATTAGGGCACCTGTCAGGGTCAGTTAGTAGAGCATGTTGACTCTTGATCTCGGGGTTCTGAGTTTGAACCCCATGCTTGGTGTAGAGATAAAATCTTAGAGACAAAAAAGAATTTTCATGACCGATAGAGTTCTTACTAAAGATTATTACTTTATACTCTAGGGAAGCATGAGACTTAAAGCAGACAGTGCAGCTCCAAAACTGGATAGGATATTGAAGACTTGGAAGAATATAAAAATGAAACCCCAAATAATTACAAAATAGCAGAAGATAGAAAAGGAAAAGTGGATTGATTGGTGTAAGACTAAAGCACATGAACTTCTTCTGCCCAAGACACTCACTGAAGTGGATGATAGAAATTAAGCTCAGGCAACAAAGAACCGCTGAGTCCTGAAATGGACATCTAGGAAGAAGAGAGGGAGAAGAAGAAAGGCTCTCCTCTTTCAAGTCTCCTGCGGCCACTTCTGGTGTCACAGAGCATAGGTATCCTTTGCTCTAAACAAATCGTTACAGATTGCATATCTGTCCTCCCCCCACTCCAAATTCTTATTTTCAAAGCCTAACCCCAATGGGATGATAGTAGGTGAGGGGGCCTTTGTGGGAGGGACTTAGGTTAGATGAGGTCATGAAGGTGGGGCCCTCTTGATGGGACTAAAACCTTTATTTTTTTTATTTTTATTTTTATTTTTAAAAGACTTTACTTATTTGACAGACAGAGATCACAAATAGGCAGAGAGGCAGGCAGAGAGAGGAGGAAGCAGGTTCCCCACTGAGCGGAGAACCTGATGCGGAGATTGATCCCAGGACCCTGGGATCATGACCTGAGCCAAAGGCTTTAACCCACTGAGCCACCCAGGCACCCCAGGACTAAAGCCTTTATACAAAGAGGAGGAGACACAGGCTCTCTCTCTGTGATGTGAAAATGCAAGGAGAAGATGAGGGTCATCTGCTAACCAAGAAGAGGGCCCTCACCAGATACCGAATTTGCTGACGACACTTTGCTCTGGAACTTTCCAGCCTCTAGAACTGGGAGAAGTAAATGTTGTTTAAGCCACCCAGTCTGTGATATTTTTGTTATAACAATCTGAGCTGAGGCACAAAGCAAACACTCTTCTATCCAGAAGAGTTGGGGGAGGGGTTAGGTAGAATTTTCGGAATAACTGAATATTCTAGTATCTTAAGAGTTCTGGAACTCTATATTTCTTTACAGCTGCCTAGACATTTTCACATACAGTGACTGATTTTATTATCACAGCACACCCTAAAATAGGCATTATCAGCCCTTTTTTGCAGATGGAAAAAACCAAGGACCAGAAAAGTGAAGGAAGAGAGGGTCCCAAATTAGCCAATCCATGAACCAGGGCCTCTTGAGTTCAGATCAGGACATATCCTAGAGCATTATGAAGACTCTGATCTGTCACTGCATTGGTCCGGTGTGCAGCAGGAAGCAAGTGTTCACTCCGGATGGTTGAAATGAAGAGACTCTAATGAAAGGGTTCCTTATAAGGTGTGGGCAAGGTGCAGAGCACAGCATGAAGTGGGAGCATTCAGATGTCTGCAGAACTGGGGAGCTGAAGGAGAAGCAGAGGGGATAGTCTTCCTCAGTGCACAGCATTGGAGCTGCGGATGTGAACTGGGCTGCTGGGCAGGAAGGGCCCAATGATGGACACTAAAGCCAGAGGCAGTGGGAAGAAACACTCCAGCCTCCCGCAGCCTTCAGTTCTCCAGCCTGTTCTTGCACCAGCCATCAAGTGAGTCAGCCAGAATGAGCTCATCTGCTTAAGTGGCCTCCCTGGGCAGAGGGCAGGATGGTGGAGTGTGGATTTAGGAGGGGACAGGAAGAAGGCCCGCAATGAAAAGGGAATAGCCAGCACTCCAACTCCATAAAGGAATACCCTAAAAAACGCTTACTCTAAAATAATGTTGAATAGAATTTATACAGGCTTAGGCCCATTATCCCTTACCTGAAGCTCTTTGGGTCAGATGCATTCTGGGATTCAAAATATTTTGTATTCTAGACAGATCATAGTGACATAAACTATATATTATATAATGCCCCCAAACAGAAACTAGGGCACCGCCTGTCATCAAACACATTCATATGCTTGCAGCAAAAGGCATGACTATTTGCTCTAAGTGAGATAAATGAGTATAAATAACTTTTCCTTAGCCCAGGTTAGTTTTTGCTACCAAATGAATTTTGGAATTGTGGACAAGGGATTATTGCCAGTAGTTTAATGTTCGGCAAGCACCCTAGGATTTTGTAGCATTTTATTGTCATTATTATGAATGCTGATTGTCTTTCTTTCGCTAGCTTATTATGTGTATGTATTTTTCGGGATTAAAAAAATGCAAGTTTACCTCATATAGGCTTTTAAAAAAAATATTAATTTAAAAATAAAAGAACATGGTGATCCCTTTTGCGAAAGAGTCTCTGGCCTGGAAATGATTCACGGCAGAATTCAGCTTTAAATAGCAAGCACCCTGCTCCTTACAATTTGGCTTTGTCGACAAAAAAGTGGAGTGACACACTACTTCTCCTGAGTGGCACTGGGTACTATGTCCTGGATGGGACCCTGACAGTGAAGAGAACATCACCCCCACTCTATCCTCTTGGATTCTTGGCGTGCTCTGGAATGCCCACATTAGCAGCACGAGGAATGGTTTCACGGAACTCCATAGCGATCTTCAGTGGTAACTTTGTTGGCAGGCATTCCTGGTCTCTGAAGCTCTGAAAGACACAGTTCTCAGAACGACTTAACAGGAAGCCTCACCCATGAACAGAGGAAGCCGAGGAAGGAAGGAAAGATGGCAGTGCTGGGGGAGGGGCGGCAGAGCAAACAATAAGCAAAGTCACATGCCTTGGGACCGTGTCTACGTGGTCAGAGGAAGCACCCCCATCTGCGCCTTCCCTGCTGCCCCCCAACACTCTTCTAGGTACCCGGCCTCTGCTGGCCCAGATCATTTCTCATTTCCCAGGCTGACTCAGACATGTCCTGCCTCAGGATATTATGTTCTGGAACGCCTCCTCTCCCTGCTCCTCAACCTCCCAAGTCCATTGCCCAGCTATCACTTTCCCATGATGCTCACCCTATTTTACTTTTGTTGGAGGAATTAATTGTCTTATTCCATTTCCGAAATTAAAAGCTTTGTCCACTTACTACTTTTTTCCCATTAATTCATCAAGCATTTATTCAAAATCGCCTCCGTGTAGCTAGGGTGCTTGGCTTCAGACTTTGAAGACAAGTGAGAAAAGGTTCGTGCGTCACAGAGCTTACAGTCCAGTGGGAAAAGGTGGGCAATAGGAGAACAGAGGAGTCTGGGAGCATGCAAGAGGGACAGGCTGCCCAGCTGCGGTGCCTGCTTGTGGGGGGCGGTAGAGGAAGACTGAAGCCTCACAGGCAGGTGGGAAATAGACCAGTGAATGGAGGGGAAGGCTGTTGCTGGCACAGGAGAGCATGGCACGACACCAGAGGCCTGAGGATCGAACTGTATTCCAAGAACTGCAGGTCACCGAGCATAACTGGTATGCGGAGGTCAGGCAGGAGAGGTGAGGTTGGACGGTGAGCAGCGGCCTGATGCTGAAAGGTCTTGGCAACCCTGCTATGGGATTTAGGTTAGTCCCTGGTGGCATCTGAGTGGCCTGGAGGGATGAGGCATCCGGTGAAGTCACAGATCAAGGTATGATCATCTGGCATCTCAGGCTGAGTTCCCACAGAAGCAGATTCTGAAACAAAGATTCAAGTGCAAGCAGGTTAATTGCGAGGTGATCCTAAGAACTCTAGGGGTGTGGGGAAGCGGGAAGGGAAGGTGGCCACCACAGGGAGCGTGGACAAGCACGTTGTCGCTGTGAGTGTCTCTGCTCATGCCTCTGAAAAGCTGTAGAATGAGTTTTAGAGTCATTTCACTTGATGGGCAAGTGACTGGGGCTCCCGTCAGTCTTTGTTCAAAGGTGGTTCTCAGGGGCTTCTGCACCCCAACACTGTGGCCTGCCCTGCATGAGGGGCCATGGGCGCCTTCAGTCAGAGAGGACCTGCGAGAACCAGAGAGGCGCTTGAGGAGGAAGCCACCGGTGTAGATGGTTTGTGTCCTACGTACGTCTGGTTATCCAGATGGAATAATCTGGACATGCATGGCAGTTCTGGCAGTCAGGGCAGGAGATGGATGGCTCACACAAGGGGGAAGAGAAGAGAGCTGTCGGGGGAAGGCAGACTTGAGGAGGTGTGGGCAGGCGTGGCAGCCACGAGGAGAGGTAAGTGGCCAGGAGTCCCAGCACTCCGAGGGCTGAAGGGGGAACCACTGCCTCCTCACCCCTCGGGCGGGACAGCCCTGAGGCTTGTTCTACAACATCGTTTTCCAGAGGTCTGAGCCCAATGTTCACCATAAGCACCATGGATGTCCCCTGGATTGGCCGCTTTCGCTTTCCCGGCCCACTTCCCCGCGCCCCTAACTGGCCCTATTTCATCCAGTTAACCTTCTCGGTGGGAGATGGTGAGAGATAGAATGGAGGAAAAGAGTGTGTGATCAGGAGTGTGATCTTATGGAGAAAACTGTAGCCCTGCCCAGGGACAACTTGCCAGACAACAAGCTGAGGGCAAAAGCATCACATTCCTTCTCTTGCCCGGGCCCCAGCCCGAGGACGGGGATCTCCAGTGATGTGATGCTTCCCAAGAGAAGCTTCTCCCAGGGCACAGAGCAGGGAGAGCAAATCAAGAAGACCCAACTCCTGTCTCCCGCCAGGAGAGAGGTGCAGCCTTTAACCTGCACTATTCCGATTGGTATTTCTGCTGCCAAAGAACTCCTTTCATGGCAAATGCGGCTTTATCTGACCCCACCTTATACTTGTGAACTCCTTGTAATATAATACAGTATCTAAATTACTTTTCATTGACCCCATACTTCTTCTTCTTCTTTTTAAAAGATTTTATTTATTTATTTGACAGACAAGAGGTCACAAGTAGGCAGAGAGGCAGGCAGAGAGAGGGGGAAGCAGGCTCCCTGCTGAGCAGAGAGCCTGATGTGGGGTTCAATCCCAGGACCTTGAGATCACGACCTGAGCCGAAGGCAGAGGCTTTAACCCACTGAGACACCCAGGCACCCCGACCCCATACTTCTTTTGCCTCAAAACAACCAGGTCGGCTGGGCAGAGCAGGTGTTAGTGTTCATTCCCTATTGATCCAGGAGCCCAAATCTTATCTTTAGCTTCAAAGTCCAGCATTTGCTCCAGTACACTATGTCCTTCCAGGAGTCAAGGTCGTCAGTGCTCAGCAAGGACCGCACTCTGAGTGTTTGCCATACATCTTTGTAATTGCTTAGCTGGTACTCAGTCAGTAACCAAACTTCTCAATTTCTGAAGGTCCCAGTTAGCGTCAACTTTCTTGGTTTGATAACAATCTGACCTAAATTAGACGTGACCTCGGTGGTGCTACAGATGGTCTGTGTGTGCCCTCCACCCACCAAATTCATGTGTTGAAATCCTAACCTCCAGTGTGGTATTATTATGAGGTGGTTAGGTCATGAGGGTGGAGCCCTCAAGGGTGGGATTAGTGCCCTTCTAAGGGGCTGCAGAGACCAGAGTTTTCCCTTTCACCATGCAAGGACACAGGGAGTAGACAGGCATCCGTGACCTAGGAAGGGGGCTCTCACCAGACCTGGAATCTGTCAGCACCTTGATCTTGGACTCCCCAGACTCGAGAACTGTGTGCAATACATTTCTGTTGCACCTGATCGATGGCATTTTGTTATGGTGGCCCAGATGGTCTAAGGCAGGAGGGTACATTATCTCTCTTAAACTGTGGAACTTCATGGAAAATCTACTTGGGCAGAGGGAGGCCGACAGAACTAAACTTGCTGAATGCCTACTGGGTGCCAGACAATTTGTAAATGCTGTCACTTTACAGATGGAGAAACCAGAGCCCAGAGAGGCTGAGTCACTTGTTCAAGGTTACACAGTAGGGCAGAGCCAGGAATGCAATCTGTGTCCCACTGACTCCAAATTCCATATTCTTCTGTGCTTCAGTAAAGGTTTCCAGTGGATGATGGCTAAGAAAATCAATATTTTTTGAAACACGACAAAGAGGGTAAGGAATGATTTTGGGGTCCCCCGTGACACACGCATGATCCTTCTCTTGCAGGGACGCGTCCTTGAGCTGCACTGTTGGCAGGCTGGGGGCCTGGGCTCCGGATCCAGATGGCCACCATCCCGCTTCGGCTGGTCATTGATCCTTTATTCACTGTGTAACTTTAGATGAGTTATCCAAGTTCCTAGTGCCTCAGTTTCCCCACCCCCGCAAAGTAGGGTCAATAATATCCTTGCCCCTAGATGTGTAAGGGACATTAAGCAAAGCTCAGGGTGCCTGGTGCAGAGTAACCCACCAGGAAGATCAGCCGTGAGGATGTCTCTGACCCATGACCCGTCCTAGAAAGTGTAGGGGTGGACCTGGGAATGCCGGGAGTCCAGGACCCACAGGCGCCAGGACAAACGACCGCCGTTCCCTCTGGGTGGAAGCGTCTGCACCCGCCAAGCGAGCGGCACATTGAGGGGTGGGCGGGTCTCATCAGAAACGTATTTTGGTCTGTGGTTTCCCTGAGGCATTTTTATCTTTCCCAAATGACCCCCTTGGGAAAATGAGGCAGCTCCATATATAAAAATAGCCAGGATGTGAGAGAGGAAGTGAGAGGTTTCCCAAGAGAGGGCAGAGCCGCGGTGGTAGGAGCTCCGAGTCAGCCCCGCACCTCCACGGGGTGGCCCCTCCTCAGGATTATCCAACCAGCCCAGGGATCTGAACGGCTTCCTCCTTTCTGGACAGAGACCATTGTCTTGAAGACAGTGGTGGCTCCTCTGTGTTGGTCTGACCTTGGCTGAGGCTGGGCGGTTACCCGGCTCTTCACCTCTACCTCGAGAGGGGGAAGGACTCTGTATCCCTGCTGTGCTTCCCAAGGGAGGGCTTGTCAGCTGAAGCCGCTAAGAAACTCCTGCGATGTTTTAGCGAAAAAAGGGAAGCTTTTGCCTTCTTGTGGAAGTCAGAGTTTAGGGGAAGGAGGTGTCTGAATTATTCACTCACTCACCCACCCACCCACCAGTCACTGGGTGTTGTGTTAGCTCCCAGGGCTGCCCTACCCAGGCTTGAAGAACAGGGATTTATTCTGCCACAGTTCTGGACGCCCAAAGGCAAGGGGTCAGCAGGGCCACGCGCTCCCCGGAAGTTCTAGGGTTCAACCCTCGGTTGCCTCTCCCGGCTTGGGGTACTTGCCAGCAACCTTTGCATCCCCTGGGTCATGTCTGTGAAGTGTCTGTGCCAGCACTGCCTCTGTCACCCCATAGCCTCCTTCCCTCTGTGTCCTGTCTCTTCATGTGGCCTCTTAAGAGGATGCCAGTCATCAGATTTACAGCCTGTCTTAATCCAGTATGATCTTGTCTTCCCTAGTGGCATCTGCAGAGGCTCTACATCCAAATAAGAGCTCATTCTGAGGTTCTCTGTGCCTTTGAATTTGGGGAGACACTATTCAACCCAGTTCAGGTGTCTTCTTTATGCCAGATACCCCGCCAGTGAGCCTGGATATAGAGACGAGTAAGTTCCCCCACGATGTCACAGTCTACAGAAGAGGTAGACACAGAAGCAAATGATCGGGCTGCCCTGCCCTGAATGCGAGCTAATGCTTCACATTTATTGAGCACTTACTAAGGGCCTACCACAATATACATTTTCTATCAATCAGTGAATACATGGCTAAAGAAAATGTGGGATTTATATGACAGGAAACATTATTCAGCCAGAAAAAAAAAAAAAAAAGGAAATCCTGCCATTCGTGGCAACATGGATAGACCTTGAGGGCATGAGACTCAGTGAAAAAAAGTCAGGGAAGGACAGACACTGTATGACCTCACTTATTTGTGGAATCTTAAAAAAAAAAAAAAAAAAGAATTCAGAAATACAGAGAACAAATTTGTGGTTTTCAGAGGCAGGGGTTTGGGGATGGGGGAAGGAGGGGGAGGGGGTCAAAACTTCCAGTTGTCAGAGAAGCAAGTCCTGGGGAAGTAACATACAGCATGGTGACCACAGTTGAGAACACTGGATTGTATATTTGAAAGTTGCTAGGAATAGATCTTAAAAATTGCAATCATAAGAAAAAAATTTGCAACTATGTGAGGGGATGGATGTTAACTATACTTATTGTGGCTATCATTTTGCAGTATACACATAAATCATTACAGTGTACATCTTAGACTAATATAATGTTATATGTCAATTATATCTCAATAAAACCAGAAAAAGTGTAAAATTTTGAAAAAAATTTTTTAAAAAGGTGCATTCAAACTCATATCACCCTCCTAGAAGGCCCAGGAGGTGAATACTACTATTCTCTCTGTTTTAGAGATGGGGAAACTGAGCTCCCCAAAAAGCTGTAGGTCAGAGCTCGCTCCCTTGGTTCTGGAAGCCAGGGCACACCTCCCTGAGGAGCTGGCATGGAGGCAGAGACTGTTGGAGGAGAAAACGGGAGCTCTGGGAAGGCTGGAGGGCAGATGGGGCGAGCAAATGTTCCAAGCAGAGGGAAGAGCCAGCGCCAAGGCCGTGAGTCAGGCACAAGCTTAGCATGTGTGAGAGGGAGGGAGGAGGCGGCCGCCTCACAAAGAACTAACTGCCTGAGAAGCCAGGTGAGCTTAGACCGAGGGGCCCTGGGGCCAGACTTAGTCTTTTTAAGAGTCTCTTGGGCTGTTGCTGGAAAACGGTCCACAGCAGAGCAGGAGGGGCCGATGGCTCAGCTCAGAGCAGAGGTCAGGAGGAAGGGCTGGGTTTGGCTTGCTGTTGACAGGACTGGTGATGGATGTGAAGGGGAGGGGGTCGAGAAATCCCAGCTCACAGCCTGAGCATCTGGGGGTGAGCATGCCGTGAGGAGGTGAGGCTGATGAGGTCGGGCAGGAGTAGTTGCCTGGGTTTAACATGTGTGTTAGGCATTTGTTGGCATCTGAAGCCAAGGGACTGAATCAGAATGGGGCCTTCCCAGGCCACAGTCATGTAGTTCCGGGGAACCTGGTTCCCAAACCTAGAGGTCCTGTAGAAAACTTGGGGGGCGGGGGGGCATGTTGGAAATACAGACTCCTGGGCTTTATCTCAAACGCGCTGAGTCCTGATGGAAGAGCGTCCAGGAGTCTGCAGGGCTAGGAGGCCTACTGTCCTTCCAGAGTCAAACTTGCTTTCCTTAAGCACTTCCTCTGGGCCAACACTTTTCAGTCCTTGTTTTTTTAAAATCTCATAAGAATTCCATGAGATCCTTTCTCCCCTCCCTCCATCACAGATGAGAACCAGAAGGCTGAGAGCATCTCAGTCACTTGCCCTTGTCTCCCAGCAAATTCATTCGAGCGGCTGGGGGACGGGGAGCTGGGCGCCTCGATCTTGAGTGCATTTCATGAATCTCTTGAATCTTCAGGCCTCTTTCTTTCAACCAAGGCCTTTCTCCGGTGCCTGGGGCTTACTTCAGAAAAGCGGTGTCCAGCTTCTTGTCCCGAGTCTGACTTAGAATGTTGCAACCGCCTGTGGATCTCCTCTTTGAGTAAATATTTAAAGCGGATTTAAATTTTTCCTCTTCAACCTTTCTAAATAAAAATAAATCTCGCCCTCTGGACTGTGTCCACTTGCTTCCCGTTTATTTAAGAGCTCCGTTTATCCTGCTGAGTGTCGGTGAAGTGGGGCCCAGGCAAACAGAGGATGCCTGTGGTCAAGGAAGGAGAAGGTTCTGCAACATGGATGGACCTTGAGGGCATGAGACTCAGTGAA
The DNA here is from genome assembly GCF_022355385.1 of Mustela nigripes. Classification (NCBI taxonomy): domain Eukaryota; kingdom Metazoa; phylum Chordata; class Mammalia; order Carnivora; family Mustelidae; genus Mustela; species Mustela nigripes. The sequence continues at coordinate 223,940,031 of NC_081557.1, read as the reverse complement.
AAAAAGTCAGACAGGGAAGGACAGACACTGTCTCCCCCCCCCCCACACACACCCCGCCGATCCCCTCCAACCCCCACCCCCACCCCCACCCCCGCAGCAAGCAAGCTTGCTACCAGGCTCATTTGCAACCCTTGCATTTGGCTGAGTTGCACCCCCGGAGATCAGCTCTGGAGGGAGTCACGCCCCAGACAGATTCCCAGATACGGAGGTAAATGCTCACGATCTACCGTCAGGGATCACAAGTTGCAGACTTTTTAATGATGAAAAAAATGCTGTTTGTTTTCTTTTTTAGGAGTTAGATCCCCGGGCCCCCAGAGACAAGTCGACAGAATGAGAAAGTAAGTGACCACTGACTTCCATCTGAAGTAATTTTAATCCACGGAATTCCAGAAAAGTCCACTTTTCCTACTTCAACCGCGCCCCCTCTTCCCTTTGTAATTTAGCCGCCGTTTCCCAAAGACACGCAGCAGTGAAGATTCTCGCTCAGAAGGCCCTGCAAAATCAAACAGGGAGAAAGAGACATCACGCCCCTCCCCTCGCCACCCTGTCTGTCCCCCTGGTTCTGCCAGAACTCCACCGGCTTGCCAAGAGCCACCCAGGAACAGATTTCCTGTCTCATCTGCTGCATCTGGTCGTCCACTCCTACTCCCTGTTCATCCCCCCCCAAAGGCACTGCTGGCCACAAACCCGCTGCAGACGCCGAGCTCGCCCTGGCGCTGATGCGCGCGGCTGCAGCCGCCCTCCCTTCTGCTTCTTCCGGAAACGCAGAGAAGCAGCCGCCCTCCCTCCACCCAGCCAGGTGACACCGGGCAGCTCTCTGGTGGCAGGGCCACGTCCAACCCCCCCGCCCAGGAAGCCAAGCCTTTACCATCTATACACTCGCTCCTCTATTCCATGCCCGCGGCTTACACTTAGCTGGGAATAACCTCACCTCCGGTTCAAGCCACGGGAAAGTCAGGAGGCTTGGGTGGTATTTCAGGCTGAGTAATTGCCTTGCTGGGGTGGGGGTGGGGGTGGGGGTGGGGGTGGGGGTGGGGGTGGGGCGCTGGCTGAATCCTTTCTGAGCCACGGTGTCTCTGACTTGAAAACAGAGATCTCCCAGGCAATAGGTGTTTGTCAGGTGCACTGAAATCGGCTACTAAAAGATACATCTTGATTTTAACAGATGAATCCTGTTTATTTTCTTCTCCCCCCCCCCCCACCTTTTCCTTTTTGGTTGGTCTGGAGCATCCTCAATGCCTCCTTGGTGGGTGCCCCAGGCAACCTGTGTAGACAACCTACTATTTATCTGTTATGGACCGGATATTTAGGTTTCCCCAAATTCATATGTTGAGGTCCTACCTCCCAGAGTGCTGGGATAGGGAGGCGGGGCCTCTGGGAGGTACTGAGGGTAGAGCCCCCATGGTGGGATTAGTGGCTTTCTAAGAAGAGGAAGAGACCTGGGAATGTCCTCTCCTGGTCCCGTGAAGATCAAGGCGGCCATCTGCAAGACACGAAAAGGGCCCTTACCGAGAACGAGATCTACTGACACCTTGAACTGGGACGTCGGCCTCCAGAACTGTCGGAAATAAATGTCTGTGGATGAAAACCAGTCTGTGAGATTCAGTTATAGCAGCTGGAGGAGACGTAGACATTATCCTTCCGCCACTTTTCCTCCATGTTCATATCATCATCCATAACCATCAAAGAACATCTGTATAAATACATATATGTTTATCATTGTTTCCTTCTTTTTATATTTTTCTGTATCTTGCTTTTTGTTTGTTTGTTTCCTGTAGCACCTAATGGAATCCCTCTTAATTCACTCAGGCTAGCTCTAAGTTATCTTTCTGAACAGCCACAAAGTGGAGCAGAACTACAGTTTCTTTAACCGTTCTCCTACAGAGAATATTTACTTTGTGTTCAGTTTTTTGTTTGCTTGTTTAATCACCATTTACAATGGAGTGCATTCCTGTGAAAATACATCCTTAGGTCTTAAAGCTTTCACTCCTAAGGGATAGATTCCTGGGAGTGCAGATTCTGAGTCAGACATGTATGTATTTTTAATCATAAAAGATGTTGCCACATTTCTTTCAAGAAAGATTGCATTAATACATACTTCCAACCAGAAATGTTCTAGAGTCCACACATCCTCTTTAGCAATAGGGATTATTGGTCCCCCATTTTCCCATCTGATCAGTGGAAGTTGCTGTCTCGTTGTGACTTTACTTCCTATCTCCCTGATTGCCCCTGAATTTGAGCCTCTTTTCATGCATGTGCTGGTCACCTGGAATTGCTTTTCTGTGAATTACCTATTCACATCTTCGGCTCAGTTTTCTGTTATGCTGTTTATCCCTGACTTACTTGTTTTGTAAGAGTTCTTTGTATATTATAGCTGTTCACCCCCTGATCTCTGGGTTGCTCCCCAGGCTAGTGTTTATCTATTGACTTGGTTTATGGTGGCTTTTCCAAGCCATGGCTTCTCATTTTTATCTCATCAAGTATGTATGTATGTACTTTATAGCTTCTGAATTTCCAACATTGATTAAAAAGCTCTCATCCACCCTATATTTTACATGTGGTGATCCAGTATTATTGTTGTTTCAATTTTTACATTTAGATCTTCAATCTACTTAGAATTTATTTTGTGTATGGGGTAAGAGAGGAGCCAAGGCGGGACTTGGTCCCAGGACCCTGAGATCATGACCTGAGCTGAAAACAAGAGCCAGAGGCTTAATCAACTGAGCCACCCAGGTGCTCCTCATCTTTATTTAATACCCAATCCTTCCCCACTGGATTGAAAAAATCACTTTTTAAAAACAGCTTTATTGATTTTCAACAACATGGATAGAGCTAGAGAGCATAATGAAATGCTAAACCAAGTAAGTCAGAGATAGACATACTATCTGATTTCACAGATATGTGGAATTTAAGAAACAAAATAAATGAACAAATAAAAAAAAAAAAAGAGAGAGAGAGAAACTAACCAAAAAACAGACTCTTAACCTTACAGAACTCTGAACCATGGTAACCCTCAGTTATCAGAGGGGAGATGGTTGGAGGTCTGGTTGAAATAGGTGATGGGGATTAAAGAGTCCATTATCATGATGAAGACTGAGTAATGCATAAAATTGTTGAATCACTACATTGTACACCTGAAACTCATATAACACTGTATGTTAACTATACTGGAATTAAACTTTTAAAACTTAAAAAAATTTTGTTGAAGTATAATTTACACACTGTAAAATCCATTCATCATTAAGTAATTTGAGTAAGTCAATAGAGTTTTAGAACCATCACAATCTAGTTTTAGAACATTTCCATCACCCCAAAAAGTTTTCTTGTATCTGTTTACTCTCTAGCCTAGGCAACCACAGATCTGTTTTCTACAGCTATAAATTTGCCTTTTCTAGACAAGAAGAATCACTTTTGTCCTACTTGAAACTATAAATATATGGTTAGGACTGTCTGCTTTGTTCCATTGATTCATTTGTTTATCCTTCAACACACTAGAAATAAGAGCAAAGAATATGAAGAGTTTTTGAAAAGGAAATACAAATGCTCTTTAAAGAGCCTCAATCTCACTCCTAATTAGAAGGAAAAAACAAGTACAGACGAAAATTATGCTGAGATACCATTTTTCCCCTTTTAAGTTGGCAATAATTCAAAAGCTTGTAACACACCACATTGGTGAGGTTATGGGCAAATATATTCTCATGCATTTCTGGTAAAAGCATAACCCTTCGGCATAACCCCTATGTAAGGCAATTTGGCAATATTTCACATGCATATTTCTGGCAATGGTACTTTTGGGAAATTATTCTAAAGATATATTTAGGAGAAAAGACGTGGAGATACACACACACACAAACATACTCACATTGTAACAGTGCTTATCGTAACAAAACATTAGAAATAACCCGAACAACCAATAATAGGGAACTAGTGAAATAAATTACCATATATCAATACAATGGAAGGTAAAGCATCTAAATAATAGGAACAGATAAGCTCTTTTTGTATTACAAATATCTTGGAGATTTAGTAAGTAAAAAACATGATTTGGAGGGTATGCTATGATACCCTTTGTGTAGAAAATGTGGAAAAAACCCAGATTTTCTATTTATTTCTATCTATCTAAATTCTGGAAGGATATCATATGGTGGGGGGTTAGATGAACCTGGGCAGATGTGGGACAAAGACAGGAGGAAAGTTTTCACTGAATATTTTTCCCCCTTAACTTATATTAATTTTTTGCCTATTCAAAATTTTCTCTTAGCTATCTTCAGGCGTTTATCCTTTTGTATACAAGTTTATCCGATTCTCACTTTCTCAATGCTACTGGCCTTGTAATTGTAATCGTATTAAATTTATATCTTAATTTTGGGAGAATGAACTTTTACATTATGTTGTCTTCTCAACCAAGACTGTGGAGGATTTTTTCCATTTGTTAAGATTTGGGTTTAGAAACTTTGACAAGATGTTATAGTTTGATTTAAATGTCCTTACTTATTAAATTTATTTCTAGAAAAATTTTTAGTTTACTGTGAATGAAACACTTTTCCCATTTTTTTTTCAAGTGCTTACTGTCAGAAGACAGAACATTCACTTCTTTTATTAATTCTAATAATATTTTATAAGATTATCTTGGATTTTCCAGGTATATAACCATATCAACAGTTAGTTTAGACACTTCCTACATTTATGTCAGTTCTTTCATATTCCTGTCCCAATGCATTTGGAATCTCAAGACAATGTTAAATAATAGTAATGATTATGGCTTTCTATTCCAGTTTCTGATTTTAGTGGATATGGTTCTAGCATTTGTCATTTAGGTTAATATTAGGTTAAGCTACATAAAATTGGTGTTTTATAGGTCCAAAAGAGCTGGAGATTGGTGATTTCATATGATTCAATATGAATGTTTGTTCTTGGTTTCCATACCTCTTTTGCCTGAAGTTTTTATTAGAAATGGCTGTTAAAAGGTGCCTGGGTGGCTTAGTTGGTTAAACATCTGCCTTTAGCTAAGGTCATGATCCCAGGGTCCTGGGCCTGGGATTGAGCCCTATGTCCGGCTCCCTGCTCAGCCAGAAAACTACTTCTCCCTCTCCCTCTGCCCAACTCCCTCTGCTCCAGCTCTCTCTCTCTCTCTTTCAAATGAATAAATAAAATCTTAAAAAAAAAAGAAAGAAAGAAAGATTTGTCCTCTTCTAACATTCCAGTTATGTTATGTGAGTGAGTAAATTCCACATTTCTTTAGTAAGTTTGAATTGGGCTTCTGTCACACACCATAGGAGGAAACCTGATAGACACTGCAGGGGGTAGGGCTGAAAGGTCCAACCCTCTACGCACATGCGTGGGGCCCCTGATAACCAGCCCTCATCCTTTGATTACCTAGGGACTTTCCAAAAGCCACCTTTATTGCTCTCATCACTTAGGATATTCCAAGGGTTTCAGGAGTTTTGTGCCAAAAATGGGGACAAAGACAAAAATATATATATTTCTTAGTGCAAATCACCATAGGCAGAGAGGATAGATACTTGTACATTAAGACAGATACTGGTCAGAGTAAAAGGAGAAAGTTATGTGAATCTTGAAGATTTCAAAGAAATCTTATGCTTAGGGCAGACTCCTTAGGCCAATGAACTCTTGAATCCTGGCAACATACAATTTTGATGTAATTGCTCCACCTTAAGGAAAACCCACCCCAGACCCTGTATTCTCCTCTAGCTGTGGCCCTTTCATTTGACTTCCTGTATAGGTAAACTCATTCAAAGAGTGTGCACATTTATTGCCTCTACTTCTCTTCCTCCTAGTCTTTCCTGATGGGGTGGCCTTATCATATTCTGCTCCTATTTTGCTCTTTGCTCAAGTCTCCAGTAGCTTCCGTGTGGCTAAATCCAATTGCTAAATCCAATGATCTGCCTTCAGCTTATATGACTAATGCAGAATCTGATGTTTTTCAGCCTGTCCTGGAAACACTCTTCACTTGGCTTCTAGGACCTACTTTCTGCTAATCTTGTCTCTAAGAGTGGGCACGCCTTTTCAGTTTCTTTTGCTTCTTGTTCTCATTTCCAGGACCACTTAGAATATGGGCCCTGTGGTCTTGCCCCTTTGATGTCTTCACTCTCTACATGTTCTGAGTGGTAATCTCAGCGACAGCTTTAAATGCCATCTATATGCTGACAACTTCTAAATTTATGTCCCCAGCCTGAACCTTTCCCCTGAATTCCTATGACATACTTGACATCCCCAGTTGGAAGTCTAATATGCATCTGACTTAACATACCCAGAAAGGAAACTCCTAATCTTTCTACAATAAACCAGTTTCTCTCTCATCTTTTATATTTTTAGCCTTCAAATTATAGATTCTTTTACTCTTTCACACTAATACTCTACATCTAATCAATCAGAAAACGATCTGGGATCTATGTTCAAACTACAGCCAGAGTTTCCACTGGTACCATCCCGGTCTAAGTTTCCATCATCCATCATCTCTTGCTCATATTACTTACTATCTTAGGCTCCTAGCTGGTCTCCTGGCTTCTATCTATGCCCACTCTAGGCCATTTGCCACCCAGCAACCAGAGCAATCATTTCAATACTTGTCTTTGCTTGGAATCTTCCAATGGCTTCCCAGTTCACGCAGGGTAAAAGCCAAACTCCCTGATTGTCCTCTGGCCTTCATTCAATCTGGATTCTTCTACTCACTGCATGCCAGCCACACTGGACTCTGTGCTGCCCCTCAAACAGACAAGATGGACCAACCCTCTTGGTCCAAAATTTGTTCTCTGGAATGTTCTTTCTCAGCTCTGTACATAGCTTGCTCCCTCACTTTCTAGATCTTTGCTTAAATACCACTTTTCATGAGTGCTTCCCTGATCACCTTATTTAAAATGCCATCCTCACCCCACTCCCAATATGTATTATTATTCCCCCATAATTAATTCTTTCCTGTTTATCACCATTTAATGCACCATGATTTATCATATTTATTCATTTATTCTCTATCTTCCTACACTCTAGAGTAAGCTCCATGAGGGCAGAGATTTTTTGGTCTGTTTTGTTAACTGTTGTATCTCCTGATTGACAGCAGGTGATTACAAATGTTATTTGAGGGATGCCTGGTGGCTCAGTTGGTTAAACGTCCGACTTTTGATTCTAGCTCTTGTCATGATCTCGGGGTCATGAGATCGAGCCCTGCCTGCCTCAGGCTCCATGCTTAGTGTGAAGTCTCTTTGAAATTCTTTTTCTCCATTTGCCCCTACCCCCACTCACATATGCTCTCTAAATAAATAAATAAATTTTTTAAAGAAACCTTATTTGAGTGAATTCAATCAATGATTAAAGAATACATGACACCAGTTTGTTCTCTACCATTATAGCTCTTCTCTAACACATTTGAGGTTCTACGTGAGAAACAACCAAGGGCTGCGTAGGGTTTGGAGGAGAAGAGATAGGGGAACAAGGATTTTGAGGCAATGATCTTGAGGACACTGTGCTAGATGGATTTGGGAGTGGGCAGGAAGGCATGAGCAGCAAACGGGGAGCAGGTGGGCTAGTAGGAGGTTTTTGTAAGAGTAAAAATGAAAGAGAACTAATGCTGATGTTGGGGGTAAAGTCTTTGTGACTGGGACAGACTGCAAGAGAAATATCAACATCTCAGAGGTGGTTACTACCGAGGCCAGCTCAGTTAGGATCCTTCCTTCCTTCCTCCCGCCCACCCAACCTTCTTCCTCCTTCTTCCTTCCCCCCTTCCCTCCCTCACTCCTTCCTTCTTCAATTCCTTCCTTCCTTCCTTCCTATTCTATGAGGAATAGCAACTCCTCGTAGGAGCAAATTCTCTCAATGATGATGTGACTGGGAAAGAGAATATATAATTTATGCATAAATACCATATTTGGCTAAAAATACCCCGATTTCATCCAGACAGTATGTCTTTGAAAAAAGCAACTGTCTTTTATTTTTCTGCAAGAAACATAGAAATGTACTAATCAAGGCCTCGGTTTATTTTTCTACGGTGCCCTTTTTGCCCCTCAAATACAAACTCTACAGCCGTATAGTAAAAATGTATTTTTAATATTATCTCAATAATAATCTAAGAAATAAAACTCTGAACTCAGCGGAAGAAATCAGACAGACAAAGGAAAATGCTGTATGACCTCACTTATATGTGGAATCTAAAAAAGCCCCAACAGCAACAATAATAAAACCGACCAAAGAAAAAACCACTCATAGAAAAAGAGATCGGATTTGTGGTTACCAGGAGTAGGAGTGGGGAGAGGGGGAATTGGATGAAGGTGATCAAGAAGTACAAACTTCCAGTTTTAAAATAAATAAGTACAGCATGGCGACTACAGTGAACTCTGTTGTATAATATATTTGGAAGATGTTAAGAGAGCAGTGCCCAGAGTTCTCATTGCAAAGAAAGAAAAAGATGTCCCCCCCCCTTTTTTGGGTATCTGTATGAAATGATGAATATTAACTAAACTTATTGTGGTGATCCCTTCACAATATATGCAAGTCAAACCACTATGCTGCACGTCTTTAAACTATTCGGTGCTGTATCTCAATAAAACTGGTGGGGGGGGGAGCGGAAGACTCTGGCCAAGGATCTTTGCAATCCTTAAAGATAATTCTGCCTCTCCCTTTCTCTAGCTCACTATCTGTCAACTATCTATCCATCCATCCAAACATCATGATAAGGCAATTATGTTTATAGCACATTTATATATGTTCCAGGCACTGTCAGGAACTAGGTATATGTTAATTCATTCAATTCTTGCAAAGACTTTATGAAGTAGACCTACTGTTATAGAAACCCATCATAGATTCTCAATATCTTAACAAATACAAGCTGTTTTCACTCAAGTAATAGTCCAGGGTTTATATTTGGCCAAGTGGCCTTCCACTTGGTGATTCAGGGACCCAGACACCTTCCATTTGATGACTCCATCATCCCACAGGGCTTCTGAGTCCCGTCAGGCACCCAGCCAATGGGATAAGACAAAATGTGGAGGAGCCAGGCCCACAATCAGGGCTCCCCACACCCCCGAATATTCCATTTGATAGAGAATTCAATCACACAGCAGACCCAAGGGCAAGGGAGGCTGAGCTGGGCAGAACCATCTGGCTGTAGGGGAATTGCTGGCACATACCAGTCTGCCAAAGGTGGACACGATGATGCTATCCTCCACAGGGGAAAACCAAGGTCTAGAATGTCCAGAAACTTGCCCTAAGTTCTACCATTAACAAGTGCTGGAGCCAGAGCTCAAGCCCACGTCGTTGGCCTCCGGAGTGCGGCTCTTTATCACTGCAAGTAGGATGACCTTCCGCAGAGGTCAGCTCAAAGACACAGCTGCTCAGCGGACAAGGACGAACAACAGCAACAGAAGCAACAGTGTCTCCCAGACCCCAGACTGTCTCCCATTTTCCTGCTCACTCTCCACCTGCTGCTTCCCTGGAGCATTCGGCCAAGAGGGCCAAAACCTCAGCAAGGCACTTCCCCACCAGTGAGGGAGCCTCAGGAGTAGCACGTGGCTGCCTGGGGAGGGTGGCGGCTTCCTCACAGGAAGTTGGCCCAGTAGGGGAGGGGCGCACCCGAAGGACCAGAGGTGCTAGGGGGCAGAGGGCGCAAAGACTTCCGCAGTAGACTCTTCTGACACAGCTAACTTCTGTCCCTGGAGACCATGTTCAGGACAACACAGAATGTCCCCTTATCGTAGGCTCTGTCGTGGGGCCAGGGCAGCGAAAGGGCTCTGAGACTACTTCCTCTCTTCCCTGCTCTCCACCCTTGGAGGGACCTGCGGGGAGTCCATGGTGCTCCTTGGGCAGAATGAGGTTACTCGTGATCAAGACCTGCAGGAGATCTTAGAACCCAAAGGAGCTGATGGAAACAATGGGTCCTCTCCTCGCAAAATGTACATATCCACCGAATTTTGCAGACTTTATAGACTTCCTGAAGGGGATTCCTGAACGAATGATTCAGATGCGCTGGACTCTGGGCTGTCTCGAGCTCCAGTGTTCCTTCTTTCTTGAAACGAAGGACCCAAGAACCGCTCGCCTTGCCTCTGCTGCCTCCTGTGGAAGGAAACCTGGCAGGCACCTTCCAGGTTCCCATGTCAGCCTCCCTGTGGTCGGGTTGGTGGCGTGAAGCACAGCCTGTCGAGGTCCCCACAACCCCGGGGCGGCAGGTTGCTGGAACCGCACCCACAGATCTGCTGGCAGAGGGCCTTCTGCACGCAGCCCTGTGAAAGCGTGAGTCACGGCTGACTGCTCTGATTCACGGGCAGCCTTTCCCCATCAGAAGACCTTTAGGGGCCTCGTTTCCCTTTGTGCCAGCTCATCTTTAAACATCATTTGCTTCTTAACTGTCAAGGGAGGGTTTGGGGACACAGCAGCCTTCCCGCGCTTCCCGTGGGGATGGAGGGGGGAGCTGGTTGTTACTGCCCCGCAGCTGTCCTGAGCACAGGAAGTCCAGAGGCTACTTGTCAGAGGTAAAGCGAACTATAAATACTATAAAAAATGAGAGCCTCCAAGTTCAAAGGAAGTCCGGATGTGGCCAAGGTCGGACTGAGGAAAAGGAAGAAAGCGGGTCCAGAGGGAGCCTTTCTGTTTCCCTTTGAACCTTCAGTATTCCTCACGGACCTCCAGGGAAAAGCCAGAATCCCTTGGTGTTTCAAGGCCTCTCAGATTGACTTTCTGACCCTGTGAACCTGTGGCTCTAGTTAGCTTCCCCGAGGGACACTGCCTGTGCCTCCATCTTTTCTAGGTACACGTTCTCATTATGCTGTTCTTCCAACAGATTGTCTCCTTTCCCCTTTCTGTCCACCTCAATCTGTCTTTTCTTAGGTCTGCTTTTAATTCGGTGTCCACCTGAAAACTTTTCTAGACCATTACCACAGGAAATAAACATGGTGGCTCTTTGCTGAGCACCCGCCACGTGCCAGTTGCTTCACAAACCTTATCACATTCGATTCCCTCAATCAGTTTGCAAGGCAAGTCTTATCATCTCTATTTTATAGGTGAGGGAACTGGGTTTGACGGGGTTAATTGAATCTCCTGAGGTCATTCAGCTAGTAAGTGATAGAACAGCAGCTCTTGTCCAACTGGCTTCAAAACCACTGTTACACTGTTGTTCTTATGTACCTATGCATGTGTTCATCTATCCATCCCTCCCCCCAGCCCCGCCACCATCCATCCAACCAACTGACCTGTACTTTGTTCTTCCTCAAATACCTACAAGGAGCAAAGCAGCTCTTTCCCTCTTCCAAAGTCCTGTGGCACCCAGTATCTGAACCCCTCCTATGGCAACCCAGTGTGGTACTTCTTCTCTTTTACTGTAGACTTTATCTTATTAACTAACGCTAAGGCCAGGTGCCCCTCATAAAGTCTCCCATAGCACTTTGGGCAGACTGGATACTTACTGACAACTGCCTAATGATTGAACGTTTACTCTGGTTTTATGGGCAGCTGAGAATAGCCATGTTCCCAGATGACCAGGAGCCAGGAGGCTGTGTCTTCAGGTGACCGGGGTCAAGGAAAGCCATTCATGAAAGGTCAAGAGACAAAAATGGGCTCTTGCTGGAGTCCTGAGCCAGAGTGTCCATGAACCCAGAAGAACCCTAGTTTATACTCTTTCCAAAATCTTTTGACAGGTAAACACTTCTGTAAAAAAAAAACAAAAAAACAAAAAAACAAAAGTCTGCAGTGAGCATGGAACTTCTGCTTTGAGACTATAATCCCAGGAAATGTAATGTTCAGTTTCATAGATAACCATAATTCTTTTGCTTTCCATCTCGCCTACCCCTTTATATTATAATGAGATCTCTGGTAACTGGACTACGAATCCAAAATACTCTTCAGTGGCATGCAAGGTGATATTTTTAAAAGCTCCTAGAGATCCTGGTCCTTCGTAGCACAAGGAAAAGGAAATGATAAAGTAGCAGTTGTCTGAACCTAACTGTGTTCCTGTTTACACAGACAGATGAATACACAGTCAGTCATTTTAAGTCACTTCTAGTCATCCATGCACATAGGCACCATGTGTCTGTGAGTTGACTGAATGCTGCCTCAGTTACGCCCCCTCCCTTGAGCTGGCTTGAGCTCTCCTCTCCCTGGTCCTGGTTCCCCTTCATGCATTAGTCACACTGCACTGTAGCATGATCACGTGTTTACCTGAAGCCTTCCTCCACTAGACTGGGAACTTGGCGAGGGCAATAACCATGTCCTCATCATCATTATCATGGTGAGAGGCAACATTTTCAGTGCTGACTGTGTGACAGGCATCATGTTGACAGCTCCACCTGTATTATTGGAATCCAACCCAAGCAATCCTATGAAGTAGGTGCTTTTACTGTTCTCAGGGGCCATTTTGGTTTTCTTCAGTCCCAACATGCATAATTTGGCGAAGTTGAACTTATTGTGAAAGTTTTTTAAACAGAGTGAGAGAGAGAGAAAGAGATTCAGAAGAAATATTTTCCTCCTCTACTGCAAAAGAACGTATCATCCCCGAAACACAAACTTTTTTACCCAAATTGTAAAGATCACCAATACAAAGTCAAAATAATAACTACAGGGGGTACAGAGAGAAAAGACAGACTGGGTGTGAAAGTGCCTCTAAAGGCTGTGTGACCTTGGGCAAGTTCCCTCACCCCTCAGAGCCTCAGTTTTAACATATGTGAAGTGGGGATGATAAAATGGGTGTTGAGGTGTTCTTAAGTGTAGGCACAGTGCTTACTTAGCATGGCCTGTGACCCAAAGTTGGTGTTTAATAAAGTGTGGCCATTATTATTTTCATGATCAATACTTACCCATTAATATCAGAGAGAAATAAAATCTGAGGTTTAGCCTGAATTTATATCAAGGTAGTTTTTAACTCTCTACAAATAGCTAGCCAATGTTCCTGGAGGAAGAGAACTACTTCTCCCTTCACAAATTCAAAAAGTGCTCAGTATTAGAACATGAACTTGCTAGGGTGCCGGCGTGGGGGGCACTCAGTCCATTAAACAGCCAACTCGTGATTTCAGGTCAAGTCTTGATTTCAGGGTGGTGAGCCCAAGCCCCGCATTGGGCTTTATGCTGAGTATGGAGCCTACTTAAAATAAAGAAGAAGGGGAAAAAAAAAAAAGAGTATGAACTTGCCATGCAAGAGATTTAAGGATACTCAAACATGTTATTTTGATCAAGAGTTAAGATCTTTTATGTCTTCAGAAGATTCATGGGACTCATTTTTGATTGGAGTCACCACAAAAATTCCTGTTCTGGGTCAAGACTTAACATGACCGCACAGAACTCTTGCTTGGCAGGAGTTGGAGGCCTTAGAAGCTCTGCAGGTGGGGGGAATCAGAGGCAGACAGAGCACCCCTGGGAATGTTTCTTGGTATATCAGAAGACCAACTTTGAGAATGTCCATCACAAAGATTTCGCTTGTGCTTTAAGTTGCATTTGGGTGGTTTGCCCATTCACTGCCCCAGGCATTTTGCTAGTAGCCTGCAGAAGTAAGAGGGTGGTGAGGCCAGCTCCAGGCTGGGCTCCTGGGCTCCTGCCAAGTGCCTTGGGCAGTCACTAGACAATTTTGATCCTGGGAGATAAGAAGCTTATACTACAGTCTGAAATCTCCCTGCCTTTTCTGTACTGGGTCTACGGAGCACAAAAGTGCTCACAAAGACACAGCCTCTAGGCTGCTTTACTGAGAGAACCACTTGTGGTTAAAGGACTGTGGGATTCCTGCCCTGTTGCTGCCAGTCACCGAAGCCTTCGTTACAGCCTGGGCAATGGAGAGGGAAGAGGGCCAGTGCCCCTAGCCCCAGGGTGGTGTGAACAAGTTCATGCAGGTTTTTTTCTATCCCTGGTGAAGATACTGAAGGAGTTCTCCCTAGGGGTGGAAAACAGGAGAGGCAGTTTAGAACGAAAGCTAGTGGCTAGTAGCCAACCTAGTGGCTAAACATTTCAATATGGTTAACATACAGGGCTCCGGGGAGGTAGGAGTGTGAGATTAGCTCTGATCTGGCTTGCAGATGACTGGGTACACAAGCTTCGGGAAGCTTCCTGGGGATGGCAATCACCAGAAGGTATGCTCCAGGAGTATTTCTGACATGGACTGAGCCATACCTCTTAGGGGAAGTATGAGGAGCACCCATTTTTCTAAATTAAAAACTGTGGGAGAACATTCTTTCTCAATTTATTCACCCTGCCTCCATCCTCCTGTCTTATGTCTCTCTCAAATAGCTACTATTTTGACATTGTATTGCCAATCTTTACACTTCAGTTCAAAAAGCATACCCACTTTATTTCTCAGAGATGACAAGTTCTTTCGCATTCAAGGGGAAAAATAGGATTGGTTAATGTCTCTACCAAATTGCCTGTTTTTAAGTGCTTTTTTATCTTGGAAGAAGATGTTCCAATTTGTTCTGATCTTCCTGGTCTATTCAAAATGTTCTTTAGGAGGCCTTCAGTCTGAAACCAGATTGTTCCCTGCATCCGTTTCAATAGAAGGTGTTTCTCTAATACATGCAAGTCATCATCAGTGACCAGCATCTAGAATCAATCACTCCTCAAGTTCTTAATTAAATCTTCAAGTTGGAAACTATGTAGTGAGACTCTTTATTCAAAATACTAAGAGAAAACATAAGCAGGCCTCATTTCTTACTGTAACAATGCCAGTTTTCCATAATCTGACCTTCACTCGACATCAGTGGACCAGAACCTTTCTTCAAAGCAGTGTATATATTTTTATAACCTAGATGCACCAGATGACGACAGAGGATTATCTTCGGTCATTAAAGATGTTGGAACATTCTTTATTACAGAGGGAAAAAATAGCCTCGTGCTTAGTTATGATTCCTGTTTGCAAAGCTGACTTGAGTTGTCTTTTGTTGTTACAAGGTGTGGACTCCAACTGTAGGATTAGAAGTACATACATTCTTTAGAACCAATATTTAAAAGCAGATTAGATACGTGACTCACACATTCTGCAGTCATATTTTGCAGAATAGCGAGAGATATGTGTGATCATTACAAATGCAAATATACTCACAAACAAGAAAACGATCTGTATTCTTTTCCCTGAGCAAGCTGTATTTATTTTCAAGGGAAACTTAGTGATGCAATGCTTTCAAGATATATGCTATGTTTTATTCTTCTATGCTCTTTTTTTGTTTGTTTTATAAGAAAAGAGTCAATGTTGTTTTTAATCCATAAGTCTCTCTGGAATATGAGTGAATAAAATGATCAGTTACAGGGAAACTGGCATTGCTACAAGATGCCAACGTCAAAAGATATTTAGTTTGACAATGAAGCTTTTGGTCACCCCTCCGCCTAGAACATATGATAGTATATTTAGGACAAAGATGCACAATTGCAGTTTTGGTGTTTTGCTGGTGACAGCTACTGAGCTCACCTCTCCGCTTTCCTTTTGTGCCCCACATCTGGACAACCTGATAAGAAAGCGCAGGGACACCATTCCGTCTACACCAGTGGGAGGAGCAAACCACCCAAGGCCTGGTCATCCCAGCCTCTCCTCCTACCCACAAGAAAAACCAATGCCATTTGCCTTTCCAATCTCTCTTGAGCCATTCATGGACCTCTTTAGAAGCCTGCTCTGCACTCCTCTCCTTCCCCCAGAAAGCCTCATAATGTGAGTAATAAATCTTATCCTAACCTCTTGGTGTATGCGTGTTGCATCGCTAGTTTTGACATCGGAACCAAATTTTGGGTGGGATGAGTCCATCCCCCTTCTGCAGGGTGATCGCAATAGGATACGATGCCATTAAAAAGTTTTTATGTACATACACATAGTAATACTCATACTTGTTAGCAGGAAAAACAACACAGAGAAATATACTGAAACATTAACAGTGATCATCTGGGAGCTGCAGGATATGCATGTTTTCTTCTTCATATTTCTCTGTATTTTCTAAAATTCCTGCTCTAAAGATATGCTTTTTTATATGTACACAAAAAGCAATGTAGTATACAACATAGAGCCAAAAGCGTTCTGCCCT
Source organism: Mustela nigripes (assembly GCF_022355385.1). NCBI lineage: Eukaryota > Metazoa > Chordata > Mammalia > Carnivora > Mustelidae > Mustela > Mustela nigripes. Next base: position 223,924,045 of record NC_081557.1, on the reverse strand, counting down.
AAGAGAGAAGGAAAAGACTCAAATCGTTTTGATCAGTTTTAACTTTACCTAATCCTGAATTATGTATATACAAAATATGAAAATCAAGCCTCACATGATCTGTTCTTTTCCCTCTCTTCGTAAGAAAAAAAGAGGAGGCATAAGTGAAGTTAAGTTTCACTTTTTAGGAAAGTTTTAATCTAATCTTTGAAAATATTTGGATGAAAGTCAGCCTGGGGAAACATAATTCTGCTAAAAACAATTCTTCATCCTCAGGACTCAAAGGCTGAACTGAACTCTTGTAAACCTAGAGCCGTTTAAAAATGTTAATTAAAAATGTATTAACCTTAGCATCTTGGACATGTGTGGTCATTCCTTGTCTCACAGATTTTCACTCTAGGGGTGGTGGGTCTGGTTTTGTAAATTTCCTATTTGATGGATTGCCGGAGGGAAGACACAGACACTCGTGACTTCCCAAGGAAGAGGCATGAATCCCTCCATCCTAGAGCTGAAAGCAGGATGTACAAGGTCACAGGACTAGGTGGGGGCAGGGCTCATCTTCCGAACCATGCAGATGGATCTGAAAATACCCCGTCCCTCTGGGTGATCCAGATGTAGAAGGGGCTAAGCAAACAATGATGTTTTTCACAGAAGCACTGATCCGAGAACTTGAGCCTGCACTGCAGTCCCCAGAGGGCTTGCTCAGACACAGGTTGCTGGATCCCACCAGCAGGGATTCAGACTCAGTAGATCCAGAATGGTGTCTGAGAATGTGCGTTTCTAACAAGTTCCCAGGCAATGCTGAGGCTCTTTCCCAGCAACCATACTGAGAACCAGCAGGGTGAGAGCAGAAACTTAACTCTGGGACTTTTGGGGGCAGATGGTTCCAGGCCTGGGTCTTAGAGCCCTTAGGGAGCTCCTCTAATTCACTGGATGCGTAAGGCTGCCAGAGGGCTTTAGTGGTCACCCTAAAACTTCCAGTCCTAGAGACAGCCACCTCCACACCCTGGGACATTTCCCTGCTTGTCAGGTGATCTCCTCTGGAGATCTGCTTTCTCCTCTGCTGTCTCGGTTAATTAGCCACCACCCCCACAGGTGAGATTTCATTAGGTCAATTACTTGTGGAACAGGAAATTTCTTCTTTTATTGTAGCTCTCAAAACAGCTCTATTTAAATAGTGCTCCCAAGGGGGTTTATTAGGGTTAGGGAAGCGAAGACAGGGGCTTATGTCTACTTAGACTAGTCATGGGAGACCAGATGCCAATCCCGAGGGGTTGGGTCCAACCCAGATTGCAGCTGGATACCTGGCCTTGGGTACTAGCTGGGACAAGGGTTTTGGGGAGATTGTTTGAACCTCATCTGAGGAATGAAGTGTTCCCTTGGCCAGCTTTTCGGGAACAGTAAGGATTAATTACGCTACTAGCAGAGAGGAAAATCTGCTCAGCCTTTGAGCTACATTAACTCTTCTAGGTCCCAGAGTGGCTTTCTCTGAATCCTTAGAAACTGGCAAGAAATGAAATAGAGTCTCTAGAGTCTGGAGTATAAAACAGAGCTATTCCACAGGGTCAACACGTTGTGTCCTGATGACTAGCTTTATCTGGCCTGTGGAAAAGGCCTTGTAGGTAGTGCTCAGAAAAATGTCAGTGAACATACGACTCCTCAGTAAAACACGCAGGATGATCTCAGTGTAGACGCTGACATTTAGATAATCTCTGACTTGGCTGCCTTTGCAATGGGCACCCTAAGGTCTCCGTGTTTTCCCTCCCCAACCCCATCGTGCTTTTCTTTCTGTCAAACCTAGAGGAAAGTGAGTCAGTTTGCGCGGTATTCGAGGCTCGCTCTGGCCGCCGGGATTGCAGGCAGGTGCTCTGCCACCTCAGGAGCCCGGCCAGTGAAAGCTGGCGGGGGAGTCCTCAACCTCCCGGCCTCCAGAGGGAAGCGCTTCCTCAGCCCTCGCTTCTCGAGCAACCGCTCCGCTCCGCGGCAGGCGAGCGGATTCCAGTCAGAATTCTGGGCCGCCGCGTCCCCAACCCGGGGCTGCCTCGCGCGCGGCGACTCCCACGCCGCGGGCTGCCGCCAGGAGCTGGGCTCTTGCCAGGGGAGAAAAGCAGGTAGATTATAAACTGGAGCGAGAACGTGTTAAATCCCGCCAAACTGCAGTCCTCAGACCAAATCTTGCACATCCTGAGCCGGGCCGGGCGGGAAGCCGAGTCAAGTCCGGTCCTGCTGTGCCTCAGGCGCTCCCTCTCCCGCGCGCGTGCCTGGGGGCTCCGGCCTCGGCGTCTGCAGTCTGGACTTGGTGCGGAGGCCAAGGGCGCATGCGTGGGACGCAGCAGGTGCCCCAGGGAAGACCCCCGGGGCGGAGGGAGGGAAGGACAGAGCGGGGAAAGCCGGTGAAGGCGCGGGCAGCCCGAGAGAGGGGTGAGCTTGCCCGAGCGCCTGCCCCCCCCCCCCCCAGGGCCCCCAGCCGCCTTCTGAGGCCGCAGGAGGCCTCGGCCCGGCCCGTGCGCTCCGTGCGGCCGCTCAGCCCTGCGCCAGGTGTCCGGTAACCTGGAGGAGCCTGCGGCAGCCCCCCTTCTCCCAGAGTTCCTTGTTTCCGGTGCCGCGGCGGTAAGCCGGCCAGGACTGGGCCTTACAGGAGCCGACTTGGATCCTGTGCTGCTGCTCCTCCTGACGGGGCTTGGTGGAGGAAACCTCCCAGGTACCTGCATTTTACACCAGACGCTCCTGGGACCAGCCGCATCTGTCACCTGGGACTCGCTCTCGCTTTACCTACTGAGTCAGCATCTGTCACTTCATGCTCCCGGGTGATTCTGAGGAACATAAAGCCTGACGAGAACTGCCTGAAGCTCGGGTTCCCAAACCCGCATGTACTTCTGGGGAATTTAATTTTTATTTTATTTTATTAAAGATTTTATTTATTTACTTGAGAGAGACAGCGAGAGCAGGCATGGGCATGGAGCGGGGAGGGTAGAGGGAGAAGCAGGCTCCTGACTGAGCGAGTGGCAGGACGTGGGACTCCATCCCGGGGCCTGAGCCAAAGGCGGAGGCTTAAAAGACTGAGACCCCCCCGGGCGCCCCAATTCTGTAGTTATTCTAACATTCAGTAAAGTTTGAGAAACACTGCCTACAGTACCTTCAGATTTTCCTCCTAAACCACTGTTTCTCAAAATTTAATGTGCACAGAAATTCCCAGGAGATCTTGTAAAATCTCAGTAGAACTGAAGAAAAGGATATTCCTCAGTTCTAATGAGCTCCAAAGCTCATTAGATGTTAATGCTGCTGGCCCAAGGACCTTTCTTTTGAGAAGCAAGTTTTTAAGACATGGGAGAGTGACCACTGGAAAGAAGGTAGTAAAATAAAGACAGAGGAGATCCAACTTTGTGATATCAGGATCTGGGCAGCTAGCTGGGTAGTGTGGGAGAAAGCCCTCAGGATCCAGAAATAAATAGACTAGAGTTCTAGCTCTCCCCCTACCAGCTGTGGAAACTTGAATAACTTAAGTATTTTTCTGATCATCATTTTCCTTAGTTGAAAAATGGGGATGGGAAGGCCTATTTAATACAGCTATGTCAAGATATCAGGTGACCTACTGTCCTAGGGTTTCCTGTAGGAAAAAACCCAAACAAGGAAACACAATGAACACTAAAAATTATATTTCAAGAAAGCTTTTTTGAAATAATAATAATAATAATAATAATAATTTGAAAGGAACCTGAGTGGGTTGGTCGGTTAAGCATCTGCCTTTGACTCAGGTCATGATCCCAGGGTCCTGGGATGGAGCCCCACATCAGGCTCCCTGCTCAGTGAGGAGTCTGCTTCTCCCTTGGCCCCTCACTCTGCTTTGCTGCTCTCTCCCTCACTCTCTCTCTCAAGTAAATAAAATCTTAAAAAAAAAATTTGAAATTACATATTTCAAAAGATTTGAAACAGCACAACACGAACCTCAGAAGACCCACACAAAACCACCAACATCAAGGCATATTTAATTACTTGGCTTTAAAGAAAGAGAAAAAACCTTTAGAAAATGGAGGCAAAACCAGCAAGTGACTTATAAGGTAAAAAGATTTAGATAATCATTTTATTTTGGGGCAGAAGAAAAGAGAGTAACATATTTATGATATTCAAGGAAATAAAATGGGAGCCAAGAATTTTATATCCAGCCAAACTTACTTTCAAGTAAAAAAGGATGCATACAAGCTATAATCACCATGTAGACTTTGGGGATTATTATCCCATGAGTCCTTGAGAAATCTACTAGAAATTGAAGGCTTCAGACAGCTAAAATGATTAGGAAGACACTAGCATAAGTACTGATGGTGAGTATTCAGTATAGTTGCTTGTAGAGCCAAGACTAAATATGGGTTATATGGAAGAGAGGTATAGTATGTTCTGACCATGTGCTGACAAGGTAGATTTGGTGCAACTACAAATAATAGTATTAGAATGAGGAGAATATATGACAAAGATATATTTTTTTTTTTAAAGGAGAGAGAGAATCTTTTTTTTTTTTTAAAGATTTTATTTATTTATTTATTTGACAGAGAGAGATCACAGGTAGGTAGAGAGACTGGCAGAGAGAGAGAGAGAGAGAGCGGGAAGCAGGCTCCCTGCTGAGCAGAGAGCCCGATGTGGGACTCGATCCCAGGACCCTGAGATCATGACCTGAGCCGAAGGCAGCGGCTTAACCCACTGAGCCACCCAGGCGCCCCATGACAAAGATATTTAAAAGCCCTTTTGCATTGAGGCGATAGTTCTGTTGTTTTGAGACTATGGAATATGAATTGTTGGATAAAATAAATAAGTGATTATAGATATTTTATCATTCTTGTGTCCTTGAGAATCATGATTATCAATGTTGAAGAAAGGAGATAGAGATGTAATATAGAAGAGCTAAAATAAAAACACTGTAGTCTGTATTTGAATTGGAAATGTCCTCTGAACACTTGAAAAAAACCTGATAATGATGATTAACCTAGTAGCAATGAATGGCCCTAGCAACCAGGTTGTGGCTTTGAAATATTGGGTTCCACTAAAAGATGCCAGAACTTCCTGAAGAATTGGCTGTTTTCAGGTTTGTGGTGAAAGATGCACCAGATGAACCTGGAACACTTTGTCATAACAGGCAGCAAACTAGCTTTCAGTGAGGACTACAGTCGTGCTGGAAGGATGTAGGAGCCCTTTGAAGGGTCTTTCACTGACCAAAGATGAAGCAATTTGAGCTTCAGTCATGACAAAAATTTTAATGGATTGAAACCCATAAGATATCACATTTAAATCTATTATGTTCATAATGATTTTTAAAAAACAACTGACCACTTTGAAGAATAATCCAGAAACAACCCATGGCCTTGATAAATGATAAAAAGAAAGAATCAAGAATTATCTGGGCTAGCCTACATGTACAGTGTCAAATTATTTAAACAAAATTCACCATATTAACACACTAAGAGAACAAAACCATATGATTAAGTCAGTAGATACAAAAAAGGAATTTTTACAAAATTCAGCATTAATTTCTAATAAAAACTGTCTGTAGACTTGGATGAGAAGGTAACTTCTCAACCTGACAAAAGGGATCTATTAAAAAGCTTAACTGTAGGGCCTCCTGGGTGGCAAAGTCGATTAAGCATCAGACTCTTGGTTTTGACTCAGGTCTGGTCTTAGGATCATGGGATCGAGCCCACATTGAGCTCTGTGCTCAGTGTGGAGTCTGCTTGAGTTTCTCTCTCCCTCTCCCCCTACACATCCCCCACCCCACTCTCTCTCTCAGGTAAATAAATAAATCTTAAAAAAAAAATCACGTACTGTAACACCATACTTTTTTTTTTTTAAGATTTTATTTATTTATTTGACAGACAGAGATCACAAGTAGGCAGAGAGGCAGGTAGAGAGAGAGGAGGAAGCAGGCTCCCTGCCAAGCAGAGACCCCCATGTGGGGCTCAATCCCAGGATCCTGGGATCATGACCCAAGCCAAAGGCAGAGGCTTTAACCCGCTGAGCCACCCAGGCGCCTCTGTAACACCATACTTAATGGAGAAATAATGAATACTTTCTTCCTAAAGTTAGGAACGGTGGGGGGGGGGGGGGGGGGGGGAATGTCCACTCTCACAACTTCTACTCAACATTTTATCTGTAGTTTTAGCTACTGCACATAGGCCAGAGAAAGAAATAAAAGATATCCTCACTGGAAAGGAAGAAGTAAAACTGTTCTTATTCATAGATATTATCATTTATGTGGAAAATTATAGGGAATTTACAAAAAGCAGTAGGACTAGTGATGAGTTTAGCAAGGTTTCAGTCTATAAAAATCAATTATATTTATATGCTAGCAACAATCAAAAATTGAAATTAAAAGTGCTTATAATAGCACCAAAATGTGAAACTTAGAGAAAGCTCGGACAAAGGCTGTGTAAGACTTATACATTGACAACAAAAAGAACTATAAAAATGGACATATACCATGTTCATGAAATGGAAGAAATATTGTTAAGATATTAATTCTACCCAAATTGATCTTTGGATTCCACAAAATCTCAATCAAAATCCCAGAAGCCTTTTTTGTAGAAACTGGCAAACTATAATTCAACGGTGTCAAGGACTGAGCTGGGTTGAGTTGAGAGTGCCCTGAACTCCCAGGTGCCAGAGTAGCTGATTAAGGCAACAAGCCAAAATGAAAGTGTAAACTAAGCCTTTTACTTCAGGAGTATAACCAAGAGGCTAAACTGGCAAAAGGATCACCTTCCTCTTCCATTTTGTCCCCATGAAACAACTCCTATTGAAGGTGAGGTATATTGGCAGAGGTGTGGGTTATTGTGTTAATGCTCAGGGAGCCCCAAAGAAAAGGTTCCTGAAGGGGACCCGGAGGGGAAAGAGAGGGAAGAGCTGGAAGTGGAAGAGTACCAAGTATTGAGGCAGAGGCAAAGAAAATGTCTTCAGGTCCTCCTTACTCCCAGCACCCTGAAAAGATTTTGGCAGAGCCCCTGAAGAGGGTCCCTGTAGAAGACCTCTGATAAAGGGGCTTCCATGAGAAGGCAGCTGGGCTAGGAATGCAGACTATATTGAAGACCATGGCCAGGCAGGGGAGCCCAGTCCATGATGCAATGTATTTTAGAAGCTGCTCTGTGTTGGCTGTGCACCAAGTCTGGTATGTGGGGGGCAGCTATCCCTCATGGGGCCTACCAGGTGAAGCCTTAGCAGTTGCCTATGAAAAAAATTATGCATGGGTTTTTGGCCAGGAGCAACTCCTCAATAAAAGATGCAAACATACCAGAACAGTCAAAATTTTGAGAAAGAACAGTTGGAGGGCTAAAACTGCTTGACATCACATTTATGGGCATAGGTTTTTCATAATATTTCCTATAGTTAGAGCATGTCACTCAATTTTGATTCTGGTAATTTTTTACTTCTTTCTTTTCCTCCTAATCAATTGGGATAGAGGCTTATCAATTTTATTGATCTTGCCCCCAAAGCAGCTTTTTTGTTCTATTGATTTTCTCTATTTTTTTCCCTATTTCATTGATTCCTGCTGTGATCTTTATTATTTCCCCTTTTCTACCTACTTTTGGTTGAATACTGTTATTTTTTTCCCTAGTTTTTTAATGGAAGCTAAGATCCTTGATTTGGAATCTAGTTTTCTAATATAGACTTCTATAGTATTTCCCATCAAACACAGTTTTATCTGCATTCTAAAAATTTCCAGATACTGTGTTTTCATTTAGTTCAAGTATGTCTAATTTCCCTCTTTGATTTAGTCTTTGATTCATGGGTTTTTAAGCAATGTGTTAGTTTTCAAATAGTTCAAGTTTTCTCTAGATATCTGTGCTATTGATTTCTACTATAATTCCATTGTCATCAGGGGCGCCTGGGTGGCTCAGTGGGTTAAGCTGCTGCCTTCGGTTCAGGTCATGATCTCAGGGTCCTGGGATCGAGTCCCGCATCGGGCTCTCTGCTCAGCAGGGAGCCTGCTTCCTTCTCTCTCTCTCTGCCTGCCTCTCAGTGTACTTGTGATTTCTCTCTGTCGAAGAAATAAATGAAATCTTTAAAAAAAAAAAAATTCCATTGTCATCAGAGAACACACTATACCGCTGGAGTCCTTTTAAATCTGTGGGGACTTGTTAGCTGGCCCAAGATATATTCTGTATTCCTAAGAGTTCTGTGTGCACTTGAAATGAAATTCATTTTGCTGTTGTTGGGTAAAATGTTCTAGAAATGTGATTAAAGTTGGTTAACAACATTGTTCTTTTATATCCTTACTGATTTTCTGCCCACTTTTTCTGTAAATAATTGGTAGAGGAGTGTTGAAATCTCTGACTATAATTTTAGATTTGTCTATTTTTCTTTTTTTAAGGCATTTATTATTTTTTAAAAGATTTTATTTATTTACTTAGAGAGAGAGGGAGAGCACAGAGGGAGAGGCAAATCACTCCTGAGCAGGGAGCTCCATCCCAGGACCCTGGGATCATGACCTGAGCATAAGGCAGATGCTTAATCAACTGACCCACCCAGGCATCCCTAGATTTGTCTGTTTTTCTTAGCATTATCAATTTTGCTTCAGAAACTCTGTTGTGCGCATAAATGTTTGGGACTGCTATGTCTTCTTGATGACTTCATCTTTTCTCCTGGTGATGATCTTTGCTCTGAAATCCTATTTGTCTGATATTAATACAGACACTCCAGCTTACTTTTGATTGGTGATAGCAGACTATATATTTTTTTCATTCTTTTGCTTTTAATCTAATTATATTTTCATATTAAAATGGGTTTATAATAAGGACCATGTAGTTAGGTATTGGGTTTATTTTTATCCAATATGTGAATCTCTACTTTTTAACTGAAACATTTGCATTTAAATCTTACATTTAATGTAATTATTGATATGGTTGAGCATTTTGTTATTTTCTGTTTTCTCCATCTGTATTTTGTTTCCTTTTCTGCCTTCTTTTGAACTGCATGTTTTTATAATTCCATCTTATCTCCTTTAGCTTATTAATTATACCTTGGTGGTTTTATTCTAGTGGTTGCTTTAGGAGTTTTTATATAAGTCTTTAACTTATCACAGTGTACCTTCAAGTGAAGGTGTTTTCATGCCACTCATGTACAGAAACTTACAACATATGTATATTCACATTTCTACCCTACTTGCTGTTGTGCTACATTGTCACATATTTACTTCTACTTCTATATAAACCTCAAGATTTATTATTATTTTTGCTTTACATGATTTATTTTTTTATAGTTTATTTATTGATGTATTGACTTACTTAATCTCTACACCCAACCTGGGGCTTGAACTCATGACCCTGAGTTCAAGAGTCGTGAGCTCTTCCAACTGAACCAGCCAGGTGCCCCTATATGGTTTATTTTTAAAATGAATTTAAATACTAAGAAAAAAGGTTTTTTAAAAAGATTTTATTTGTTTATTTGACATAGAGAGAGAGGGAAAGAGCACACAAGCTAGGGGAGCAGTAGAGGGAGATGGAGAAGCAGGCTCCCCACTCAGCAAGGAGCCCAATACAAGGCTCGATTCCAGGACTCTGGGATCATGACCTGAGCCAAAGACAGACACTTAACCAACTGAGCCACCCAGGCACCCCAAGAAAAAAGTTCTTGTGTTTATTCACATAATTATTATTTCTGGGGCTCTTCATTCCTTCTGGTGTCATTTTTCTTGTTTGAAGACTCCCTTTACCGCTTCTTTTAAGGCATGTCTACTTGGTGAAGAGTATTTACAACTTTTCAATGTGTGAAAAAAGAGTCCATTTCCCATTCATTTTTGAGAGATATTTTCACTGGGTAAAGAATTCTAGATTGACAATATGTTTTCTGCAGCATTTTAAAGATGTTGGTTCACACTCTTCTATTTGGCACATTTCCAGCAGTAATATACAGCCATCCTTAACTTTGTTGTTCTGCACAGAATGGGATTTCTTGGGCTTTTTAGATTTTTCTCTTTACCACTGATTTTAACTGATGTGTCTTACAGTTTCTCCAAAGACAGCAAAATACACATTCATTTCAAGCACTCTTATGAATACAGAATATATTATCGGCCAGGTAACAAGTCACCACAGATTTCAAAGAACTCCAGTCATATAAAGTATATTCTCAATGACAGTGGAATTATGGTAGAAATCAATAGCAAAGATAACTATAGGAAACTTGTACTATTTGAAACTAACCCATGAATAAAGAATAAATCAAAGAGAGAAATTAGACAGTATTTGAACTAAATTAAAATACAGTATCTGGAAATTTTTGGAATGCAGCTAAAACAGTGTTTAGCGGGAATTTATACTGTATGCCCTATTTGGCACTGACTGGCATTTTATAGATGAAAAAATTAAGGCTTTTAAAGGTTAGGTAATTTTGCCAAGGTTGCAGAGCTAGCAAATGTTGGAGCTGGGTTAATAGAGTATATACAAAAATATAGGATATTGTGAAAATATTTGCTTTCAAAGTGTTGACTATTCCCTCTGTGTCTAGCACAGGAGTTACTAAGATGCATAGTTCCCTGGCACAGGTACAGGAACTCTTCCTGTCTCTTCCAACAATCTCCATCACATGGAATAGATGTCTGTTGTCTGGTGATTCCTTAAAGGCAGGGAGTTGTTCCTACTCAGCAGATGAGTCCACTGACCTTATCCTGGGGCTGAAGTCTAGGGTTGGCCTTCTGTCCAGGGAAGTTCCTGTTCCTCATACACTGACGTGTTATTTTTGTACTTTGCTACCAGCCTGGCAATATCAGACCTCTGACAGAGTTGGGGTTCTATCAGCCTGTCCACTGATCCAAATGTTTCTTTCCATATATGTATTCAAGCCTTCTTATTTGCTTTAGGCTCTCATACATGAAATAATCATTCAGCCACTTTTCTCCTACACTAGGGGAGGTTGCACAACACAAAAAATTGTGTGCCCCTTTTGAAGGTTAGGCACACAGTCCTTTGAAAGGTGAGAAAAAGAGAAAAACCTGCATGTTTTTCCCTATAGAGTCTTACAATTGGCGTTCTAATCCCCATTCATTGATTCCTTCATTCATTCTCTCTGTCTCTGAGTCAGTTCATCACCGTACATGCTATGGGTGCAAATTAAGTTGTGTACTAAAGATAATTTGCTGCTTTCTATATTTCATGAATACTTTGCAGTGATTTCATTTATAAAGGAGGGATCCTTTTGTCTAAGCAAAGAAAATAGTCTCTGAGTTGAAACAATGAATAGGCAAAAGCCAAAAGAGGGGAGAAGAATGAAATTCACTGGGTGGGGAAAAAAAAGAAAAAAAAGCTAAGACACCACACTAGTGCAGTGCTCTCTCAGAGACAACCACAACTGCTGTCTGCAAAGGCAGCTGACTGTAAGTAGCACAGGACAACCTTAGGTTGCCACAGGGAGCAGCTGCCCCACCAAGGAGAAATGGTCTGGACCACAGTGGTCAAACTGGTGGCTTAGTCACTTGTGAGAGGACCAGCCCATCCACATATCCCTAATTACCCCACTCTCCATCAGAATTCCAAGCTTCTCAAGTCATCAGTTATCTAAACTTTCCCTTTATTGGACCTAATTCCCACCCCACTTTTTATTTCCCTCCCTGGGAAAGCGTTTCCCTTTGTCTCTTGGAATTTCCAAGTCACAATGTGAGGTGAATGAACTATTTTCCAACCTCTTCTCTGAAAGTTCTCTTCACCTTTTCACTTAACTAAAAGCAGGCTGTATCTTGGGGACACGGTTTCTTTGCTGCTTTCTCTCAAATGGATTATTTCTTTTCTCTTACATTCAGAGTGATTCAGCACCAGGCTTACTTGGCAATGTCAATTTGAGTTTTACTCCCCCTTCCCTCTTGCAAACTCCTTCTGCTCCTTTGAGGCTCCTACCATCTGGTCACACCACTCTTCCTCCTCCAAGTTACAGTTACTAACTAGTAGCTTCGGAGTCTTTCCTTCTGATTCTCAGAAAAAGTAACTTGCAAGTCTGTTTTCTTCTTCTCCCCTACTTCTGTCATCCTCTTTGGTGACTTCAATATTTATATGATGATTCATCCAACACACCACAGACTCTTGGTTTCTTGACTTCCTCATATTTTCAATGATGGTTTCCTCTATTCCATGTCTGCTATCCACCATGCCTTCGATCTTGGCATCAACAAAAATGGTATCAAGTTCAAAATTTCAAATGCAAATATCCCATTCTGGTTACAAACATCATCCCAAATTACTTGCTGAAGTACCCTTCCTTCAAAAATGCTTTCTCTTTTTTTGTATTTACCTTTAATCCTCCCACCCCTCTTTATCTGTATCTATCATCAACCCCTAGTTATCCTTCATCTCTCTTCTTTTCTAGCTTACATCCCATGACCTATCATTACAGTTTCTTCCTTGCAACCCTTAACTTTCTTATCCACGTGAATAAGGCTTGGAGGTCCAATGAACAGCACCTGTCTTCCTGCCCAAGTTCCGAGTACTTGAGAGATAAAATTAAAAACTAAGCAAATGAAAGCTTATGAAGATGATATATCATCTTTCTTGCTGATAAAGTTAATCTCAGGAAGTGTGACTTAATTTTGCAGCAAGGACAGGTTTTTCAAAACGTATGCGCTCAGTGATGCGCTGAACAGCCACCTCCCCTGCCATACGGTGGGTTCCAGATTTTCTAAAGCCAGGGTGTAGTGGAGCAGTACAGAATATATGCTTGCTTTGGGTTGTTGGATCCCAAGAGAAACAGAGAAAGGAGTTGGCTTTATATGCCCACTCACTGATCCCAACTTCATCAATAATATAATCTACTCCTGGCCACGGGAGGAGGGAGTGAGGAACATTACACCAGTGAACAACAACTGCACCGAAGGAAATGTTAAGACTTGGCAATACATTTCCCCCAACACATCTCTTCCTCTGTTACACTTGTCTTAAAATAACCCTGCTTTGTGGGGTCTTTTCCCTGTCAGTACCAGAGCCAAAAGTTGTCTTCAAAATACTTCTACACATTTTATCTTATTTGATCATTATAAAAACCCCATGAGAGACCCTGGACAGGTAGAAGCACCTATATTATAGGTAAGAGAATTGAAACAATGTGAACTTACTATCGTATGTCAGAGCTGATACAATAAATCTAATTTATCTGAGAGGAGGTGGATTGATTTCCTGTTCTTGCTGCAACAAATCGCACTTAGTGGCTTCAAACAACACAAAATTACGATCTTATAGTTCTGGAGGTCAGAAGTCCTAAAACCGAGGTGTTAGCAGGGCTGGGTTCCTCCCAAAGCTGTTGGGGAGAATCTGTTACCTTGCCTTCTCCAGCCACTGAAATGACCTGCATTTCTTCCTCCATTTTCAAAGCCAGTAGCACATCCTTCAATCCTTCCCTGACTCTGACACTCCTGCCTTCCCCCACTTACATGACAAAGGACCCTTGTAACAAAGTGTCTTTTGTCATGTAAGGTCACATACTCACTGGGTTCAGGGACTGGAACATGAACGTTTCTGGGGGACCATTATTCTTCCTACCACTGGAGGGATGGCATCATTGCTTGCAAAAAGAGGGGTTACTATTTTATTTACATAAGAAGTTCTGTCTCTTACCATTGTTACTGAGAAAGTGAACTTACAAATACATATATATCAACATTGAATGCTCAGCATAATACCTTGTTCCAAGTAAGCATTTAGTATTTGTTGAGTAAATATCTACACACCACATTATCTAAGAACAAAGTTTTAAGGATAAACAGTAATTGAAGAAGTAATATAAAAACAATCACCTAATTAACATAAGAAAGACATTGAAAATACTTTAAGTCAATTGCTTAAATTAAAAGGAATAATTTGAAGAAGCCATTTGGATGATTAGCAGCATGTAACTGACCAAATTTATCTTCACTGTGTATCAGTATGTCTCCCCACCTCATTCTGAATCTGTTTCATTTCCTCCCACTGTTTTATTCTTAAATTGACCAAACTATTACACTGGTATATATTTAAAATATTTATTGCACTTATTCATGAAAGAAGTACATTTAATTTAAAATTAGGTGAGCTGTAAAATTTCCATATCCTATTGGAAATTCTAGTCAGTGAATTAAAAAAGCATATAGATTTGAAAAAAATGTAAAATTGTCTTTATTTATAGATGACATTGTATATGTAGAAAATCTTAGGGAAGCTACAAAAAAGGGTTTAAGGGATGGTAAGTTTATTAAGGTCTCAGGATACAAGGTCAATATTAAAATATCAATTGTGTTTCTATATATTGACAAACCATTGGGAAGTGAAATTAAAAATACCATTTACAATAGCATAAAAATGTGAAAGAATTAAGGGTATTTTAACAAAATATGTACAAGAGTTCTACATGGAAGACTACAAAATATTACTGAATGGAATTGAAGAAGACATAACTAAATGGAAAGCTATCTCATGATTGGTAGGCTTCGTATTGTTAAGGTATCAATTGTCTCCAACTGATTTATGGATTCAATGCTTTCTCAATAAAAATCCCAGCATCTTTTAAAAAATTTTTGGTACAAGTGGAAAGTTGGTTCTAAAAGTTATTTAGAAATGCAAAGAACTTACAATAGCCCAAATAATTTTGATATAGGAAATAAAATTAGAGGATTTGAGACTACCTGATTTCAAGATTTACTCTAAAGTTGCAAAATCAACATGGTGTGATATTGGAGAAGGATAGATATAAATTGGAACAGAATAGAGTTTAGAAATAAGGCCACAGATTTATGATCATCTGATTTTATATAGAGGTGCTCATATAAAAGGGATAGCTTTTTTTTTTTTTCCCAAATAGCACTGGGACAATTGCATATCTATATGCAGAAAACGTGACCCTCAATCCTTAACTCTTGTACCATACATAAAATTAACTTAAAAAAAAAAAAAAAGGATTATGGGCCTAAATATAAGAGCTAAAGCTATAAAGTTCCTAGAAGAAAACATAGGGAAAAAGTCTTTGTAACCTTTAGTTATGGAAAAATCTCTTAGCTAGGACACAAAAAACATGAACCATAAAAGAAAAAAGATAACCTGTTTCAATAAAATTAAAATTTTTGCTCTTTAAAAGACAATAAAATTAAGAGATAAGCCACGGGGTGGGAGAATATATTACAAGATGTAAGTGTACCCAGAATTAAGAAATTCTTACAACTTAAGTAATTAAAAATGGGCAAGATATTTGAACACTTTTAAAAAGATTGTGTAAATGGCAAATAAGCATGAAAAGATGCTCAATGTCATTAGTAATCAGGGAAATGCAAGGTAAAACCACCTATCAGAATGACCAACATGATAACACCAGGTGTTGGTGAGGAATTGGAGCAATCAGAACGCTTACACACTGCTGGTATGAATGTAAAATGGCAGAACCAGTTCAGAAGAGGGTTTAGAGTTTTCTTAGAAAGTTAAATTTATGCTCACGAATGACTCAGTAAGTCTACTCCAATGTATTTACTCAAAAGAAATGAGGATCTACGTCCACATAAAGGCTTGCACACAAATGTTTATAGTGGCTGTATCAGTAATACACCAAAGTATGAGAACATGGATGCCCATTAGCAATGATGGAAAAACAAACTGTAAGAAATAGTGATACACTGAAACACTGCTCAGTAAGAAAAAGGAATGGACAACTAATCACACAACATGCATGAATCTCAGATATTACGCTGAGTAAAGAAACCAGACACAAGAGTACCTATATAGGGCGCGGTTTATAAGCGCAGTTTATAAGTTTATATTTCTAGAGAGGACCAATCTGATCGGGGACAGAGCAGATGAGTGGTTGTCTGAATGGAAAACCAAATGGGAACGGGCTTAAAGAGAATTGTTTCAGATGATGGAAATGTCGTATAGGACAAGTGATTGTGGTAGTGGATGTGATGGTGATGTGGGTCTATACATTTGTTAAACCTCATAGAACTGTACAATTAAAATGGATATTTCACTGTACATAAATTATACCTTAGTAAAATAGACTTAAATGCAAAAAGTTGAGTGAGCTAAGGTGTTTATAAAGTTGTTTATGAAATGTTTTCTTCTCTCAAGATATTCTTCCCTTTTGGAAGGGAAGATATTCTCCTTGTGGAGGCAACTCCACAAATCAACTTTGTGGGTAAAACAGCTGTGTGACACTGAACAAGGTTAAGTTATTACTCTGAGCAAGTTTCTTTCTCAATAAAATGAGTGAATTAGGTTAGATAATTTCATCTGTTCATTCAATAAACGTTTTTTAAAGCCCACGATGGGGCAAGCACAATGTGAGGTTCTAGAGATATAAAGCTGAAAAAGAAACCATTTTGGCCCTTGGGGAGTTATAGTCTAGTGCAAGAAAGACATGCTAGCATGATTATGATATAGCTTATGTATACGTAGGGTATGAGGAGAATTCATAAGAAAG
Source organism: Mustela nigripes (assembly GCF_022355385.1). Lineage (NCBI taxonomy): Eukaryota > Metazoa > Chordata > Mammalia > Carnivora > Mustelidae > Mustela > Mustela nigripes. The sequence continues at coordinate 223,907,668 of NC_081557.1, read as the reverse complement.
CAGTCTTCCCTGATGATGCAATACCTGAGTTGGATTTTGAGGTAAAAGTAAGAGTTCAGGAAGAGGGAAGAGAAGGCATTCTGAGCAGAGGGGGCTGAATGTGCAAAGGGCCGAAGTCGAGAGACATACTATGTGTTTAAGGTACTTCAGGTGGCTCAGTAGGTCTGAAACAGAATTTATCCTTCTAAGGTCATGGTGTGTCTTGATTGAAAAAAGGTTTAAAAAAAATCCCTCCAGTTAAAGCAGTGTGTAGACAGGAGTCCTGTACCACGTAATGACACCCATGTTGTAGTGGATCGTCTAAAACGTAAAATGACTGACCTTCAGTTAGGATCCTTTCTGTGGCAAAGAGAATCTTCTGGCTCATGTAACACAACACTCGTGGGGCAGATTGGTGCGATGTGACTGGGGGATCAACAAGGTCAAGAGAGCATCTTTTCACGTTTTCCATTTCTAGGCCGCAGCTCCAGGCACTATATCCTCTTTTTTATACCCAGCTTTCCCAGAAGATTAAACCAAAGTCTTACAATCAAGTTTCATCAGTCTTCATTGGTCTTAGATTTTTGCACTGATCCTGAAGCAATCTCTGTGGCCAAGAGGTACATGGTGACTGGCTTGACCAGGACCCAGAGGTCCTGGGGTGAAGTCAGCCTCATCTGAAGCATATGGCACCAGGGGTGGGGGTGGAAATCTCCAAAAAAAGGGGAGACTAGTAGCTACTTAGGAGGAATTATATTTTAAGAAAAGGAGACCCCCAACAATTTTTAGAACAGATCAGGGGATGCAAACACAAATGAACAAATTCTTCTTTCATCCTCCATACTTAGGACCAGTAATGAAAAGTGACTTCAGAATAAGGTGATGGGAGGGGCGCCTGGGTGGCTCAGTGGGTTAAGCCTCTGCCGTCGGCTCCGATCATGATCTCGGGGTCCCGCATCAGGCTCTCTGCTCGGCGAGGAGCCTGCTTCCTCCTCTCTCTCTTTCTCTGCCTGACTCTCTGCCTACTTGTGATCTCTCTGTGTCAAATAAATGAATAAAATCTTAAAAAAAAAAAAAAGAATAAGGTGATGGGAGAATCAACATGTATACAAAAAACTGTCTTTCAATATTCTAAGTAACCATAGTAGTGGATGAGCAGTTTTATGAGAGCAAAGAGAAGGGTGTAATTAATTCTAACATACAGACTCCAGGGTGTCTTCACAAGAGAGATTTTTCAGTTGGGCCTTGAAATATGGAAGTCCTTCTGGCAGAGACAGGTGCGTGGCCACAGCTGACTGAAGATGAGCAAGCAACCTGGTGAAACTCAAGTCCAGGATAATGGACCAGAGTGGGGGCCTAGGAATAGAAAGCCCCAGCTGTGGATAATTTGTCATGCTATGCTACAGAGCCCGGACTTTATCCTTGAAGCAGTAGGGTGTTGATGAATTTTTAAGCATGGAAGTGACAAAACCAAGTGTATTTAGAGAGCTGTAGGAATAGATTAGACACTTCCTGAGAGAAGAAGGAAGGAGGTAAGTATAGAGGGAATAAAGGTAAGTTTTGAAGCAGAAGGCTGGGGGAGGTTCAACCCTAATGGTCTTTATTTTCTCTCTGAACTAGGAAGAGAAAGAACCTGCGGAGTATAAGAGGGTGCTAGGCAGTTAAGACCAGCTGGAAATTTCAGGTAGCCAGAGCGCTGCACTAACCAAAACATTCTATCAGAAAGATTGTTCAATAAACTCTTCTATCACATAAAGTCATACATATTACATTAGTGGGTGAACTGAACTCCAGAAGAGCCAAATACAATTTGTCTACTAGCCTGTTTTACGGTCAGTGGGAATGCTGCAGATAGAAAGATTACATGAAATCTTACATGGTTAACACGGGTCACTTGGGTCCTCGTGACCACTAGCAGAACATCTGTGGGGGTTTTGGAGGTTGGTAGGAGGTGGCGCAGGACACAGGAGGAAGGAAGGCAAGAGGGACAGCGTGAGGAGTGCGGCGAGAGGCAGAGGGGAGCAAGACAGCCCGAGTGCCCTTGATGCACGATTTTAACAAGCAATTAAGAGCAGCACCGGGCCCGGAGGGGTTTGTGATGGCAGCAAGATGTGTAGCAGCTTTGGGATTCAGATTCAGAACTGCTGGCTGGAGCCACTGTTTCAAATGAAAGGATCTGCTCTGCCATGTTCCAGGTTTCATTTTTTTATAGTCATAGTCTCAAATTATCAAAAAAAGTCAGACAGATACAAATGAAATTATGCATTTTTCATATGTATCTTCTACTACTTGGCCTTAAAATGTTGTATTTAAAATTAATTACCAACAACATCTTACATTTGTTTGGTGCTTTACAGTTAAAAAAAAATAACTTTCAAATATATTTTCTCATTTAGTCTTACTCCACCTGGAAAGGTAAATAAGAACAAATGCAATAATTTCCTTTTGCCAGCCCCTTACACCCTCCACCCCCTCAACTGTAGATGAGAGAGATTAAATTATCTAGGGACTCACTGCTAGGACAGAGCTCTCAGTCTGGAGTTTTTCTACTTGACCACTACATTGGAACTTTGAAAAAAGGTTTATGAATATTCTCTTAAAGAAGCTAACAATGGGTGTATCCGTACACAGTTGACCTTAATCATTTCAAACTCTAACAAGGAAGAAAGTCAAAGGCGTGTGCTTATCTTTGTGATGAATATACATTTGCATATACCCAACGGCAAAGCATATGATTATAACTGAATCACTTTCAGAGCAATGAAATGGGGCTTCTTAAGAATCATTCACTGAGGGGCCCCTGGGTGGCTCAGTGGATTAAGCCGCTGCCTTCGGCTCAGGTCATGATCTCAGGGTCCTGGGATCGAGCCCCGCATCGGGCTCTCTGCTCAGCAGGGAGCCTGCTTCCCCCTCTGTCTCTGCCTGCCTCTCTGCCTACTTGTGATATCTCTCTCTGTCAAATAAAATAAATAAAATCTTTAAAAAAAAAAAAAAAAAGAATCATTCACTGAGTCATAAATTATTACTTTGTTTTCAATAAGTACCTGATGAATAAAGCATATAATAAAGATTTTCAAATGAAGAACTAATTCTATCAAACTCCATCACACTTGCAGTCTTGTGCTAACCCTTACACATTACCTAATTTATATATACTCTTTAAATAAGAGTGTCAGGAAATACATCTGGACAAAACTTAATATAATTCTAGGCATCCAGTAAGAGCATCAATGTTTTGATTTGAAGTTGTGTTGAAATGATCAGCATCTTGAATTTGGACTTTTTTTTCACATTCTATCATTCCAAATTACAGAAATGGTAGGTCTTTAGGAAGTGATAGAAAATAAAACCCTTCATTTACAGTAAAGACCAAAATAAGGCTGATGCCCGGCATAATGTCTTCAGTTCTAAAATAAATCTGTATCATACCTACTGCTAGTTTCTTAGCTGCTCTGTCCTGGAAATAAATCTTGTTAAACAAAGATTCAGCAAAAGCTAATATGCCTTTGATTTTTCATTCCCTTCATTGACTCCGTGGGTGTCCTCTTTGCATACTTCCAAAGTAACAGACTCCAGCAGGGAGAGGTGGAAGGTTGAGAAGTCTTAAGGGATCACTCCATAATTTTCTTTTTTTCAGAAAGTGATGAAGAAAATACTGTCAGATGGAGACAACTGTATTTGACCTGCTCCACTGAGACCTTTCAGGGAGAAATAAAGTGGAAAGGGATCTAGAAGATCTCCCTGAGACAAACCAAACACCAAAGTACATTTGAATTCCATTACCTTTTCCAAATCTTCCCACAGTCTACTCCACCCCTGGCTCTGAGCGAAGAGCAATTTACAAGACAAAATGATACATTATCTAGAGATAAATTTACAAACTGACATCAGAAAACTGTCCCAGAGGCTACATCACCTCTTCAAGTTTATTACAGTATCTTTAGTTCCTATTGCATATATTGTTACATGCCTTTTACAAGTCAGGAGTATATATATAGTATGCTCAATTCAGCAGAAGTCATGTCTATTGCTTCTCTCTTGAAAACCAGCAGCATGCAGTGCAATATTTGGTGTGCGGAGTTATTGTTTCAAAAAGTGAAAAACTATTTAGATTTAACTGAAGAGGGAACATGATCTTTATTGGCTTATATGCAAAGTTTCATTTTGGTTTTATGCAGAGTTTGCATAGTTCATGATTATTTTCTAATGAAAAACTAGATGTGTTGTCAGTGACCTTGAAGAAGATCAGGTGACAGTAGCAAACAGAAAAATTTGAAGAAGAGGCATAACTTTTAAAGTAGAAAGGTCAGCAAGAACTGCCTGAAACAAAAGAACAAAAAGGATTATTAATATCAGTATTCTAATGGGCAAGAGAAGCCACAACAGAAACACCACTGCAATGTAAGCCTGGCATTGACCCCCCTCTAAGTTCTTCATGTGTGTCCTAAATCTGTACAGAAACTACAACCTCCCTTCTCTTTTCTGAACGTATTAATGTTAGAACATGTGCAAAATGCTAAAACATGCAGTAGAAAACAACCTGGACTTTTGTCTTGAGCCTTCTTCAAATATACAAGGTAGCAGGAGTTTATAAGAGGTCTAACATTTCAACTTGCTTCTATAAATAAACGTACATTATGAATCTTGGTCCCGTTATTCTAGTATACGGAGTATCTGGCTTCAGGAAATCATTTGGAGATGGAACTAATGTTTATTCAATTGCAAGATGCATAAACATCCTCTTCCCTTTAAACAAAGAATGTAGGCAGCTATTTTAGGGGTAATATTTAAATTTCTATGTGAGATAACAAATACACTAATATGGTAATCCACTATTTAATTGAACTATGTTTCAACTGAAAATATATTGAAAAGAAACCAGCTTTAAAGAATTAACTCATTATTAAAAATAACCAAAAAGGCTTGTATCTTTACTGTATCATCTGAATGCATGCTCTTTAACTCTCTCAAATAGTTTTTCTTTGTTCTAGCAGAATACTTAATAAGAAAATAATAAGAAGATGCAACCGAAGACCCAATAGTTGCTACTAAAATTACTGGGTATCTTGTTTCCCATAATGGTTATAATGGTTTCCTGTAATAAGCTTGTTTGTGATTCCTTCACATGAAGATTGTCTTCAAGTAAGGAATTTTGAATACTTATTATTACTTAGCTTGGAACTTACAGGTTTTAACCGAGTTAAAAAATTAGGTTATGAGTAATGTGTGTCCTATGCATCTGAGACTAAAGGGCCTGAGCCTGGCAATCTCTCAGGAACTATTTCCATCCCCTCCGAGTAAACTTATCCTTACTTCAGCTGCGGCCAGTGATGTCACCTCCATCAGGTTCACTGCTCGGAAAGCAAACACAGCAGCTGCCAGCACTGGAAAAGAATGCACACTATTTCAACTGCTGGCCTACCCATCAGCCTGACACACTGCCCGCAATGCCCACACCCCACCAGGAGAGCTCAGAACGCACGCTTTACATGCCTGCACGCGCGCATTCTGCACAAAGGCCTCGTGAGGACTGGAAGTCGTCTCTAGAGGACAGAGTGCCTGATGGCTAGATAGATCAAAGCCCACAGTTTTGGGAAAAAGGAAAATTCAGTGGTCTTAAAAGGGCCATTTTATAAATTGCTTCTTTCCTACCTATAACTTAAGTCATAAGTTCTGAAATATAAATAAATAACAAATACAATATAATAAATACAGATAAATAAAGGTTTATTTTGATGCAGGTGTTTCTTACTAATGCAACAGGATTCTGAAGTTATATGAACACTATTTTTAAATTCTTCAGATCATGTTTCATATGTATGAAGGAGGTGTCCTGATAGACATGTGTAATAAACCTTTACTTAAAAATTTTTTTTTTAGTATTTTGTTATAGTTACACTTTTATATTCAGCATTGCCTTTCATAGAGTGTCATAAATGGATAGTTCTGTGGGGAGAGCTGCTGTGGACTGATCCTGAAATTTATATTAATGTTGGCTATAGGAAAAAGAAGTTGAAACTTTGAAAAAAAATCATAGGACACCTCACAGGTCAATACTATACATGGGGTAGAAACCAATATTTGTCATATCCATCATATGCATGTGACAAGAAAGTAATGCTAATGGGTAATTCTTCTTACTGCATAATCTGCCATAAAACCCCATGTGATGGAATGCATCATACTGAACAGCAAAAGGACCCAAGTAAGAGGTGGGTACCCTGACCCAGAGATGGTGCTGCCTCAAGATGACTCTTGACTTTCCCTTGTTTCTTCTTTTTTATCACCAGTGGTGGTAGTTTCCTCTACCCAATAAGTCATTGGAATTTAGGAAATCAATGGTAAGGAATCTTCAAAATTACTGAAAGACTGGCTCCCAAGTATATGGCACAGCTAATGCAAACACACACACATACACACACACATATATATATATATGTATTTTAAGTACATTTTTACTATGGGATTAATAATAATAATGCTAATGATAATTCTCACAGCAACTCTATGAGTTAAGTACCACCACTAGCCCCATTATATTAAGATGGAAATGGAGGCCCAGTGAGTTGGGAGGACATGTTTGGAGTCCCACAGGTATAAAATAGTAGATTGAAAACTTAACCCTGGCTCTGGAGCCTGCGCATCTAACCATTCACTCTGTGATAACTTTAGTGAGACTGAAGGTAAGTAGTAATGACCCTTCCCTGATATGAGAATCTGGGTGCTTTCCTATGAATCGTCATCTCTGCTATCCTTCAGAATGGTTTTCCAGAGATGGCCTGAAGCATGATGCTATGGTGACCCTGAACTCTGAGAGGTAGGTGGCTGTGCCTGAGGAGTGGAAGTCAGCATCCAGACCTCTTAATTTCCCCAGACACTGAGTGCAACCAGACCAGACTGGGAAACATAGGCATTTTTCTAGGGTACAACAGATTTTGGACAGTCTGACAAAAAAAAAAAAAAAAAAAAAAAAACCAAAATAAAAAAAAAAAAACAACATTGCAATTAGTTAGGAAAACTCTGAGGAAAAAAAAAAGATAATAGCAGTAAAACAAAATTTAAAAAGTCAGATCAGGCTGGGATTATTTAATATGTAACAAGGGATACAAGAGATCAGGGACAAAGAATTTACCTTTTAACTGAAAAGGAGAAAGCTTAAGTACTTTAAAGTCACTAAGCTTCTAAATTTATAAGAATATCAAAGAGAAGAATTTCTGTGGACCAGCAACTTCTTTATAGATTCCTAATATCTGGAATCATTTTGACAATGGGGACATTTGAGAAGCTAAGGACTGTGTGACTGTTACTTCCTTTTTTATGTGTGATTTAAGAGGGTTGATGAAAGCTTGACAGGATGGCCACATTTTCTGCTGTAGCAGGAAAGAGTTTTACATGGTGGGAAATTGTTTTTCCAAAGGTAGATAAGAGGGAGGAAAAAAAGATCAGTTCACTAATTGACCTTAGCATCCCAAGTGCTTATGTGCTCATAACCTTTATTTATCTTGGTGTCACATCACAGAAGTTCCTTTGCGTCTGCTTCATGTTTGATTTGCCTAGCCCTTCCGCAAAACACGTTTTTTTGCCAAGGAGTAAAGATCTCCACATTGTGATATTCTCAGCTGCAATCATGCTTCACAGGAAACATAGAAACTCTCACATTTACCTGTAGTTTTTTAAGCTATTCCCATCGTTTTAATTCTAAGCAACTCTATCACAAGCATCAAGACACCTATGCTTTAAACTGTTTTTAAGGGGCGCCTGGGTGGCTTAGTGGGTTGGGTCGCTGCCTTTGGCTCGGGTCATGATCTCAGGGTCCTGGGATGGAGTCCCTCGTCGGGCTCTCTGCTCAGCAGGGAGCCTGCTTCCCTTCCTCTCTCTCTGCCTGCCTCTCTGCCTACTTGTGATCTCTCTCTGTCAAATAAATAAATAAAATAAACTGTTTTTTAAAAGACCCAATTAATTTAAAATTAAAGCCAGTAATATTTACTAACAATTTCAAAAGACTATATAATGATTCACTTGAGCAAAAAAGGTGGCCCCAAAATACCCATTCCAAAAACATCTGAAATAATAAAAACTAATTTGGGTGTACCTACATGAAATGATCTAATCCGTGGCTCCTTATTTGGATTCATGGTAGGGGAGTCCCCACCAGTTTAGTTCCATTTCTAGATGTTCTATAATTTTTCTCTGTTGATTTAATAAAAGACTCAGGGAAAGCGGATGGGTACAACAGTGCAGACTGCATTGCTCTACCGATCAGCAGTAACATTTTTATTAATGTATTAAGTCACAGCAGAGTACTAGTTTAGACCAAATGCGTTATTCAACATTCATTTATTTCTCTCTCACTTGAGAGTTTGCTGGGGAGTGGGGTGTGATAAGTCACAAAGTACGAAAATTTAAACTGAAAGAGGTCTTGAAGTTCTTCCAATTCAGCATTTCTTTCCCAGTAGAAAAGCTCTTAACTTTTGGGTGACAGTTAAAAGCCCATTCTAGTTTTGAAAAATCCTAATTATTAGAAGGTACTTTCTTGTACTGAGCCCCCTTCTTTAACATGCTCTAATATCTTTTTGCAATGATACAAAAAGCTATACACAACACTCTTCAAAATTTATGACATACCCAGAAGAGGTTTATTTGCTGAAAAGTCTAAAATCCTGTTGCCTGAGAAATGGTAGCAGAAAACAAGGCTTCTTAGCTTGGAGAGTAGAGGCTTTGGGGAAAGGCAAGAGTAGAAAAAACATGATGATGACCATGGTTTAACAGGAGTACATTTTATTTATTTATTTTTTTAAAGATTTTATTTATTTATTTGACAGAGAGAAATCACAAGTAGATGGAGAGGCAGGCAGAGAGAGAGGGAAGCAGGCTCCCTGCTGAGCAGAGAGGCTGATGCAGGACTCGATCCCAGGACCCTGAGATCATGACCTGAGCTGAAGGCAGCGGCTTAACCCACTGAGCCACCCAGGCGCCCCAGGAGTACATTTTAACAAGGTATATTGTCCAGAAGTGAAATGGGCTATGTTGGTAGACAAGGACTCCAACACTGAAGAGTTCAAGCAAAGGAAGAGAACTGCCTATCAGAAACATCTAAAAGGAGTCATACCTGAGGACCTCTAAGATTCCTCCACCTCTAGTATCACTGCCATTCAGCCAAGAGAAATGAGGGCAGACCCTTCTTTCCTAAGTCTTATCTGTGTGGTCTTAAAACCCAATTGAGATAGAAGGATAGTAGGAGATATTAACATCAGTGAGTGGTATCTGTGATTATACCAAGGGTGACACTGATCTTCCTGGCACTTTATTATTACTGTAATTTTCCTTTTTAAAATGCCATACAATTACTCTAGACCTCTCAGCATTCAAGAATATGTTAATATGGTACCTAAAGAATCTCCTGCAAGAAAAGGGTCTTCTTTAATTAAGCACTATTTCCACAAACCCAGAGAGGTGTCTTTACAATGCTATCAATATAAGGTAAAGAAATGAAGGTCTCACGCAGGTTACATAATTTATTCAATATTACACAACTGGAAAAGTTTGGACCCAGCACTCTGCCAACTTTTCTACTCTCCATCCATTATTGTGGAAACCTTGTGCTATTTACCTGAACTTCCTGATAATCCAATGATTAAAAATAACTGAGCCTATTTTGGATAAGAGAAACAAAGTAAATAACAAGAAATCTGTGTCCTATGTATTATCATACAGTTGTCTTGTGTGTATATCTATTGTAAGAAGTACTTAATTATAAGTAAGAGATAAACCTGTGGCTTCCTGGAAAAAAAAAGAAAAATATTTTTTTGGCTTAAGAGAATACGTAAGAGGGGAAACTCAACCACCAGGAGTCAGAGACTGTTAGCAAAAAGGAAAAGGTTGGGGTGCCTGGGTGGCTCAGTGGGTTAAAGCCTCTGCCTTCGGCTCGAGTCATGGTCCCGTGGTCCTGGGATCGAGCCCCAAGTTGGGCTCTCTGCTTGGTGGTGAGCCTGCTTCCCCACCTCCCCTCCCCTGCCTCTCTGCCTACTTGTGATCTTTGTCCGTCAAATAAATAAATAAATAAATAATCTTTAAAAAAAAAAAGGAAAAGGTTTTGAGTTCAGTAGAAGCTGAAGTCCAGGAGAGCTGAGATTTCCACTCTGTAGGGAGGCTCCTTGTCAGTGTGGATTTTAGGCAGTGGTTGGGAAAGGGCACAGCCCAGATGCAGAGATATCAGGGAAGCCAGGAACAGAAATGCAGTATACAACCTGCTGCATGGACTTCACAGAGGTATAGCAAGTCCTGGCTCGACTAGAAATGAGGGAGGAGAAATGGACTTTCCTGGGAGCAAAGAAAGAAAGATGAGGAACACCCTAGTGCTGGGAAGGTACAGAGAAGTATCTAGATGTTAGAACTTCAGTACTTGTTTTCTAAGGCAGATAAATCTATTAAATATTTATGAATTAGAAATGACAGATAACTATAGACTCAAACTGCAGTTACAGATGATGAAGGTTAGAAAGGGAAAGGGCTTTATTATAGAAACATGTGTTTTACAAACAAGCACTTATTACCAGCAAGAATTTCCAGAGAGTTGTATCCTAGGATTCTATCCCACAAAAGTAGGAGTTGATCTGTAGCTAAGTATCCAGAGAAAGCTCGAACCATCCACTTAAAGGATATGCGAAGTCTGTAAGCAAAGAAAAAAGAAAATGCATCTTAACAGGGACTTTTCTTCTTACGAAAATGCAGTATCAGAAGAGCCAACCAATTCTATTGTTCAGGTAACTTCTCTGTGAGGCTTAGAAATCACCTATGCTTTTAAGTTTCACACGCCCTCTTAAAAGCTGCAGAAGGGTAATGGTGAGAAACCGCAAGTCTTCAAATTAGTGGTTTCAACATATTAAGAGGAAAAATTTGACCTGCTGTGTTATAGTTCAGCTTTCAGAAAACTCACTTCTATGTTCTGTTTCAGGGTCTGAACTCATTAGGTATCAATGAGGTGGTCTTAAGAGTCAATAGTTCTTAACAGTTTGAATCATGATTATTTGAATTTTTATTCAAAATTCTTGAAAAAGTGCTTGCTAGCTGTACGCTTTTGCAATTCAATGCATTATATACCTGTATTTTTTAGTCAAATGGCTACATAGTATGAATAAAATAAAACAACAGGCAGGAGTCTTTGAAGATAAAGAAAGATAGTTTTAAAGCTATAACTAGATTTCTGATTTCAAACCCTCCATTTTAATGGCAGGTTATCAGAACTCTGAAAGGTCAACCAGAAAATTCAACTGATTTTGCAAAAAACAACAAACAAACAAACAACACCCCCCAACCCAAGAGATACGGGATCTCATTACTTACAAGTAGGTCACCTTATAATAATAATTTCTCTCTGCAATCAGGAAATGAACTCTGTACTATCTATTAGCATCTAAACATCACTTGATTGCCCCTGAGAGGTGCTAGGCAAACTCTTTGCTGGAGCTGTTATAATATTACATAGGTAAATATCTGTGCTATTTTCTTAAAGCAAGAGAATGGGACCTGGAGATTGCCATTGTTGATATGGTATTAATTCTCTTAAGACCAAAAAACACCCCTAAGTTTTCAGAAATTCCTCAAGACTAGATAACTATTATTCTAATATAACAAAGTACATGCAGAGAGTAATATTGACAAATTAAACGTTTTGGTTGGTTTTAGAATATCTGTTTATAAATGCTGAAGAAAGTTTTGGCTACCAGATATTTTAAATTTAAAAAGATCATTTGACTTTTAAGTCTAAGTTATTAATGTCATCCAGTTTCATTTTACTGGATCCCTCATGGTGTGTTATTAGAACAGCACCCCACACTGTGCTCCATCCATATATAGTACAGAATTAGTTTCTTGGAAATAGTTTATTGAGGTATAATTTATGGGGAATAAAATTTACCTTTATTAAGGCACAGTTCTGTGAGTTAAGAACCAAATGGAAACTTTACAACTGAAAAATACAATAACGAAACAAAACAAAAAACAACTTTCATTGAATAGATCCAACAGCAAAATGGTAATGACAGAGAAAAGAACCAGTGAATTTAAATATAGATCAGAAGAAAGTATCTCATTAGAACCATAGAGTAAAATGGATTGAAAATAAAATGAGTAGAGTTTCAGGGACCTCTGGAATGAGACCACAAGTTTTAACATTTGTATCACTGGAATCCTAGAAGAAAAGGAAAGTAAGTATGGTGCAGGAAAAAATATTTACAGATACATCCTAATTAAACTGCTGAAAACTAAACACAAAGAGAAAAAACATTTTTCCCTGAAATGTTTGGCAGAATTTACCAGTAAAGCCATCCAGGGAGTTTATCTGAAGGTAGAATGTGATTAATTAAAAAATGTATACTGTAAGCCCTAAGACATTGTTATGGACTGAAAGTTTCTGTCATCCCACCAGCCCCCCATTCATGTTGAAACCTACCCCCCAGGGTGCCTGGGTGGCTCAATTTGTTGAGTGACTGCCTTCAGTTCAGGATATGATCCTGGAGTCCCCAGATAAGTCCTGCATGGGGCTCCCTGCTTGGGGTGGGGGGGTCTGCTTCTCCCTTGGACCTTCCCCCTCTCATGCTCGCTCTCTCTAATTCTCTCTCTCTCTCTCAAATAAATAAATAAATAAACAACCCCAAAACCAAAACCTACCCCCCAGTGTCATGGGGAGTAGTCAAAGAGGGAGGGTCTTAGGGTGGGTGGTAAGTGAAATGACATAGCTTTAGAGGGTGAAGCATTCAGGATTGGGCTTAGTGCCTTCATAAGAATCATGACAGAGTTAGTTTCTCTTCTCTGCTCTCTACCATGTGAGAATACAATAAGAAGTCGGCAGTCTGCAGCCTAGAAGAGGGTCCTCACTAGAACTCAACCATGCTCTATCACCCTGATCTTAGACTTTCAGTTTTCAGAACTGTGGGAACTGTTTCAGTAGTTCATAAGCTACACAGTTTATGGTAATTTGTTATAGCAGACTGAACTAAGACAGGCATCTATCAAAAAAATGTTTTAAGAAAGGTATAAATAATAATCCAATAGTAGAGATAAAATGGAATAAAAAATAGTTCAAAAGCAGGCAGGAAAAGAGGAAAAATAGAATAAAAAAGACAAATGGGGGCACCTGGGTGGTGCAGTTGGTTAAGTGTCTGCCTTCAGCTCAGGTCATGATCTCAGGGCCCTGGGAACGAACTTGCTGAACTGGGCTCTCTACTCAGTGGGGAGCCTGCTTCTCCCTTTCCCTCTTCTTGCCACTTCCCCTGCTTGTTCCCTCTCACTCTCTGTGTCAGTAAATAAGTACAATCTTTCAAAAAACAAATAGAAAATGTCTACCAAGATAGTAGATAATATCAATTGCTATTATTTTAATCAATAAATCAATTATAAATATAAATGGAATAAATACAACAATTAAAAAGACAAATTGCTGTACTGGAAGGCCCAACTATACTTTTGACCAGAAAGCCACTTAGAAAATAAAGATATCGATAATCAATACACTAAAACCAAAGGACATATGAATTGTAATTGAAAGAAAGCTGGGATGGCTATATCAAATGCAGTAGGTTTATTACCAGGAATAAAAACAGTAAGTAACGATAAAGGGACCAGTTCTTCTAAAAACAGAGCTTCTAATGCATGAAGTAAAAACATATATAGCAATGAAGGAAGAAATAGACACACTCCCAATAATAACTATATTATTATATAATAATATATAATATATAATAATATATATAATATATAATAATAACTATATTATTAATAGACACACTCCAATAATAACTGGAGACTAACATTTCTTTCTCAATAATTAATAGAGAAAGTAGACAGAAAATAAGTTTATAGAAGGCTTCAATATTATCAAAAACTTGACGATGTTGCCATTTACAGAACATTCTGCTGAACACCAGGAGAATATGAATTCTTTTCAAGCGTACTTGGAATAGTCACCAAGACAGATCATATTCTGGGCCATAAAACAAACTTTAGCACATTTTAAAAAACTGAAATCTCATGAAGCATGTTGTCTAATTAAACATAATTAAAATAGAAATCAATAACAGAAAGGTTTCATAACTTTCCAAATATTTGGAAATTAGACAACACACTTCTATATAACCCATGATCAAAGAGAAAGTCACAAGAGAAATTTAGAAACACTTCAAGGGGCGCCTGGGTGGTTCAGTCAGTGAAGCACCTGACTCTTGATTTTGGTTCAGGTCATGATCTCTGGGGTTGTGAGATGGAGCCCTGCAACAGGCTCTGTGCTGGGTGGGGGTGGGGAAGGAGTCTGCTTGAAATTCTCTTTCTCTCTCCGCCCACTCCCTATGCCCCTCCCACACATGCGCTCTTTAGAAAGGAAGGAAGGAAGGAAGGAAGGAAAAGAAAGAAAGGAAAAAACATTGTGAATTGAATTAAAATGAAAATACAACATATCAAAATTTGCTGCGTGGAGGTAATGTGGTGCTTTGAAGGCAATTTATAATAATATTCCTTATATTAGGAAAGAAGAAAGGTCTCTAACGATCTTTAACCTTAAACAAGAAAACAAGAGCAAAATAAAAGGCAAACATGAGGAAGGAAATAATAAATACAAAAGCATAAATCAGTGAAATTGGAGACAGAAGAACAATAGAGAAAATCAAAGAAAATCAAAGAAAACCAAAACATGGTTCTTTCAAAGAAGAATAAAATTAATAAAGCTCTAGCCAAACAAGAAAAAAGAGAGAAAATATAAATATCAATCTCAAGAACGAGAGAGGTGTTGTCACTGTGATTCTCTGGATATTAAGAAGATTAATTAAGAATATTTAGGGAATATTATGAATAACTTTTATGTCCATAAATATGATAACTTAGATTAAATGAACAAAGTACTAAAGCTTATTCAAGAAGAAACAGATAACCTGAACAGTCTTATTATCTATTGAAGAAATTAAATTCTAATTAAAAACCTTCAACAGCATCAGTTTTAATTCATAAAAGCCTTTGAGAAATTGATTTCTAGCTTGGCAATTACATTTTTATGCTTTCTTTTGCATAAGAATTTTGATGTTTGCTATAAGTCATTGAAATAAATGTGTTCCATTTTCATGATTTAAGTGTATAAATTGGCCAAAAAAAAAAAATCAGGACTTTAGTTTTAAGCAGTAAACTAAATGTCTTCATCCTAGTTAAGCTTCATTATATACAAATATTCATTGCAGAAGAGTAAAACAGAAACCAATTTACTACAAGTTTAAGAAAAAAAGACTTATGTGCAATATAAAATATTTCTGCCACATTCTTGTTTTTATCATCTTAATCATTAACAGAATCTTGTTTTTTAACGGCTACAAAAGAAAGAGTATAATCTCAGTATTATCAATGGATGAAATGAGGTATTGTTTTATTAAAGGTATTTCTAAGATCTAAGATGTCTGACATTCAAGATCTAAGATGTGCTTTAGAGAAAGTATATATATATATGTATAAAATTTTATTTTATTTACATATATATACACACATACATATGTCTGTATGTATAAAATCCTTGACTACTGAAACAACCTCATGAGGTAGAAATTCTCTTGATTTTAAAGACGAGGAAGTTGAATTATCTTGATTTAAAGAAAGAAATTCAGACTTACATGAATTAAATAACTTCATCAGGATTATACGGCTTAGTAGATAGAATTTAAGTCCTGGTCTGTCTTTGAAACTCACCCAACTCATCCATCCACCCATCCTCCCATCCACTTGATGTGGATTCAAGTATGGAGAAATCAATACTAAACTACTGCATTTTCTATTAACTACAGTTGTGATCTCAAAGAGTTAATGCTCCTTTCAAATATGCCCTGCCAATAGGGGAAACTGGGTTCACAGAGGGGAAGACAGTGACAAAACATTAATAAATCATTTAGAAACTTCTGTTGCCTTAGACATTGTTATTTTTAAAAAAGAGAAGGGACCAATAATATTGAAGCCCAGAGGTACTGTACCGACATGTTCACTGATAACTCATACTGAGATAAACCAAAAAATATTCAAACTTTTGGAGCAAAATAATCACAGTGTACAATCATTATTAGGTAACTGATACAGTTTCCTTGAACAAAAAATCAAACTTTAACCTAAATAGCTTTTATTAACTTGTTCTCTGGTAAACTTAGCCTAAAATGACTTAATTTTAGTATTATCACATTTCTTACATAGTATTTGTGTTCACATATTTTTTCTCAATTTTGGCAATACCTTTCCTTTTGAATAGAAATCAGCTCACTTTGGTGATCCTTCCACAAGGCACAAAAATCCCAGCAAATAAGAATTCATTAGGATTTTGGATGTTCTTCTGAGAATTTCTGGCACAACATAGAGTTACACTCTATTACTTGATAATCTGTTTTATTGGAGAAATTGTTAGTTTAATTTCCCTAAAGAATTGTTTATCTTTACATTGTATGCTTTAAAGTGATATAATAGTACCTTCTGATGTCAATCTATTCTTTAATTAGGAGAGAAAGGCACTCACGGTTGAGCCCCAATTTCTCGTAGATGATAGAAGAGCTGAGGGAGATAGGTCTGAAGAAGAGTTTCAAACAGCAAACAGAGGGACACAATACCCTGGATATAATAAGAAAACACAAGAGAAATACATATTTTAGCATTTAAAAATTAACTGACAATAAATTATTCAAATAGAAACAAGGAAAAAATTATCAACATAAATATTTTTATACTGTCAAAAAGTAAAAAATAGGAAATGCTCTAATGATCTCCAATACTTTGTTTAAAGATACATTTTTTCCCTCTTACTATTATAGGTATGCTAAGGAGCCTCCTTTTTAACACAATAGGATCCCCATATAACCTGATGTATAATATTCAAAGAGTCCAAGGAAAACATCATTTTATAGAAAACCTGCTACTCTGTAAGCCCTGTATTATCACTTATGTCCAGCAAACTAGTTTTTTCTGGATGCATTCCAGTTTCCAGGTATTTCTTTGTACTACACCCACACCCTTTACTCTCTCCCTCCATAAGTCCCTTCCCTTTCAGCTGCCTCACCCATCCAGAAAAATATTTCCTGCTTTTTTTTCACTCTTTCTTTGAAATCTATTCCCAGGGGAAGACTGACCAATGACTGAAACTTGCATCAGGAAGACTGACCAATGACTGTTTGAAACTTGCATCAGGAAGTTATCAAACAAGAATGCCTGATTACCTTAGTATAAAGCTCTATCTTTCTATCTATATATATAAATCTACTTTTTATAAGGGCATCTTTTGTAGAGGACAAAATGTAACCAATTGAAGCAGATGGTTTTTCAAGTGCGTTTATTACTTGACGACTCTGAATAAAGTCTTTCTTGTACCTCAGCATTCCTCAGGGTTGATCTTTGTGAGGAAGTTTGAATCCTCTTTGTGAGTTTCTAAGGAAAAAAAAGGGCTGGCATGGTTCCAAATAGTTCAGTCTGGCTACAAGCCAGAAAAGGAGCTGACCGCCTGTAAGTCTATTCCATTGGATAAAGAAAGGGCAAGAGGCAGGGCTGGCCCAACCAATTCACTGAAAAAGGACACCTCAGGGTCAGCATGGAGCTAGAGAAGGAGTATCCAGGGTTGCTGGATGTCAAGCTTCAGTGCTCTGCACAAGGAAAACACTGTGGGTGTATCCTGGGCAGCCAGTTAAAAAATTTTTTTTAACTCTGAAGCATAAAATGATATAGATATGAGAGTAAGAAATCTGAGACTAAAAATAAGGTTATTAGAAAACAGAATTATTTATATATTTCTGATTACTCTACACTAAAAATTAATATAAGATAAGCACTCACTCAAGTTGTTTCAGAGAATAGGAAACCCCCCCAAAGATAATTGGTGGTGCTTCATTTGTTCCTGGGAGAAACCCTGGATTTCTGTTACTTGTCAGCTTTTACCAGCAATGTAGGAGAGAAAAGGTGGAGACAAAGGGAGGTGGACTAGGAATACACAGGGTTAAACTGTGGGAGAAAAAGAAAAGTGATTTAATTTAATAGTAGTGACAGAGTATTCTCTTCAGGGAAATCTGGTAGCCCTGATACATTTCCATTTAGTGTTTCTTCTGGAGCATCAGCTGAGTTAACCACAGGTGGACCAGAGCAGGCCCAAAGGTGAAAAAGTATAATTAAAGTAAAATACTGTTTTGACTCAGGCTCATGGGTAGAAAAAAAAGATGTGATCGAGGACCAGGAAACATAAAATAGATAAAAATGTTTGACTCCTGGGGTGCCTGAGTGGCTCAGTGGGTTAAGGCCTCTGCCTTCAGCTCAGGTCATGATCCCAGGGTCCTGGGATGGAGCCCCGCATCGGGCTCTCTGCTTGGTGGGAGGCCTACTTCCCTCTCTCTCTCTGCCTACTTGTGATCTCTGTCAAATAAATAAACAAATTCTTAAAAAAAAAAAAAGTTCGACTCCCAGTAGGTTCCTCTTAGAGGGAGGTCAACGGAGCTATCTACTGAACACAAAGAAGTTATCTAGTATGGTAACTGATAATTAGTCAAATATGAAAATGATAAATAAGTGACAAATAAATGTTGGATTTTCATTAACAGATGACAATCACAACAATAGTAATAAAAACAGCAGTCATTTATTTACTGAACACCCACCATGAGCCAAGTGCTACCCTGGCAGTCTATAGCCCTAGAGAAACATACTAATCTCATCTCCGAGATGAGGACATCAGCATTCAAAGAGGGTAGGCAACCTTGCCAAAGTGAATAATAAAGACATTTTTATATGATTTTTCAGTTAACAGATAAAAGACAATGTAAGTGCAATTGATAAATGCCCTTTTCCTCCCTAATTATCACCAAAAATATTTAAATATCAATTTCTTCTTCTCTTCAATTTCACTTATTCTGTAGGAATATGCTGCTTGACATTACAAATTAAAATTTGCTGCTTTACAATTTAACTAAGTAGCAGACTTTTCCTTAAGGAAAGAAAACAGATCAGAGTCAAATTTGATCCAATTTTTATGAACTTACAGAAGGATGAGAAGAGATGGAATGGAGTCTGAAGAAAAAACGCACATACATCTCACGGAATATCTGATACAATTTGGAAGGTTCATGGTAGAGAAAACAAAGTGGTGCAACTGAAAGAATAAAGAAATTAATCAATAACATTGCAGAACTATTACAATTTGAGAAAATAAGTTAATGAAACATGAAAGAATATTTTATAGTAATATTCATTCAAAGACAAGTTTAAAATCATATATATTGTTTCTCCATGTTGAAAAGGAAATAAATACACATGTAAAAAGTTCAGTCCTTAAAAATGATAGAGAAGGGGCGCCTGGATGGCTCAGTGAGTTAAGTCGCTGCCTTCGGCTCAGGTCATGATCTCAGAGTCCTGGGATCGAGTCCCGCATCGGGCTCTCTGCTTAGCGGAGAGCCTGCTTCCCTCTCTCTCTCTCTCTAGCTGCCTCTCCATCTACTTGTGATTTCTCTCTGTCAAATTCATAAATAAAATCTTTAAAAAAAATGATAGAGAAAGGGGTAATTAAAAACTACCATAAACCCAACTTAATGGAATGACACAGTGGAATTACATATAGAGGGATATTAAAGTTCAAAGTAACTTTAAAAAACTAGGTAAAGTCAAGCTCTCTTTTAAAAATTGAAATAGTAAGAAAGTGAGATGGAGGTCATTCATTTTCACTTTGTTCTACAAAGGATACAGAAGGTTTTTCAAAGTTTTTTATTTTGGAAGTGAGGTAAGTATAATATAAGATGATTTATGACTAGCATTTAAAATCACGGTCTTCAACTAATTTAATTTGAAAATGAAAGTTTTTTTTTTTTTTTTAAAGATTTTATTTATTTGACAGATAGAGATCACAAGTAGACAGAGAGGCAGGCAGGCAGAGAGAGAGAGAGAGAGAGAGAGAGAGAGAGAGAGAAGCAGGTTCCCTGCTGAGCAGAGAGGCTGATGAGGGACTCGATCCCAGGACCCTGAGATCATGACCTGAGCCGAAGGCAGCGGCTTAACCCACTGAGCCACCCAGGCGCCCCGAAAATAAAAGTTTTGATTAACAGTTTAGAATAACTGGTCCTTGAGACTGGCATTATCTCAACATTTGTACAAAGAAGTTTTTATAGGCTTAAAATAAAACAACTGTCAGGCAGAGGATTTATTTCTCTAATAAATGCTGAATTAAGTTTTCCTTTGCACCCAATTCTTGGCAATTAAGCACAGGTGAGTCAACTCAATCAGACATCCCAAAACTGAATGTCAAAAGTCCTCATCTCAGATGCTGATGTGACAACATGATATTCTGGACTGACATGGTCATGCTTTTCATCTTTTCAAACCTTGAGAATTTTATGCAGCATGAACACATTCATAATGCAGATACATAAAACTGCATTACCTAAATATTAATTTTAAAACACAATGACTTACTGGGTAATTTTAGCTATGACATAAAATGGACAAGTTAGAAATTCTCAGGCTCTATAATCCATCAATACCGTCCCTGGCAGTAGGCAGTTAAATTATCAGGGAAAGCAATAAGCCAACTCAACTCACTTCTTTTTGAAAAAATGAAAGGAAAAAATGATAACAATTTTTAACTCTTACAAAAATAAAAATTCAACTATCTGGAATAAATGTCAGTGCACAATATTATAGATGAGTAAATCATCAAAAGCTAGCATTGCAAGGGCGAGATTTCACTTTTTCTGAAGAAGAGAGACAAATCAATTTTAGGGGAGTAAATAAATACCTACAAAAATAAACTACTTTTATATATAAAGAAAAAAATTAAATTATATACAAACACGTTTAAAAACTAACTGGCATATCTTTCCATTTTAAAACTAACTTTAAAAACTTACTCTACTATCAAAATAAATTGCTCTTTGTTAAAATAGCCCAAATTAATGTATTCTACACACTTAAAAAGAATAATTCACATTCTAGTTGCAACAACCTAAGAAAAAGCAATGTGGCATAAATACATGGCATTATGTTAAATTCAAAGTGAAGCTTTGAAATTTATTTACCTTTTTATGCATTTTTTCCCTTTAACTTTGAAAGTTATTGATATGTAAAAACCTATAATCTGAATCTAAAGATTTTATGGATTCAGTACTCATTATCATTTCCAGTGAAGGAATAAAAGAGATAATTTTTAAATCAGCACTTTTTAAACAAACATGTATAATACAAACCTTTACAATTGGTTATTATTTAAGATACCACTACTGTTTGTGTTGTTTTCCCTTATAAAGCTATGAAATGGAAAAGCTTTAGTCCTTTATATGTGACATGTAAGAAATCTACATGAGCTTACTTTTTATTTATAGCACACTTCCCATTTGTTTCTTCCATAAAAATGAATTAGCTCATTATCTTTTTAATCAATTAAATATGGCATCATAGGAATTTCTTGGTGAAATCACAAACGATATTAATTGGCATAAATGGGAGAGGGGAAGGCCAGTTTAAAAATAAAAAGTTTTGAATCAGTTTTTTAATGAGAGAAGTATTATATAATTATTAAGAAACATAGTAGCTAAAACTGAATTAGTAAAGTATTATGTGGAGTCCTTGGGGATGCTTGGATGATTATTCTAATACACTAGTTCTGAATAAGTGGTGTT
This sequence comes from Mustela nigripes, assembly GCF_022355385.1. NCBI lineage: Eukaryota > Metazoa > Chordata > Mammalia > Carnivora > Mustelidae > Mustela > Mustela nigripes. The sequence continues at coordinate 223,886,039 of NC_081557.1, read as the reverse complement.
GCTAAGGTGTTTGTGGATGCTTAACATACATTTTTAAAATAGTATAAAGAAACTCTGTATCAAACATTTTGCATCATCTAATTCCTTAGTGAACATTAAACCTTTGCCTATTTAAGTAAGCATGGGAATAAGCAGAGACAGAGTCAATGATGTATTTTGTTCCCTAAGAATTACTAGATTAATATCTAGATTAATATCATTAATATCCTCCAAATCTCTCAAGTTCACTTTTTAAAAACTGTTTACTTGAAAAATTCTTGGAAATTAAATAGATAACAGGCTAACTTTTTTTTTTTTTAAAGATTTTATTTATTTATTTGACAGACGGAGATCACAAGCAGGCAGAGAGGCAGGCAGAGAGAGAGGAGGAAGCAGGCTCCCTACTGAACAGAGAGCCCAATGCGGGGCTCGATCCCAGGACCCTGAGATCATGACCTGAGCCGAAGGCAGCAGCTTAACCCACTGAGCCACCCAGGCGCCCCCAGGCTAACATTTTTATTATTAGATATAAAACTTTATATTCTTAACCTTTTGGGGGTTTTCTATTTTAAATTCCTCACATATTTATAAAAGAGAAATGTGCTGAAAGGTGATTATAATGTTCCGTATTATGTTATGAAATTTTGGTTGCTCAAGAGAAGCAAGCAGAGTGCCTTGTAATTCAAGCCTGTGATTAACACTGTCAAGGGTAGCATAATGCAATGTTCCTAGGTCTTCTGAACTCCTTCCATTGTCTGCTAGTTTTAAAAAATCTAACCTTCTGTCCTTCATCATTATTGTCTGATGCTGAATACAAAGAGGGGCTTTTACAAAGAAAAATGTTAATGTGTCACTGATTCCTTTTATAAAAGCAAAACATTAAAGTATTTCTATTTAGTATAAAGGTGGGGAGATAGCAGATGGGGAGACAACACTCTTCCACCTGTTCATATGCAATGTGTGACAATTTAAAAATTATTTTCATTGGAGTATAGAGCATTCTTCCTCTTGCTCATCTTCATTAAGCTTCTTGCATTCCTCATTCAATGACACCTGAGCCTGGAAGGCATTCAGGGTCCTCATGCCTGAAGGTGCACTTTTCACATGGTCCCTTGGGATGTGCAAGCCTTCAGTGAAATCTGATGTCTATGTCAGCAGTCTGGAGAAAGCATAGACTCGAACTCAGTCTTGGCCCTCCCTTCACATTCTTTCGGACCTATTATTTGTGTAAAAGACTTAGGAGAATTAATTCGGGAATTTAAGCAACCTCATTTTCCACCTATGAGAACTAAATATTAACATGTATCTCTAGTTTCTATCAGATTAGTAACTGGTCAACACAGAAGCACTTTCACAGTATGTTCTGATTTTAATTCGTCAAGCAATCATCATCTGAGAAATTATGAGGACACTTTACTTTTAAAATATTTAATAGGAGATATAAACAAATATTAAACTCAATGTTTAAAAATGTTCACGATAACTTGTTAAGTGGGTGGGTGATAATGGTATAAATTGTGATCTTCATGTTTAATTTTCTAAAGTGTGATAAAAACAGTGACTATTTTAAAGCCCAACTTACCATACATTGAAAATCCATGGAAAGGGATTACACCTAAAAAAAAAAAGAAAAGAAAAAAAGTTTCTTTTCAATTAGTATACCCACTGAGTTATTAGGTAAACTTGAGAGGATTAAACTGAAATAGAAAGGTTTCCTATCTTTGCTTCATTTGTTCATGAATGTTAGAAAGACTGAGTGATGGTAACCACCAAAAACAAAAATGCTTTTTAATACCTGTATAAAAACAAACTATAAGTTTTCAAGTAAAAAGTCCAGTTAACTTTCTATTGCTAACACTGAAAAACTAAAACTTTGAATATGTTACAAAAAGAAGACAAAAACAGAACAAAGCATATCAGAACTAAGTTTAAGAACAAATTGTAATGGTCTCAGAAAGTCAATAGATCATGTCCTTCCTGAAACAACTTCATCCTGTATATTAGAACCCAATCTGTTAAAAAGATAAGTAGCTGGCTTATACAAAACAGCTGGGTAACCTCAGGAAAGTCACCGACTTCCCGAGTTTTAGTAACTGCTTGTCATGCACAGGAACTAAGACTGTCTCTGAAATATCATCTAGCTCTAAAATTCTATGTTTAACAATTATGCTTAGAGCAAACACAGAAAAATTTGTGAGATCTAAAGAAAAGTGGACATAGGAGGATCTTCCAGTTTAAGATTCTTCAGCAACGTAAAGGTTTTTTGCTTCTAGAAACTGAAAAAATTCAAAACCAGATTAGGTTCACATTAACAAGTCAACATTCCTAATGTGATAGCCACCAGCTCAAGTTCCAAGGAACACTTAGAATGAGGGTCCACGGGACACCTGGGTGGCTCAGAAGGTTAAGAGGCTGCCTTCAGCTCAGGTCATAATCCAGTTCCACATCAGGCTCCTTGCTCAGTAGGAAGCCTGCTTCTCCCTCTGCCTGCTGCTTCCCCTGCTTGTGCACGCTCTCTCTCTCTCTGACAAATAAATAAAACCTTAAAAAAAAAAAAAAAGGCTGAGAGCTGAGGGCCCACCCACCATCTTTCTTCAAGTCTCTCTCTCTGTTTATATCTTTGGTTGAGCATCTTTTTTCTACTTATGAATGACTATCTTTTCCTACCTTCCCTCTCAGCTACTTAATTTAGTATCTTTTACTAATTATAGGCTTTTAGCAAATAATAAAAAAGTCTGTATTTTCTAACTTTTCTAATAAAAATAAAAATAAAATAAAATAAAAACAAAATAAAATTGTTGATATCTGAAAATAAACTGAGAGGAAAATGAGTTAATAAATAGTAGACATATTTTGATGCTTTACAGAAATATAAGTACATATTACATCTTTCTAAATACTGCATCTCAAAGCAAATGGATATTATACAAAATCCCAGTATTCTTACTGCAAAGACCCTTTTTCTTTCCTCTGTTAAACTACTGCAGCAACATTTGAACAAGCAGGGAAAAACCTCAGAAATGGAGGTGGTACTATTATTATTATTTTCATATTCTACAAATATGTATTAAGGATCTGCTAAGGATAGGAGTACCCTAGTCCAGACAAGACACTTTTAATTAGGAAGCTTATACTGAGTGAATTCATGAACTGCCAGGCAACAAAAAGGGATGCATATATTAAGATGACTTGTGGCCAACTGCACTTTCCCCACATTTCCCCCAAGTTCTGAAATCTATAGCTGCTTTATAAGCAGTTAGGTTATAAACTCTTTGAGGCAAGGGGCACAATTCATACTGTGTATTATCTTCAGCACCCAGCACAGTATCTTCTAGAAATGAGATATAAATTGATGGAAATTTGAGGATTTATAATCAGGTCTTTTAAATAAGATAATAAAATACAACAGAGAACCAAAATAATGGTTGCCGGGGCAAGAAAGTAGGGAGTGGGACAGGCAAATGGGCAAAGGGGAGTGGGGAAAATAGGTTTCCAGTTATGGAATGAGTAAGTTAGGGGCCAAAAGGCACAGTATAGGGAATACAGTCAGTGGTACTGAAGTCGTGCTCTACAGTGACAGGCCTCACTGTACTTGTGGGTGAGTACAGCATAATGTGTAGACCTATCCAATCAGCATGTTGGCCATCTGAAACTAATGTAATATTGTGTGTCAATGATATGCAAATAAAAAAAATTAAAAAGTGAAAAAACATTAAGGCGTAAGATTCTCTCAAAAACTCAGGGTTGAAATTAGAAATGGCCAATGAAGTCATACAGACATGAGTATGAATGAATTCTATGTGACTCCAGGCAAGTGACACCATCTGAGTCTCTATTTTCATTTTTGAAAATGGAGATAAACAAGACCAACTTCACCAAGTTGTATAAAGCACACGTAAGTTAATGTCCTCAAAGTGCAAGAGTCCACTATTTAGGACACAGCATATGCTCCACAACTGTAACTATTTTACGCTTTCAGAAGGGACAGCACCACTTTTAAGTATCAGCTTAAATCTAAGAAAATCTTTTTTTGGTGAGTATTAGGTAAGATTAACCAGGGCTTACAATTCCAAAAAAAAGGGTGCACAGTCTGCTCTGTTGAGGAAGGACAAAGTGAAATTCTGGCCAACAAAAGTAGAAGGCATAAGAAGCAGTGACGAATCCATTAACACTCTCAGGCACATATGGCCTAAAACGTTTCTTTGATCTCAGAGGTTGTCATGTTCTTGGCCAGTTTTCCAAAATCCTTTCCTTTGCCTCTCATCACTTCAGCCTTTCAAGGGTCAAGTTTCATACACGTGGCCATCATCCAAGAGTGTACTTCTAACAGGCGTCAGGATGCTTGGGACACCATTTCTTCCCTGGCCTTAGAGTTCTGCAAGTCTGCCATAACTGATTATTTTAAGATACTAGGCTTTGTCTATCTAAAGAAAGTCTAAAATATGAACTCCTTGTCCCATTCAATAGGAATAACTTTATAAAAAAGTAATGGTTTCATGGGCCTTTGACATAGCTCAAATGGTAAGCATGGTCAACAAAAATAAATCTTGAACTAAATAAGATATAAATAGTAAATATGACTCAGAAAATACACCGAATATTAAAATGCTTTGCACTTACTAAATATTTTCTCTTCATTTCCTCACTGTCTCTGTTAATACTCAGCATTTATAGTTGTGTCACAGATCTCACCTCTTACTCAATTTGATATCATTCCAAAGTTTTACACTCTTTCATTTGGGATTACTTAGTACAGTTTATTGAATTCATTTCTGGAAATAATAATTTCCTTTGGTTATCCTCATTCTACACATAGTGAACAGGTAAATAAATAAAAATAAATCCAAATAAATTTTGGATTATGAGATGTTTTTAATTTATTTAATTCATAAAGATGACAAAGTACATTGCTATTTATAGACTTGACACTTGTAAGAGGATTTTTAAAAAGATCTTATTTATTTATTTGACAGAGATCACAAGCAGGCAGAGAGTCAGGCAGAGAGAGAGAGAGGGGGAAGCAGGCTCCCTGCCAAGCAGAGAGCCTGATGAGGAGCTCGATCCCAGGCCCCTGAGATCATAACCCGAGCCGAAGGCAGAGGCTCAACCCACTGAGCCACCCAGGCGCCCCAACACTTGTAAGAGGATTTAAAATGACATATTTTCACTATGTCTTCCAAGAGCCTTTCCTAATCTTTGTTTTGAGGCGCTATCCTGTGTACTGCAGAATGTTTAACCACATCCCTGGCCTCTACACCTGAGATACTGGTAAAACCCCTCTTTCCTCTGGCTCTGACAACCAAAAGTGTCCACAGATATTGGCCAATGTTTCCTGGGGGATGGAAGGTGGGACATGGAATTACCCTTGGTTGATAACCACTGATCGAGAGTCCCCAAACTCCTCTGCTTAATGTTCACTAGCAACTAATTATTTTCTCTTTTCTTGTAGGAAACAAATGGTATTAGCAAATTGTAATGTCTGTTTACCCAAGTCTCAAAAATCTATGTGTATTTCTCTTGTTAAGTCTTGTCCTTTGCTTCTATTTTTGTTCTCCATATTCTTCAATATTCACTCCCTCATTCATTTGCTCTCTCATTCAACGATGTCTACTGAGCAATGAGTGACTTTATGACATGCACGATTCTTGATGCTAAATATGTTGGTGCTCAAAAGGTCCGTGTTCTCTTGGAGTTTACATTAGAGTGATACTTCTATTCCACACAGTAGTTAGGATGATTTTGGAACTGGAGAAGAGATATCACTGCGAATAGTAGAGTAGGGGACTCCAAAACTCTGTCCTTCTGTAAGGTGATGGCTAGAACTATTAGATCAACTTTTTTTGAGTTCTGGAATCAATAATAATAATAAACCTCACAATCAAGGAGATGCTTAATAAAAGAAAGAGAAGCTGAATTTTGGAAAGAGAGCAGTGTGGTATTTTAATTTATCTGTCTACCATCGTCCATTGTCCAGTTTGGTGGCAATTATGAAGATACAGCTCCCCATGTTCCCGAGGCAGTTTGCTGGTCCCAGAGTGGACAATATGGATCTTCAATAAAAAAACTGTGGTTGTGTATCTTGACCTGTCTAGTAGCTTCTAGTAGGTACCTGAGGGACTGGGCTTAAGTGGCCTACCCACCATCAAAAGCCTATAAGTGCAATTATACTCGCTACAGCTCCCTCGGGTGGGGCAAGCCATAGACAGACCGGCAACCCTGGGAAGGAAGAAGCTAGGGAAGGAAGAGGCTGGGAAAAGCTCCTTTCTATTCAGGGGAATCTAGAAAGGACCTAAGAAGCACTTCAGCTTTCACTTCTGCCAGACTCCTGCGCTCTGTGCAGGCAGCAAGCACAGGCTAAGGTAGAACCACAAATGGCCTGGCCTTGAAAGAATACCTCAACGCAGAGCCAGGCTATACAGTCTGGGGTAATTTTTTTCTTTTGGTGTCAGATATTTAAGGAAATCTCTATCAAATTATCAGCTGACCACTAAGCTAATGAACAGAGACTTCAGTGGGCACTCCCTACAAAAAACACAATTCTGACAAAAGCAGTTTAGAAAAGTCACGAAACAAATAACTAGTGCACAACAAACAACAACAGATTTTGGGGAGGGGAGACAATCCGATTCCTAGTTACCACACTATAATAGTCAAGAGATCTAGTTATCAACAAAAAAGTTACCAGGTGTGCAAAGAAATAAGAAAGTATGGCCTAAGGGGATCAAGAGTACACTTAAATCATGACGAACACTGAGAAAGGTACGGAAGTGCTGAACCACCATATTGTACACCTGAACTAATACAACACTGCACGTTAACTAACTGGAATTAAAGTTTTTTAAAAAGGATAGCTCATTCATAGGAAACAAGGAATTAACAGAAACTGTCTCTGAGGAATCAGCCCAGACACTGGACTTACTAGACAAAATTTTCAATCAATGGTCTCCCTAGCTGATCTGGTCCCTAAGTCTCCTACCTCACCCTGTACCAGGTTATGTTTTGTTCACTGTCACCAGCTCCGCAGATCATCTTATTCTTCAAAGCATCAGGTACATGTCTGTCATAGGCCCCTCACCAGGCTGTATATTCTCTTCGGAATGTTCTGCCTCTTTGCACAGCCCAGTCTGCATATTTGGTCACTGTTCATATTCTACCTCCTCAGAAATACTTTTCTGATCACCTGACCTAAAATAGCAATGCCCCCCACTATCAATTTTTGTTCCCCTTTATTGTTCATGTCCTCTCTGAAATTATTTTCATTAGCTATTTATTTACTTATTTATTGTTTGTCTCCCTCAATAGAATGTAAGCTCCTTGGTAGCAGGTGCTCAGGTTATGACTGCAGCTCACCCAGCTAGAATAGAAAAGAAAGCCAGAGAAGGACTAAAGTATTTAATGAATACAGTTATATAAAGTGAACAAAAAATAAAAACGAGAAGCTTATGTAATTCCTGTGAAGAGTCTCCTCAGCTCAGAAATTATACTCACCAGTTGTTTAGTGAATCTACTACAGAAAAGCCTGTCCACTAACAAGGCCTCAAATGAGGTGAGAGGGTAATGTCCAATGCCACTATGGCCTGTCATTTCAACCCTAGGAAAGGTGATACAGGGAGGGAGGTGCCCCTGGGTAAGCAACTGTCTGGTCTGGGACAGAGAGTGTGTCAGTGGGCTATAGTCTCTCTGTGTGGACCCCTGAGACCAAGAAAGCCAGGCCAATTCTGGTGGCAGTGGTGGTAGAGGTGTCCTTAAGATTTTATATTTTTAATTTTCTATATTTTATCTATTTATTATTTGAGAGAGAGAGAACATGCAGAGAGGAGAGGCAGAGTGAGGGGAAGAGGCAGGCTCTCTGCTGAGGAGGGAGTCTGATTGGGGGTTCGATCCCAGGACCCCGAGATCACAACTGGAGACAAAGGTGGACACTTAACCAACTGAGCCACCCAGGCACCCCAGAGGTATCCTTAAGATTTTAAAGTATTCCTATCTTTGGCAGAAGAGAGTGAGTAATATAAAATGTTGCCTTGTATTGCCTTGAGGAAAGAATAAAGGGACAGCACACTCACTACTCTTTGTCTCTTCTTATTCTGCAACTTCAGACTCATTGCCCAGGGAGGAGAGTTCTCTCTGATTCTGGTAACATTCTAAAATAACCTGAAAGAAGAGATAATTCTGAAGAATTAAGTTTACGGAAAGCTGTAGGTTTACCCTATTTACCCTATTTAGCAACAAACTACTTTTATTCTGAATGAGTATCTTCTTAGAACCTATTATATACATCTAATTTTTCAGTATGTTTCAATATATTACCCCTTCCTTAGCTTCTGAAAGACACTCTAGCGTACACAGTAACATTTCCCTGAGGCAAAAGGGCATGGTGATGGAGAACACTGCAGTCAAAGGACTTTGAACCCAAAGCCCTTTGAAACTCAACAGCTGGACAAGTTGACATGCTATGCCTCAGCTTATCTACAAATAGGAATAATATTAATACCTGCGTCCAAAGGTACCTGCTCTGTAAGCATTCAATGAATGAACATAAGCTATGTGCTTAGCACCCTGCCTGGTACACAGTGCTGCTTGGAGAACGCTGGCAGCTGCTGCTGTGGCTACTCTTACTGTTATTACAGCAATATTTTTCCTTGGTGTCTTGAGTTCCTAATAAAAGTCTTAAATTATGATAGCATGCTACACCCCAGTGAGACCTTTTAAAAAGCTTTTACATAAAATGGTCCCAGCCTGATTTTCTGGAGTGCTCTTATGTGCTGGTCTATCGTTTTTCTATTTTCCTTTGTGAAACCTCTGATTTTCATTTCTACTATTGTTAGTCATCTTTCCTATCTCTACCGGCCCCTTTCCATGCTTCTAGTTTTGCAGGGCACCATAAACACTGGCAAACCGAGCTTGCTAGGCATGTGTGTGAAGTAAAAGCTAATATATTTTTTTAAAGATTTATTTATTTATTTGAGGGAGTGCAAGTATAAGCAGGCAAGGGAAGCGGGGGGAGAGGGAGAGAAACCCCAGCTCAGAGCTCAATACAGGGCTCAATCTCACAACCCTGAGACCATGACCTGAGCTGAAACTGAGAGTTGGACACTTAACCGACTATGTTCTAAACTAAGTTGAAAAAGCTCTCCTAGGAATGGAGAGAGGAAGAGCTTGACTCCTGGGCACTTCTTTGGGCTCTTCAGAGATATTTTTCCTTTGATTTCCGGATTCTTGGATAAACATAAAAAGTTGTCTGAAAATTAGGTTTCCGAGGAGTCAGAGGTATAACATAAATAAATGTTAAAATTAAAAATCCTCTAATTTATTTCAATTAAATACTCATTAAACCCCTGTGATGACTAGATGCTGGGGGAACAAAAATTAATATGGCCTTATACCTCAAGGGTTTTGCAATCTAGAAAGGAAGATAAAGCATAAACGAATAATGTCAAGATAATATAATAAGAGGTATCAAAGATTTTCACACTGGATATTATGGGAACCTAAAGAAAGGGTCCTTAACCTAACCTGGGGATGTGGGGAAAGCTTCTGGAAAAGGATTGTGCCTGAGGTGAGCCCTGAGAGCAGGGAAAGAAAGGCTTCTCCATACATGAGAGCGGAGAGGGAATGAGGCAGGAAGCAGCACAGTGCTCTGACAGTGCACAGGGCCGTGTGTGCGTGTGTGTAGCTAATCATTTGATATTGCTATCATAAAAGAAAAGTGAGATAGGAAAAGGGGAGATAGAAAGCTAGGAGTCAGACTGAGTAGAGGCCTGAGTCAAAAGAGGTCCTTGAATGCCAGGCTGAGAGGCTTGGACATCTCTTATAAAGAGATGGTAAGCCTGAAGAAAACTTTAAGGAGAAAAATGGCAATTCTGAGATTTTCCTTTTAGATGTAAAACTCAGACAGCACTGTGAATAGTAAAGCAAAGCTAGAAAAGGCTGGAAAAAGACAGACCAGTGAGGTGTCTATTACAATTAATAAGCTAGAGATGGTAAAGCCTGGTTGAAGACAAAGCAGTTACAGTGAAGGAGAGAGAAGGGAGAGGTCCCAGATGCATTTTAAAAGTAAAATGGGATGGCTCTGGTGACTTACTAGATGAGGGGATGCAAGACTGAGAGGAGTAAAGGATGACCACCTGGCATTTGGCCTTAATGACTGCTTAGATGAGAGTACAACGAACTGAGAGAGAAAAAGCAGTTTTGTTTCATTCTTAATTTCATCTTGTTTTTAACCTTTTTTTTTTTTTTGAATAGTGGGTAGAGGAAGATAAATGAATGAGTTCATGTTGAGATATGTTAAGCTTGAGTTAATTATTTTAGAGGTGAGAACTGCAGATGTAAATTTTAGAGTAATGAACAAACAGAACCAAGAAAGCAGGTAAAAAAGCCTGAGGAAAACATGTGAAAAGAAGAGCAGCAGAATTGGGGTGCGATGGGCCACGGGAGAACACCGGTGCTTCACTTAAGAGGGGCAGAGAAGGATGGCCAGTGGAAGAACCTGAAAGGTCACAGTGACAGGTGCGTGGAGAGATCAGTGCTGTGAATGCCAAGTATGACTTTCACATGGAGAGGTTGACAAAGAAGCAAAATACACCAGTAGCAACTGCGTTTTCTGAGCATTGGCTACTTATTAGTCACTGTGCCCTTTTTATAGATCGTGTCTCTTCTAATCCATGTGCTATCGATGATGCATCTGAAGCTTGGCAAAGTCATACAACTTACCCAAGGTCACAGGGTGAGCTGGCAGAACTGGGATCTGAACCCACATCTGTTGGATTATAAAGTCCATGTTCTTAACTCTACTGGGTGGACTTCTTCAGGATGCAACTTAAAATTATCAGAAAGAGGAATGTTCTATAGTGCTTTTCCGAAAAGCAGATCTTAGAAATGTCCAATAATCTCAAATGAATACTTAATATATAATGAGGTCATTACACATTTGATCAGTTTATACAGTCAAAATAGATTATCTTGGTGATATATTTCTTCAAAAATTTTTAAAGATTTTATTATTTGACAGAGAGAGAGAGTGTGTGAGAGAGCATAGGCAGAGGAGGGCCAGGGGAGGGGCAAAGGGAGAGGCAGAAGCAGGCCCCCACTGAGCAGAGAGCTTGAGGTAGGGCTCAATCCCAGGACCCTGAGATCATGACTTGAGCAGAAGGCAGATGCTTAACTGACTGAGCCACCCAGGTGCCCATTCAAAATCTTTTTATTTCATAAATACCACACTTGTAAAATTATGAGAATAACAAAGTTTAACACCGGGCAATGCACTCAACTGATTCGAGCACTGTTGCAGGGAAATCAAAAGGAAGGCCCTGGGCCTGGATGCCTCAGCTGGTGAAACATCTGTCTTTGGCTCAGGCTCAGGTCATGATCCTGGAGTCCTAGGATCAAGACTACATAGGGCTCCCTGCTAAGTGGGGAGTCTGCTTCTTCCTCTGCCTGCCACGCCACGCCCCCTGCTTGCGCTCTCTGTGTCAAATAAGTACATGAAAGCTTAAAAAAAAAAAAAAAAAAAGGAAGGCCGTGGATGGCCCAGTCAGTGTCCTGCAGAAGAAAATGAAGCACCCTAGACCTAAGTCTGATCAGCTTTCTCACAAACATCATTACTGGTTTCAAGGAAAGCCAGATAGGGTGTGCACAGGTTAGCACAAACCTACCACAAACATGGGAAAAATTTGCTAAAATAGATATTCTTTTTTTTCTTTTCCTTTTTTTCTAAGAGATATTCTATAAAAGGTTTACTTTAGATAATAAATTATCCATCTCAACATAGACAAGGTCACATTTGTTACAAAAGTTGCAATTTTCCTATTTCCCACTAGAGGAAGCAATGGTATTACTCTTACCATTTGGTGGATAAAAGACTGCATATTCTTCTAGTCCTAGTTTTCCTGCAAGAAAAACCATAGAAAGTTTCAATATGATTAAAATAAATCTTTAAAAAACAACTAATTTTGTGGATGTACTCATAATGGTGTTTTGAAAACTACTAGAGTTACCGGCTCCTTTGACTTCGTTTCAGGATATGGAATTAATTTGAAAATCTACCAGCTAATCTTTTGATATTAGCAAATCTTTTCCTCAAAGTCAACAGTATAAACTTAAGTATGAGCAACTGATACAAAGTAATTAAAATAACAACTGCTTTCAACTTCCTTAAGAACTTAAGAAGAGAAGCATCAATTTAGAAGCATAGACTTGTTTTGCTAACTATAAATAATTCTAATCTATTCATTAAAGTAAGTCCTAAGCCTCACAATGCCTCATTAGCTTACATGCCTTTGGAATGTACTGAAGAGTTAAAAATTAAATGTCTTAAACCATATAGTGGTAATATTTTCTGAATCTTAAAAAGGTTTATGTGGTCTAAGAATGAGGCTAAATATTGGGAATCAGGATTGTTTCAGAAAATTAAAGTAATTTCACCATAATCAAATATTTAAAAGTAGTTTTAAAAAATAGCTTTCCCTCAAAAAAAACCAACCAAAATCAAAACTAGCTTTCCCTCAACTCTTAAGGTTCTGAGTTTTTTCCTGCTTTCCACTGAATATGTTAAAGTAGCTTTTATCTTGACAGTTTTTTTCCCCCCTTATACCTTTGAGTCTATTGACTAGTCTCATGCATTCTTGTACTTGGCTTTACGGTAAGCTTTTAGTGGGAAAAAAAAAAAAAAGAAATTTTTTTTTTTTTGAGAGTGGTGACAGAGAGGAGAAAAGAATAAGGAGTATGAACAACTTAGGTTAGGGTGGAGATAACAAAGATAACAAAGACTGAGCTTGTGAGTAAGGAAAGATTGGAATAATGAAAAGTGGATGTGTGAGAGAGAGAGGGAGAGATATGGATGGTACAGAACGCCAGCTGGACATTAAATATAGAGCTAGGTGAAAACCCTTGTAAATTTCTCAGTGGTAAGAGACTGGGAGCATCTGTTGTTCTACTGGAGTGACTCTGGTGAACTTCTGGATGAGGACTGGTCACCAGAAAGATCAAGTAATTATTAGAACCTTGGAATTTTCAGCTCCGTCTGCCATTTTCCAGAGAGGGAGACAAGTGCTGGAAATGAGGTCAATAACTGCTCATGCCCACCCCAGGAAGCCACCACAAAATCCCAGTAATAAGGCATTCAGAGAGGTTCCAGGTAGGCAGACACACAATCACTGAGAGGATGACACACCACCTGCCCACGGGAGCAGAAGCGCCTATGCTCAGGACACTCCCAGACCTTGTCCTATGTATGTCTTCATCTGGCTGTTCACCTGTGTCCTTTATCATGCTTTTTTAAAAACTGGCAAATGGACATGTTTTCCTCGGTTCTGTGAGCCCCTCTAGAAAATTAATTGAATTCAAAAAGCAAGTTGTTGGACACCCCCCACACCCCCAATCTACAGCCAACTGGTCAGAAGGACAGCAGGTTATGTAGACCTGTCCTAGGGCAGGGACTATAGTAATCAGGTTAGACAGACTTGGGAGATACAGGAGAAATAGTTTCTTTCTTTATGGGAACAGCAGAACCATCATACACAATGGGGTTATAAGCTCTCAGTGTTGGGTGTTCACCACTTAATAAAAAGAAATTGGTAAAAGCTTCCAGCTGAAATCAGATCTGTTGTCAGGTGACAGCAAGATATTGAAATAGCAATATCTTGTAGGCAGCTAGTGATAAAGAAGAGTAGAAAGCCCTCAAATAGAAATTAGAGAGCTAATAGCATATAAATTACATCAAAATTTAAGGGTGGTAGACCATTCCAAGGGAAGGGATAAAGAAGGGAGAAAAGGAAGTAGAAAAAGCAAATTTGTGTGATAAACTCATAATTAGGAGGGAAAGTCAACAGATATGACAAAAACACCAACGGAGGAGAAAGAGGCAGGAAAGATAAAAGAGGCAACTCTAAGTGCTGCTTCTGGAAACCACTTGCTTGTGATTGTGATGAGTTGCTTGCGCCCTGATTTGAGTAGGAGTGAAAGCACAGTTAAAATAACCTGAGAGAAATCTTAAGTACTTTACAATAAAAAATTCAACAACACCAACAAATGTTATAAAATATAACAGACTTGGTATGACTTTGTATATCTTAAAGAATACTCCCTTAATGTAACTAAAATTTTACCTCTTATGTATTCAACAACACCAATAAAAGCTATAAAATGTAACAGTCTTGGTATGATTTTGTAAGTCTTAGAGAATACTCCCTTCATGTAACTAAAATTTTAACTAAAAATTTTACCTCTTATGTATGATTTCGGTGGTGAAGCACTGTTGTACGCAAAATGACCCAACACAGATGTGTCCCGGGAAAAACAAAGCAATACCTGGGTACAATAGTGTAAGAAACAAACAATTAAGCACTGTTTTATAACAGGTAATTTATTGCTATTTCCCTCTTAGGAGGAGCAGGATGGAATCTTTCCAGTTCAGTGTGGTATCTGGAAATGGGAGGAGCGCCCTCTATTGGTACACTTATGCTAAGTGTTTTAGTGGATGCTAATGTGATTTTTCACTCAAAGTTGACCCAAAGATTTCTCACTGTTAGCCTTGAACAATAGCAGATAATGTATGGCACTAAATACCATTGGATTCTTTTATTGTTTTCTATCTGGAAATGAGAAACAGCTGGGAGAAATTTAACCCAGTAACAAATGTGTAGCGGGGACCCTAGTTAACTAGAGTGGCACAGAGTCATTTGGGAAGTGCAGGAAACTGGACCTAGAGTCTTCGCAGGAATGCAGCAGCTGGCAGTTGGGCATGTCAGGGTACAAGGGAAGGCAACTCATGGCATCTAGAAGGGAAGGCAGCTGGAGAACAAGTGGCAGCCCAATACAGGTTAGTAGCTGGTTGTTCTGCCCAGCAGGTGGAGTGTGGCATCTGCCTGGAGATGAAAACAGGAAGGGCAGAAAGTCAGAATCAAGGATATTCTTAGGAGGAACTGGGTTGCTGACATCAGCTTAGAATCTTGGGGCAAAAGGTTGATCCCAAGGTGAACGGTGACAGGAAATCTGGGTCCTGGTATTGGAAGACCTGGGATTCAAAAGATATTACTGAGAAAAGAATTGGAAATGCCAGGAGAAAGGCAGAAGTCCAGTTAATAGAATAGGGGCACAAGGTCAGGGTTGGACTAGCCGCAGGAGCCAATAAAGAAACTGTAGATCCAAGGCATAAGAACGGAGCCCAGCTTTAGAAAAAAAATAGATAAGGAGATTGCACATCAGTGAGGCCTGATGGTGAAATGTATACCAGCCACTACCACTGATTTGTTTTTATTGTATTTTAAAACATTATACAAGGAATACATGGTTATGGTAAAAATTAGAAGTACAGATCATCAAATACCCCTAAGCCCAGCTGTGTTAACATTCTGATGTATATCCTTTCAGACTGCTCTCATATGTACATCCATTTTTCAAGCAGAATTATGTATGCAATTCTACAATCCATTTTTCTCAATAATATAAATATTCTCTGCTCATATTTTTAATGTTGCAGAAAATGTGTCACTATATGGATAAACAATAGTTTATTTAACCTTTTATTGTTGAACATTTAATTTTTCCACTTTTCCCAGCTGTAACAATGCTGCAATAAACCTCCCTATAGTTAAATATTTATGTACAGCTTTATTTAACTTCCTAAAACTGGACTAGCTGTCTGGTGAAAGCAATGGGCATTTTATTTTATTGTTATTATTTTTTAAAGATTTATTTATTTATTTGACAGACAGAGATTAAATTTATTCTCTCACAGTCCTAGAGACCAGAGATCCAAAATCAAGGTAATGTTAGGGCCACACTCCCTCTGAAGCTACTGGGGGAAAATCCTCTCTTGTCTCCTCCACCAGTTTCTGGTGTCTCCAGGTGTTCCTTGGCTTGAAACTGTACAACTCTAACCTCTGCCTCTGAATTCACACAATCTTCTCTTCTTTATCCTCTAGGTCTCTCTTTTTTGTTGAAGTATAGTTGACATACAATGTCATATTAGTTTCAGGTGTATAATATGGTGATTTCACAATTCCAAACATTATGCAATATTTACCTCGTTAAGTGTACTTACCTTCTATCACCACACAAAGTTATTATAATACTACTGACTATAACCCTTATGCTCTACTTTTAATCCCTGTGACTTATTTATTATACAACTGGAAGTTTTCACCTATTTTGCCTATCCTCCCACCTCTCTCCTGTCTGGCAACCACCAGATTGTTCTCTGTATTTATAACTCAGTTTTTGTTTTTCGCTCATTCATTTGTTTTGTTTTCGTAGTTCCACATATAAGTGAAATCACGTGGTTTTTGTCTCCTCTGCCTGACTCATTTCACTTAGTATAATACTCTCTAGGATCACTCATGTTGCTGCAGATGAAGAGTAATGAGTGGGTAAAAAGGGTGTGGTATATAAATACAATGGAATATTACTCAGCCATAAAAGAGTGAAATCTTGCCATTTGTATAGCATTTCTGATAAATTCATTTTGTGTTAAAATCATTACCTATCTGGAATTTGTTTTGACACTGCACTGCTAGAGTTCTAATTAGAATTTGAACTCTACCACTTACTAGTTGTGTGGCATTGGGAAGTTACTAGATTTCGTGGTGTTTCAGTTTCCTCACATGCAATATGCATACCATAAGATCTATATCAAAGGCTATTGTAGGGCTTAATTAATATACATAAAGTGTGTTGGGGTGCCAGAGTGGCACAGTCAGTTGAGTATCTGACTCTTGATTTTGTCTCAGTTCATGATCTCAGGGTCATGATCTCAAGTCCTGTGTCAGGGGGAGTCTGAGAGTCTCTCTCCCTCTCCTTGACACCCCCCCGCCCCGCTTGTGCTGTCTCTCACTCTCTCTCTCTAAAACAAATCTTTTAAAAAAAAGTGTGCAGAACAGTGCCTAGCACACGGTGAATATTATCAAGATGTTAGCTAGTATTACTACTACTATTACTTTAATTTTAATCTATATTCTATATTTCCCCACCCACTAGTATATTTTACTTGGTTTTTATTTATACGGCTCAAGACTGTCATGTTTCTTCAAATTTAAATTTTCTTTATCCCCATTTCTGGAAAATTCTCAGCCATTATCTTTTTGGATGATGCCTTTACTCCATTCTCTGTTCACTTCTACTTGACTTCTGTAAGATGTGACTGAGCTACACTTACTTACTTGACTTATTTAATTACTTTTATTCTGTGCTCCATTCTGAATGATTTCTTTTCTTTTCTTTTTTTTTAAGATTTTATTTATTTATTTGACAGAGAGAGATCACAAGTAGGCAGAGAGACAGGCAGAGAGAGAGGGGGAAGCAGGCTCCCGGCTGAGCAGAGAGTCCGACGTGGGGCTCGATCCCAGGACCCTGGGATCATGACCTGAGCCGAAAGCAGATGCCTTAACCCACTGAGCCACTCAGGCGCCCCTCTGAATGATTTCTATAGATGTTATCTTTTAAAATCAGTTCACTAATTCTTTCCTTCTGTTTCTACTACGCCCTGGACACTCTTCTAGGTGCCTGGTGTTTGGGATATAACAAAGGAAACAAGCAAACAAATTAAAAAAAAAAAAAAAACAAAACACCTCTCTGTGGAGCTTAATTATGGTGGGGGTAATAAATAGCAAACATAACAAATAACTACATGATATGGTATTTTAGGTTGTAGGTGTTATGGAAACACAGTAAACGGGAAATGGGAAAGGGTTGCCATTTAAGAGCAAGGGCTCAGAACTTTTTCATACTGTTGGTGAGAATGCAAGTGGGGGTAGCCACTCTAGAAAATAGTATGGAGGTTGCCCAAAAAGTTGAAAATAGGGCTACCCTATGACCCAGCAATTGCACGACTGGATATTTACCCCAAAAATACAAATGCAGTCATCTGAAGGGGCATCTGCATCCCTATGTTTATAGCAGCAATGTCCACAATAGCCGAATTATGGAAAGAACCCACCAGGTGTCCATCAACAGATGAATGGATATATATATTATTCATACACACACACACACACACAATCTCCACATGATGGTATACTACTCAGCCATCAAAAGAATGAAATCTTACCATTTGCAATGATGTGAATGGAACTAGAGGGTATTATGATAAGTGAAATAAGTCAATCAGAGAAAGACAGTTATCATATATTCTCACTGATAAGTGGAATGTAAGAAACAAAACAGAGGATCTAGGGAAATTGAGGGAAAAATAAAAGAAGACAAAACCAGAGAGGGAGACAAACTATAAGAGACTCACAATCATAGGAAATAAACTGAGGGTTGCTCAACGAGACAGGGATGGAGCGATGGGGTAACTGGGTGATGGACATTAAGGAGTGCACGTGATGTAAGGTGCACTGGATATTATATAAGACTGATGAATCATAGGCCTGCTGAAATCAGTAATATATGTTAATTAAATTTAAATTAAAAATGTCTAAATGTGGGGTGCCTGGGTGGCTCAGTGTGTTAAGCCGCTGCCTTCGGCTCAGGTCATGATCCCAGGGTCCTGGGATCGAGTCCCGCATCGGGCTCTCTGCTCAGCGGGGAGCCTGCTTCCTCCTCTCTCTCTCTGCCTGCCTCTCTGCCTACTTGTAATCTCTCTCTGTCAAATAAATAAATAAAATCTTTAAAAAAAAATGTCTAAATGTTAAAACAAAATAAAACAAAAACAGAGTGCTCAGGGTAGAAATCATTGAGAAGATAACTTTTTTTTTTTAAGTTCAGTTAGCCAACATTTAGTATATCATAAGTATTTGTTGTAGTGCTCAACGATTCATTAGTTGTATGTAGATAACATCTAATCAAAGACTTGAAAGGACTTGAGAAAGTTAACATACAGATATCCAGGGGTAGAGCATTCCAGGCAGAAGAGTCAACAATCTAAAAGCTGCTAAGGCTGGACAATGCCTGATATGTGAGAGGAACACCATGAATACAACTGTGGCTGGAGCAGATGAGTGGGAAGAGATATGTGAGAAAAGTAAAGAGAGACGGAATTATGCAAGGCATTGCAGGCCACTGTCAGGATACTGGCTTTCATTGTAAGTGAAATGGAGAGCCACTGCAGGCAGGGTTTTCAGCAGAGGAGTATAATGATCTAACTGATATTTTATAAGGATCACTCTAGCCACTGTGAATAAATTGGCCATGGGGGTGGGGCAGGGGCAGAAGGAAGGAGACCCTTTAGGAAACTACTGATAATAGCCTAGACTAAGCTAGTAGCAGTGTGTGCTGGGCACTGGGATGTGCCCCCCAGATTCTCTTTAGGAATAAAGGAATTCGCTGCTAGTGGTGCTGAAGCAGTTGATCCTCAACTACCCTCAGCAGTCAGCTCCTTTCAGGGAATGCCTCTGCTCAAGAGAGCTATTTTGTTCAAGGATCATGCCCCTTTCCTGGAATGGCCTGCATCCGATGACAACTGATACTTGGCAAAAAGGTCTGAACTTGCTGCCCCCATCTCAGGATTAGCTGAGGCTTCCATTTATACTGTATTGCAACTAGACTTCTTCCTCTGCTCAATCCTGCTTTATTCATTGCCATTCTACAGGTGTTGATCGTAAGAGCACTCTGTAATAAATCTTTGGCATGCTAATCTCAATTTGGGTCTCCTTCCCTGGGAACTCATCTCGCAACAGAGTGAAAGTGGGAAAAAATGGTCAAATTCTAAATATAATGTCAGAAAAATAGGAATCAAGAATAATGCCAAGTGGAAGGATGTTTGATTTGAATAAGTGTAAAATGGGGTTACCATTAAGTGAGATAGGGAGAGCTGAGTGGAACAATTTTGGGAATGATTTCAGGGCTTCAGTTTTCAACGTACTGTATTTCAGGTATCTGCAAAATACCTAAATGAGGTATTGAATAGGCAGTTGGAGATACCAGTCTGGAGTATGGGAGAGAAGTTTGGACTCAAGGTATGAATTTAGAAGTTATCAACATACAGATGATAATGAAAGTCACAAGATAGGTGAGCTTGGTGAAATCAGCAAGTGAGTAGGTATTACTAGAGAAAAGATCAAGAACTGAGACCTGGGACACTTTAACCAAAGATATGAGGGAGAAGGGAAGGAACCAGTCTTGGAGGTTAAGGAGTAACCAAGAGAGGTGAATTTCCCATGATGCTAATGAAGGGTCTCTTTAGGACCTCTCATTTGGATGGGTCCCTTTGAGTGCTGGGAATTGCTGGGAGGTGTAGTGTCCTCTAAGTAAGGAGGGCAAGTCAGGATGTGACCAGAAAACATTTCTAAGTATGCATTTCTAGTAAACTGCCTAATAAGATCTCAGATAAAGGGGACCTGACAATCTAACTGTTCTAATAATTAGTTATGATTTTCCCTCTTCTTCTAAACCATTATGCATGTGCTTACCTAATTACGATTTATTTGTAATATATTTTCTATCTTTAAAGGGTTTCCCAAATTATATAAACTTTAGTTCCCAAAATGCTAGATTTGCCTCTGGTGACCAGTAAAGTAAGAGAAGAACCAAAACCAGTGTAGTGTCTTATATATTTTTTTTTTTTAAGACTCTATTTATTTATTTGTCAGAGATAGAGCGCGAGCGAAAGCGAGCACAGGCAGACAGAGTGGAGGGCAGAGTCAGAGGGAGAAGCAGGCTCCCCGTGGAGCAAGGAGCCCGATGTGGGACTCGATCCCAGGACGCCGGGATCATGACCTGAGCCGAAGGCAGCTGCTCAACCAACTGAGCCACCCAGGCGTCCCACCAGTGTAGTGTCTTAAAAGCCAAGTGAAGAAAGGGCACAATTAGGTCAAATGCTGTTGAGAGATCAACTTATTTATTTATTTATTTTTTTAAAAGATTTTATTTATTTATCAGAGAGAGGGGGGGGGAGAGCAAGCACAGGCAGACAGAATGGTAGGCAGAGGCAGAGGGAGAAGCAGGCTCCCTGCTGAGCAAGGAGCCTGATGTGGGACTCGATCCCAGGACGCTGGGATCATGACCTGAGCCGAAGGCAGCCGCTTAACCAACTGAGCCACCCAGGCGTCCCGAGAGATCAATTTAGAAGAGGAATGGCCATTGGTCATTAGAATTAGTTATTGGGGACCTTCACAAAAGCTGTTTCAGCTCAGAAGGTAGAACACCATATACAGTGTTCAGTATCTGACTTTTTTTAACTTAATAATGAATTTTAGAGATCCTTTCAAACCAGTACATATGAATACATTGCTGCTTTATATAAAGCTACTTCATTTTAAGAGCTGTACTGTATTTCATTATAGATATATACCATAATTTAATGGGTTAGTCACCAATAAATGAACATTTAATAAATTTTCAACTTTATGCTATTTCTGGCAGAGCCAAAATAATTTGCCTTTTACTGTGTCATTTTCACATATATATGAATATCTCTGTAGGACAAATACATAGAAATAGAACTGTCCAGAGGATAGGTGCATTGAAAACTGTGATGAACTGTCATAAAAGGTTATGTAGTCACATTATTTGGTATCTTCTATCCAGAATTTCTTTATATTTACAGTGTGAGTGAACTCAGTCTCTTTGTCATCCAACTCTTTATTTTCCACTGTATATTCTAACTGATTACTTCTCATTTTTACAAGAGTAAATAATTTTAATATTTTTTGGGGTAAACACATATTTTACTGAATTATTTTATTAGTTCTAATAGCTTTCAGTTAATTCCTTTGAATTTTTATGTATCTATACTTGATAATAATTTTATATTTTTTCTAATATCTGTAACTCTAATTTATTTTTCTTATCTTGTTCATTGGCTAGAAATTCCAAAATGATTCATGCTCTTTCTTTGCTTTAGTGGGAATATCTCTAGTATTTCAACCTTAAGTAACATTAACTTATGTTAAGATGGCAAAGGTTGGTTTCACACAAATATTATACGTCATGAAAAATACTTCCATTCTTTTATATAAAGATTACAGAAAAAAAGGATGTTAAGTGCACAACAGTGTATATATACTTAACACTACCAAACTGTACAGTTAGAAATGGTTAAGATAGTAAATTTTATGTTGTGTTTTTTTATAAAAATATAATAAAATAGTTGTTACTAAATACAGTTTCAAATATGTTTTGGGCATCTATTGACATAATCATATCTTTTTTGTTGAGATATAATTAACTCATAGTAATATTATAACAGTTTCAGGTATACAGCATAATGGGTCAATATTTGTATATACTGTAAAATGATCATAATTATATAATTTTTATTTTTAGACCTATAATTGTGATGAATATCTGCCAATAATTTAGTAAAATCACTAAGTTCTAAAAAATCCCAAATCTATAAAATTTTATCAAATCAGTAAATAACATTAATCCCTTCTCCTGTCAAACTTTCCTGTACCACCATGGTAGATAAAATAATGCTCCCCCAAGAAACACCCACATCTTAATCTCAACTTGGGGCTTGGTCCCAGGACCCCAATATCATGACCTGAGCCAAAGGCAGATGCTTAATCGACTGAGCCACCTGGGTGCCCCTTAAGTATTTTTTTTTTTAAGATTTCTTTCTATTTATTTTTGAGAGAGAAAGGGAGTGTGTGCATGCGTAAGTGGGGGGAGGTGTAGAGGGAGAGGAAGAGAGATAATCTCAAGCCGACTCCAAACTGAGAGTGGAGCCCAACGTGGGGCTCCATCCCACAACCCTGAGATCAGGACCTGAGCTGTCACTAAGAGACGGATGCTCAACTGATTGAACCACCCAAGTATCCCAGGAAGGGATTATTCTAGATTATTTTGTTAGGTCCAACATAACCACAAGGATCCTTGTAAATGAAGGAAAGAGGGAACAGGGTCAGAATCAGAGAAATCTGAAGATACTATCTGTTAGCTTTGAAGATGGAGAAAGGGACCATGAGCCAAGAAATACAGGTTTATCTTAAAAGCTGGAAAAGGCAAGGGAATGTATTCTCCTTCAGAGCCTGTAAAAGGAACACAACTCTGACAACACTTTGATTTTAGCTCACTAAATCTCATTTTAAACTTCTGATCTTCAGAACTGTAAGAAAATATACTTGTTTTAAGCCACTAAATTTGTGGTAATTTGTTACAAAAGCAATAACAAAATAATACAATTAATATAACTAATGCAGTAACATGGCTACTATAATAATAAACCAATGCAACCAATAATAAATTAATATAATTAAAGTAAAATAATGCCAAAGGAAAATATACTTAATCTTTCTAGCATTGCCTGGAAAGAAAACAATTTCTAAAGAAATGTTCATATTAATTCTCCCTTAGCAGCTGGTGGGAACATACTAATGTTAGGAGAAGATCTGTGCTTAAATATAAGCACAGATATAAGCCCTGAGTCTCTGTTGCCCTAGAGAAGACAAGATATCTGAGACCGCTCTAGAGAGAATCCTGGTGACTGTAAGGTGATAATGCCAGAGGTGGTATGTCAGACATTATGTTCTGATGGGCCACCCTAGCATACAAGCAAAGATCTGCCAACTTCCATTCTAACCCGGGTTGTTTTAGCTTCTGAGATTCCAAATTTGTATCTGTAAGGAAGTAACAGTTCAGTTGTAAATTTGCTATAAATTTTGTGATTATATAAAGACAACAATTTCAATTAACCAGACACTAACTAGCAAATTAACTAGGAAGTTTAACTTTGATTACTTACTAATTAAGTGAAAACTGAACTTTATAAGGATAAGGCTATACATGGTAATGATTTACTTTATGTAGGAGAGCTGTAAGAAACTGCATTGTGATTCCCAGCTATTGTTTATACAGCAGAATTACATCTAAAATGTCCACATATAGCTATAAAAGATTTACTTGAGCCTATAGTTTTCTTCAGTCTCTTGAATACATATATATGGTGAATGTTTCTAAGAAATAAGTTATTTATGTAATAAAAAGCACATAAGGAGCAATTGATATCAATTAGAAATCACTTTAACTTAGAATTATTACACAATTTTTTTCATTTGCAGCTTTTGCATTTTTATTCAAACCAACTTAGAGAATTTTAAACGATAAATTTTCAAAAAAGATTCTTTAAAACACTCTTCATTGATTCAAATTTTCATAAATTAAAGGGCAAAATTTACAAGGACTTTGAAACTGGGCAGCCCTAACTTGGGGTTATGGTAGCTGTACTGAACTTGGGCTCTGAGCCTCTGCTTCTCCACTGGGAAAAACGTGAATAAACCTACCTTATGGTTTTTGGGTAATTCTTATGGGTTAGAATAACTAATAACATAATATAATATATAATATTATTACGTATAATATATAGCTAATAACATAACTAATTCTTATGGGTAAGAATTAGTTACAAAATATATAAAGTATCTAGAGCAGATCCTGGAACTTAACAGGCAATGCATAAATAAATGACAAAAGGACTGACAATCTCTCTTGCAATGATTGGAGAATACTGGGAGAAAAATAAAATACAAAGCTTTTTTCTGGACTAATTTCTTGCTTAGGTATTGGCTCTCATCTTCTTATCACATTCTTTTAGAGAAAAACAAACATTTAGAATCTTTCCCTTCTCTGTCTCCCTGGCTTCCAACCTATACATTCTTTCTGTATGACTAATCTGAATTCCTGGAACCACCAAGCTTGTAACTACCAAAAACCTGAAAATCTGGTCATTCTTGAATCTTATATTTCTCGCAACCTGCATATTTAGCCAGTCACCAAAATCTTCCTTTGATAGTTGCTCTTCCTTCCTTCATTCTCCCCTTCCTTCCCTTCCACCTTCCACAAGTATTTATTGAACACATACTGTGTGGCAGGCACTGGTTAAATTTATTGCATGTCACTTGGTAAAATCAATGGGAAAAATAATGCAGACACGAGGGATAATGCACGCACACGTGCACAAGTATATACTGGGAGAAGTTTGCTACTTAAATTAGGACCTGAAAGTAGTCAGGAAGAAGTAGTCAGTACTCGGGTAATAAGGCTTTTGGCAGAAGAACAGCTCCTGGGAGCACATAGGTAAGCCTGGAGTTTAAGGGAGAGGTCCAGAAAATGGGGAGTTGTTAGTACATGGGTGATATAAAGATGTGAGAATAGATGAGATCACCAAAGGCAAAGACAAAAAGAAAAAAGAGGCCTGAAGACTTATCCTTGGGGTACTCCAGGATAAGACACTGAGAGGAGGAGAAACCAGCCAAGGGGAATGAGAATGCCAGCTAGTAAGACAGAAGAAACCAAAAAGCAAAATATCCTGGAAGAGAAGAGAAGAAAGAGAAGAGATGAGGAGACTGGATGATTCACCAAATGAGATGAGGAAGAGGAGAGATGGAAACTCAACTAATGGGACTCAGCAATGGGAAGTCACTTGTGACTTTAGGGGAATAGCTGGGCAAAAAAAAAAAAAAAGTAATAAAGAAGGATACAAGAGACAACAGGAGGATAGAAATGGAAAACAATACGGATTTTTTTTTTTTTTTAAAGACGTTATTTATTTGAGAGAGAGAGAGAGAGAGAGAGCACGAGCACAGGCTGCTTGCTTATGACCTGAATCAAAGGCAGACTTGTAACCCACTGAACCACCTAGGTGCCCCAATATCTATGGATTTTTTAAAAGAAGTTTTGCTGAATAAGAAAACAGAGGAATGGGACTGTAGCTGGAAGGACTAGGGATCAAGAAAGATTCTTGTTTCAGGGTGTCTGGGTAGCTCAGTCAGTTAAGTGCCTGACTTCGTTGACCTCTCAGGGTCCTGGGATTGAGCCCTGTATTGGGCTCTCTGCTCAGTGGGGAGTCTGCGTCTTCCTCTACCTCTGCCCCTCCCCCAGCTCATGCTCACTCTGTCTCTCTCAAATAAATAAATCTTAAAAAAAAAAAAGATTTTTGTTTCATTTTATTTTGCTTTGCTTTTTGGATGAGAGGAATAACAGCATATTTGTATACTGAGAGGAGTGACCCAATAGATACGAGAAAATGGACAATAGAAAAACTAACAACTGCACTGTGGCTGAGTACCTCTTTTGAGGTTAGTGGTCATGAACATAAAGCACAGCTGATTATCATGGTTGCATGTTTTTCTCTGGCCACATTCAAAAGCATACTCCTGTCACAGAATTGGTAAAGAATTGTATTTAGCCAGGGTTAAGGTTTGGTCAGGTCATTACTACTAGACAGTGGGAGGAAGGCAAGGGAGTTGAACATGTATTCAAGAGGAAGTGATTATAATGATGGATAGATCATGGTACTGACATTTCTTTATTTGTCCTCTCTTGTCTATTCACACAGACCTTGCTCTCTAACAGGCGCTCATTAACACTTACCTGAGCCACTGGAGCTGTTCATTGCTGTGCTAATCTCTCCTCACCAGTCACTGTATGTAAGTGGTTCATGTGCATTTTTGTTTTTTCCATTCTCCTCCTCATTCCTTGCCTTTAAGAACCAGACATTTCTGTTCTGGAGTCACCACTAAACTGTACTACGCCTAGAATTTATGTCTACTTTAACTGTATTTGCATGGAACATTACATAGACTTAGAGCATTTATCAAATTATAACTATGTATTTGCCTTTCCCTTCATTTTCCACTAAAATGTGAGCTTAATAAAATCCTTTTATGTGGCACCAAACACAGTGCCTGTATCAGAACACAATATAATGTGATATGGATACATGAACAAATGATATATGATTGCCCCTCGGCCTTCCTTAAACTCCACTCAATGGCATTAAAATATCTTAAGTATAGCATACTCTAATATATCTGTATGGCTGAGTATATGCTAGATAAGCCAAACATAGGATAGAAGATCTGTCACACAAGAGAATAAGTAAATCCCCATGTCTTCCCTTTACTATACAGGGATTCTTCCTTATGGATATTTTATATACTTTGGGCCACAAGTTAACTTTTATAGGTTTTCATGATTTCTTAGAACCCCAAAATGATTAAATTACCCAGTTTACTTCTGTGGAATAAGGAGCATCTTCTGTATGAACACATTTTAAAGTTGGCAATTTAAAATTTTCAACATCACAAAGTATTTTTAAGAATTTCATGCAAAATAAAAACTAACTAAATTTTAGAACTAAACTAAACTGAACTAAAAAGTTTACCTCTTATCGAAGCATTATTTGTATAATAGTGTTGTTGCCTATAAAATTTAGGTAACTAGCATGAGACACTTGGGAACAGTGCCTGGTGTTTCTTTGTAACATAGGCCCAGATTTCCCTTAAAAAGAAAACCTACTGAAGGTTTTCTAATCTATCTATGGACACAGCAATGTCACATGTCATCTAACTTTGTAGTCTAGTCACAAAACTCAATAAATGGCTTAGGACTCAGGGCATGGCCAGAAACATTAAATTCATTTTATTATCATCAACAATTTCCTCACATAACAGTTATGTAGCTAGACAGTTCTGCCAAAGGAAAGCCTATAATTAACGATTAAAAAAACAAAACAAAACTATGCCTTCTCTCTCTCATACACACACATACACGCACATCTATGAATAATTTTTTTCCCAGAGAAAAATCAGAATTCAATTTCTGATAATAGAATATTATTTTCAATACATACAATTACATATATTTTTACTACATAAAATGAACTTTTCTTTAGTGAAACTAATTATAAAATAAATCATTAAAAGGTATAATCATGGAAAGTGTTTCCTTAACTTATCTGCACAATTCCCCAAGACAAAGCTTATGTATTATAATTATTCTTTTCCTTATTTTATAGGGATAAATATCCACATGAAAGCTTATTTAGTATTATTCCTGAAGTACTAAGAGTAGCAAAAGCCATGAGATCTATGGCTGAAAAAAATTACGTAAAATCTAAAAAAAAATACAATCGGGACTGGACTATTGATAAGAATAAAAAATAAAAGTTAATGCACACTCCTACAGTATCACTGTCTGTGATATGAATTAATAGCCAATGCTTTACATAAATACCTTAAAATAATTTCAAAACATTTTTAATGTTGTTTTTGTCTCCTTAACTAGGATAGAATGTGAGCCCATCAAAGGTAATATAATTTATGTATAATATAGAGATCAATAAAGATCAATAAATAATTACTGATGATTACTCTGCTTTTCTCAGAGAACACATCCATTGTTCATAAATAATTCTGTTTGTCAGACTTAGAGTCACTTACAAGTTTTCCATGTTTGTGTGGGAAAATGAGTATCTTTCTATATCCCCCCCCTTAGCCATAGGGAATATGTTCCAAGACCCCCAGTGGATGCCAGAAACCACAGGTAGTACAGACCCTGTGTACATATACTATGTTTTTTCTTACATATAAATATTATGATAAAGCTTAGCTTATAAATTAAGCATAATAAGAGATTAAGAACAATAACTCAAAGAAGAACAATTGTAACAATACTCTGCAATGTAAATTATGTGGATATGGTCTATCTCTCAGAAAAGGTCTTGTACTGTACTCAGCTTTCTTCTTTTTGTGAGTATGTGAGATAGTGAAATGTCTACGTGATGAGATGAAGTGAAGGGAATATGTAGGCATGTGATGGAGCCTCAGGCTACCATTGACCTTCAGACTATACAGCAAAAGGAGGATCATCTGCTTCTGGACCACGGTTGGCTATGGGTAACTGAAACCATGGAAAGCAAAACTGTGGATAAGCAGGTACCACTGTACCTTCATGGGTTAATTCTGGAACTTATTTCAAGAAACTGTTACAACTCTCATTTCAAAGGATACCCTTACTGATTCTGTTAGCTGAAGGAAGCAGATTTGTTACCTGGCAAGTCCCTTTCACCACCCCTAAAAAGCTTTTGTAATTGTAACGTGAAACTGACAATCCTCTTCTCCCCAATCACCAAAGGGGATGAAATTGTCAACTTTACACTTTCTCTTTATACTTTACCCACACGCTTAAGTAGAATAGTCAACATGTTATAAATCATGTCATTACCGATCTTTAGTTGATTTTATAATATATTTATTCCTGTGTTTAGTGTTGTAACAATTTCATGTTTCAAATAATTTGCACAGGAAGGACCAAAAAATTTAACAAGTTAAATTAAAATTTTTGCCAAGCAGTAGATATTTAGTTTGTTTGGTTTCATTTGTTTTATATCTTTAATATTGAGTAACATTAACTGATCTGTTTCCTTTAGGAGTGAGTTCACAAAAAGGATCTATCACATCTAGACCTAAACTCAACTTAAGGAAATCTTGAGCCCTGTATAATGACAGCCAATAATTCCTAAAATTAAGACTTCAGATAAAAGAAGAAATCTTCCTTCTCAACAATGAAAAAAAAATCAAACCGCATCAATGGAAAAACATATGATGTTAAGATAAGCATTTTCATTCAGTATCTACAGCATGGTATGCACTGGGACTAACACTGAGAACCAAAACACTATGGAATTTATATAGGAGAGACAATCTTAAATAATCAAGCCATAAGAAGAGCTATAAATATAAGGCATGAAAAGTACTACATAGTACCTTAAAAGCACACTTCAGATGGTCATGACCGTGTTGTGTGTGTTTATGTAGGGAAGTAAGGTGTAGGTCAGGGAAGGTATATGTCAGGAACTGATATTTTAGCTGAGAGCTAAGGGAAAAATAGGAATTTACTTGGTGAAGAGGAGAGGGTAACGTCTGTCACATCAAAGGAACTGTAGATCTGATGGCCCTGGGGTAGAAAGGAACACAGGGAACTTGAGGAGTGAAACAATCAGTAGTTGGAACACACTGGGCCAGAGGGTTCAGGACAGAGGTAAGCAATGCGGCAGGGGAGCTGGGCCAGGCATGTAAGGTCATATAGGCCCCATGAGGGATTCTGGTCTTTCTTGGTTTTAATCACACAAGTGGCATGAATTGATTGGTGTTTTTAAAAGACCACTCTGGGCAATCAGCTAAGAAAAAGAAACAGAAGACATCTGAATAGGCAGAAAAAAAAAGTCTTATTTGTAGAGACAGGGAAACTGAGGGGACCCCATGAGAAAAAAGAGTTGCTTTATTTTTTCCCCTTTGCTTCTTTTCCAGCTTCTATTCTTACTAGGACCTGCACCCTTGCTCTATGCATGCCTTAATGTATGGTCCTCCTCATAAGGGATGAAGGGTTAATCATTTCTTTGGAGGCTTCCAGCATGACAGATACCATCTAAGGAATGACCAGGTGAGGCCATCATGTGCATATTCCAGACCACTGTCACTGAGCACCTTGACACTAAAACCTTCTGGCTCTAGGGAATAAGTGACTATGATGGACACTCGGACCCTGTCCTTGTTTTGACCAGTTCCTGGATGCCTGAGAAGACACGTGTTCCAGACCACAACGTCAATAAAAACCTGGGGCCCCAAACACAGGCTCCCTTGTTTCCTCTCCGAGGTTCCCAGACACTATCTGATCTGCTCACTCTCTCTCAGTAAACTCTGCTTTTGCCTCCTGCTGGTTCGAGTTTGATTTCCATCCCGTGTGCAGGCAAGGACCCTCTTGGCTGGTCCTAAGGACTCCCTCTGGGTCCTCAGACCCAGCTTGCCTGCATCATCTTGGCGACCACAAAGGGACCCACAGAGGAACATTGGTAACCCCCAGATTGAGTCTGCGAAGCACAACTTGTCTTTTGGGAACTGGTAAGTTCCTCCTCTTGGGAATAGAGCTAGTTTAATGCTGATGTAATTTTTGTCTCTGTGCTTCTCGTTTTCCTCCTTCATTCTCCAGGAGGAAGAAAAACTGGGAAAACTGGTCTGTGAGGCTGCGTTTCTTACTCCCCACTCTCTCTGTGCTCTGAAACTTTTTACTCTGGCTTTCAGACAACTTCAAGGCTATTAGTTGTCATGGGGGACTGAGTCACTCAGCTCTAAAGAAAAGGGACACTTGTTCCTTCCCGCCGAAAGGTGTTCTGAGACAACTAAGGACCAAGGGGAGTATCAGAGATTATTTGAGACAGGTGTGGTCCCATAGAAAAACTTCTGCCCAACCATGGTAATCAATTTTTGGCTCACTCAGGGATATGCAGGCATGTGTGTGTGCGTGCACACACACACACACACACACACACACACACATAATAAAGAGTGGTCCTGGTGTCCCCAGTGGCAGTGGGTTTTCAGCTTATAGGGATGAGACACATGGCATCTTGTTGGATAAGGGAGGAGAAATGTGGCAAACTAGAATCTTTTGCACCCTTTTGCTCAATATGCCAGACCCTATCACTCCTCTACACCTGTATCTATCCCTCTGAATTTTTGCCTTTTTCACCCACTGTTCACCCCATCATTGAGTAATTACATTGTCTGACCATAGTATTCAGCATTAGCAGACTTCTCTATCCTTAAGAGATTATCTTTCCTTTCGGTTTCTAGGAAACTCCATGGCTTCTGATTCATTTGGCTAGGGCCACTGTAGCCAATGACTTTTTCCTCTGCCTTAGATCTCTGGCATTCTGAACAATATTATCCTAGAATTTTATCCTCGCTGTGCCCTAATCTGATTCCTTGCTTACAGTCCTAAATGGGAGCAAGAATGAGCATTCCCACAGATTCCCATTTGTTTCTTACATGATTAGGCACAATTTATGCTGAGAAGTTGAAAAAGAAGTTAATATTCTACTGTAATGGGGCTTGGTCCCAGAATCACTTGGGGATTTTCAATTACAGTACCATTTTACAGCTTGATTTATACTGTAAGAGGGCAAGGAAGCTGAATGAAGTACCTTCTGGGTTACCTTTAAGGCCCTGTATCAGGACCCCAAAGGACAATGTAGTTTGCATGGCCTGAGTTCCTAAATCAGTGGAGGCACTTGACATCCTGTAACTGATTTTGATGTTTGATCTGACTTGGGGGAAACCGACAGACCTTATCATCTCATTGCTGCACTTTAGAGGAGGGAATGAGACCATGCATAGTTAAGCCAGTGAATTCAATAAAGTAAGGAAAGAAACTCAAGGAAAGGATGAAAATCCAGCTTTCTTTAGAGGCTCTCTGGTGGAGGCTTTCCAGAAGTATACCAATACAGATGCCAATTCTCCCGAAGAGCAGTCACTGTTCACTGTGCATTTTATCCTGCAATCTACAGCAGATATCAGGGGGAAATGACCGAAGGCAAATGGTGGGCCTCAAACTCCTATGAACCAATTATTGGATATGGCTTTTGCTGTCTTTAATAATAGAGACAGGGCAGAGAAGGAGAACAAGTTTGTCCAACATAAATACCATGCCCAACTTTTGGCCACAGCACTGGTGATCACTGTATATGGAAACCTGTGAAGCCGGACTTGGGCAAAGGCACACCAGAGCCCCCACTCACAAAAGGCTGGGTCTCAATCAATATGCCTTCAGTAAGATGGACAGTCACTGGAAAAAGGATCATCCCCATCTTAGAAGGAAGGTGGGTTCAGTCCCAAAACTTTTGCTGGCCAAAGTTATGGAAGACTGAAGGGTCCTGAGCTCTCCCTATGACTCTTCCTGAACATCTCAACATAATATACCAAGAGCCTCGGGCCATCTCTGATGGGGAAAGTAAGGATATTGAGTTTTTATTGGACACAGGAGCCATTTACTCTGTCCTGACTCAGCCTAATGGGCTTCTACCCCAGCACTCCTGTATAGTTACTGGAATAGATGGATGGCCACAGGTGGAACAATCTACTTGTCCACTAGCTTGTAGCATGGGCTGTCTCTTGTTTTCACATAGCTTTCTCCTGACACCTGAATGCCCTACTCCCTTACTGGGAGCAACTCACTTGTTAAGCCACAAGCTATCATCCAAATAGGACTGACAGACCCCAATGTAGACAAAACAAAGTTTATAATGATAATGGCCTAAACATGCAAGTGGTAAATAACATTTATGTGCCAGACAGTATACCATCCCATATTGCAATCAGAATAATGCCCAATGTATGGGAAACAGAAGTTCCCAGGTGAGCCAATGATGTTTTACCCATTGTTATCTCCCTAAGACAACATGTAGAATATTCTTAGAATACCTAAAAAGGTATTCAGCCTCTAATTAAGAAATTTTTGAAATATGGGTTATTAACTTCTTGTCAGTCACCTGCAATATCCCCATTCTACCGGTTAAGAAGCCAAATGGGAAGTACTGTTTTACCCAGATTTGAGCGCAATTATGGAGGCAATGATTCCTATTCATCCTATAGTCCTTAACCCTTATACTATACTGACACAAGTTCCTCCAGATACAAATTAGTTTATGGTACTAGACTTAAAGGATGCTTTCTTCTGCATATCAGAACATCCTGACTCCCCATTGCTTTTTGCTTTTGAATGGACTGATCCTGATACTTGTGAGACCTCTCAGCTGATCTGGACAGTGCTGCATCAGAAATTCACAGACAGCCCAGATTTGTTTGGGAATGCATTAAAAAGGGAATGGCGGGGGGAGCAGGGGGATTTACAACTGATTAATGGAACTCCACTCCAATATGTGGGTGATATATTGACTGCCAGCCCAACAAAAGAGGATTCTGATGAAAACACAACCCTTACCCTTAACTTCTCAGGACAATGGGGATAGAGTACCTCTCCAAAAAACCCAGACTTCTAAGGAGAAGGTTCAATATCTGGGCTATGTCCTCACTCCAGGGGCACAGACACTGGCCCAGAACAGAAAAAGCAGCCATACTGAATATTTTAATACCTCAAGCAAAAAGGCAATTGAGGACCTTCTTAAATGTGGTAGGCTTTCATTGCATTTGGATTCCAGCCAAACTCCTTTATAAAGCATTGGAAGGTAGTGATTTAGAACCCGTGGAATGAAATGATGACTGCCACCAAGCCTTCAAAGGTATGAAAGAAAAACTGAGCACTGTTCCTATCTTGGGCTCCCAAACAGGAAAAACCCTTCACCTCATATGTGTGAGAAAGAAAAAGAATAGCTTTGTGTGTCTCAGCTCAAACATTCAGACCCATTCCTAGACTAGTAGTTTCTTTCTCTAAACAATTAGTTCTGGTAGCAGAAGGATGGCCAGAATGTTTATGAGCAGTGGCTGTGACTGCCCACCTAGTTGGAGAAGCTAGCATATTTACTCCAGGAAAACATCTGGATATCAGGATTCCACATCAAGTCCAAGGGGTTTTAGAAGCCAAAGGGCACAAATCCTTAAAAGGAGAGAGGTTAGTGAGGTATCAGGCCCTCCTCCTTGACACCCCTGATGTAACTAACCCTCCAGATGTGTGGAGGCTTAAACCCAGCTACCTTATTACCTGATGAAGGCAAGCAGGAGCTTCTAACCCACTCCTGGGCAGACACCGAACAACACATGAATTCAGGAAAGCCTGATTTAAAGGACAACTCTCTGCCCAATCCAGAGGCCGAATGGTTTACAGATGGAAGTAGCTTCATGCATGAAGGAACCAGAAAAATTGGATATGCTATTGTCAGCCTACAGAATATAATTGAGGCAAAATCTTTCCCTCCCCATACTTCAGCACAAAAGCCCAAACTGGTTGCTTTAATCTGAACACTACAGCTAGATAAAGGGTTAAAGTTAAATATATATCCTGATTCTAAATATGGCTTCTTTATTTCCTGCCCATGCAGCCATCTGGAAAAAAGGGATACTATCAAATTCAAAAAGCTCCCTAAGAAACACAAAGAGAAAATTTTAACATTATCAGAGGCTATACAGCTTCCTTGGGAGGGGGCAGTTATACATTGTACAGGACACCAAACAGACCAAACCATAATGAGTACAGGAAATGATTTTGTGGATAGAATAGCAAAAGGGGCAGCAAGGAAGAAAGAGCGTGCTACACAGGTTTTAGCTTCCAGAAGGTCCTTTGCAAGAAAGAAACCCAAAGTATACTCCCTCTGAGGCTCAATGGGCCTCACAAAAGGGATCTGAAATCGACTGGGGTGGTATATATTAAATAACAAATATGTACTTCCCAAGGCACTCCAATGGAGAAGAATTAAGCCTTCTTCTGCCACTCCTGGTGCTGCTTGTGTGCTCGCTCGGTGTGGACCTGGCCCCTCTCTGGTGAAGCAGCAGCTGAGGAGACTCCAGTGCTCGTCATGGCCGAGGAAAAGCCCAAGGAAGAAGTCACGACTGAGAACAGCAATCATATTCATTTGAAGGTGGCGGGGCAGGATGGGTCTATGGTGTACTTTAAGATTAAGAGGCATACGCTACTTAGTAAACTGATGAAAGCCTACTGTGAACGACAGGGTCTGTCCATGACGCAGGTCAGGTTCCGATTTGATGGGCACCCGATCAAGGAAACAGACACGCCAGCGCTGCTGGAGATGCAGGATGAAGATATAATCGATGTGTTCCAGCAACAGACAGGAGGCATATGCTAAAAGGGAACTCGCTACTTTATTCCAGGACTCCATTCCTCCTGACCAAGAAGACATTCTCAGTTAGAAAACTGCAATTTGGTCCCATCACACCCTGACTTCTGCAGTACAGTTTTCTCTATTCTTACATTTTCTCCTGCCTCATTCCCTTGGTGGACATAAAGTAATCAGATATGTGCACAAGCACATTACCCCCCCACCACACACTTTTTTTTTTTTTTTTTTTAGCTAAATGGCCAATGGTTTTGATCGGCATCAAATGGAGACGGGAAAATACTGGTTCTGTGAGAATACCCCCTCCTTCCGAAATTCATGGCTCAGTCAGCTCTTAACTTTATATTCCAGCAAGTTGTTTTGTTTTCACAGTTTAACAAAAAAAGAACAACAAAGACATCTTTGCTTGTTTGATTGGAGAATTTTGATGTTTTTCATTTAGCATTGTAAAACCAAGGACAATTTTATAACTTTTTTGTATGTAGCTGTTACATGTTAAGGTGATCTATCTTTAAGTGGGGATAGATTACTCTAAAAGAAATGAATCCGAGATTGTTTTCCTGTCAAGTCAAGCATCTTGTTGTTTAAATAAATTTCTTGTGTGAAATGAAAAAGAAAAGAAAAGAGAAGGAAAGAAGAGAAAAGAACGAAGTAAATCCATGACTCCACTCAGAAGTTACCAGAGCATGTGAGATTTGTGTCAGAAATGACCCAAGGTCCTATCCTATGCCTTCCCTCTTAATTAAGTCAGTTCAGCTTAGAAGAACTTACCATGGGGAAGACTGGCTAACTGACTTCACTCAAATGCCGCCTTCTCTGGGATCTAACTATCTGCTGGTTTATGTGGGTACGCTGACAGGGTAGATAGGGACCTTCTCTATTAGGACAGACAGGACTTTAGAGGTTTCTAAGATCTTATTAAAGGAAGTCATACTGAGGTTTGAATTTCTCTGGAGTTTGCAAAGTGACAATGGACCCTCTTTAGCTGTTAAAATAACACAACAATTATCAGTGACTCAGTGATCATCTGTCTTGGAGGCCTCAATCTTCAGGAGAAGTGGGCAAAATGAACGACATCTTTAAATGAACTTCGGCAAAACTCTGCCAAACTCCTGGAACATGGTGTAGGTGTTGCTGATTACTTTTTTAACACTAAAAGTGGCTCCAAAGGGGAGTCTTAGATTGAACCCCTTTGCAATAACATACAGAAGACCTTTTCTCATTGCAACTTTATGGTTTGCTGAGGAACCCAATCACATTTTGAAATATATTACTAGTCTGGGTAAAGCACTAGTCTCTCCAAAAGTATGGGAATAAAGTACTTCCAAACCCCGCTGAAGACAAACAGTCTGTGCCAATGCCATCAGGGAGCAAGATATCATTAAAAATATGGAGAAAGGGGTCACCAGAAGGTCAGCTCAAACCAAGGTGGGAATGGCCCTATCCACTTTGACTCAGCACCCCCAGAGCAGTACAGCTTAAAGGTATCTTTAGCTGAGTTCACTTGTCCAGAATCAAACCTGTCTCCCCTGAGTCTCTGCAGGAGCCAACTCTGATACTGCCTCCATGGGAAGAAAGGGACACACATGCCTGTGAGCCTGTCAACGAATTAAACTGTCTTTTCAAGAAAATACCTGCTGCAGTGTCTACCTGAAGCTCCTAGCATCCATCCACGCCTGAGAACCTGAGGAAAAGACTAAAATTGCTGCTCTGACGGACCAATAAGTAAGGCTCGATGGCACTTTTAAAATCTTTCACTTTTCTGAATTTACTCTTTACTTACCTATCTCTAGGTAAAACTACTGGCCCCAATTTATTTTTGCATTGGGCTCAACACTATGCTGACAGTTTACAGAAAAGTTCCTGCTGGATTTGTGGCCTCCTCCCTTTATCCAGCACCTCAGGCCTCCCATGGTGGGTTTCTCCTTTACAAGGCACAGACTGGCAATACTTACACCAATATGTAAAGGATATGGTTCTCCATCCAGATTCAAGCATATACAGGGACATCTCTATCACTAACAGAAATGTTTCTTGTTGGCCTATGGTAAACACTACCTGGAATTCTCCAGGCCATAAAAGACCTTTTTCCTACCCCCAGACTGTCAAAATCATGACTGAATATGCCAGCTCTAAGATTGAAAATAAGAACACATTGTGGGCAACAAGTCAGTCTAATAATATGAGATACACTGAGGATGGTTATTTTCAAGTATGGGATGAATTTATGTGGCTTACTCCGACCATAGGCCAATTAAACCAGAAAGCTCTTTTATGTTGGGAGCAAAGAAATCATTCCTATGATGCCTGGCCTAATAGCACCCGTAAATTAGGATGGCTCCCCCCAGAAGTCTGTACCCATACCATTGTTTTACAAGCAACTGATTGGTTTGCTACTGACTGGATGAGACGACCAGGCATCAGATGGTTAGCACCTAATGGAACTCAATGGCTATGTGGCACAAATTTGTGGCCGTGGCTACCCCCTGGATGGTTAGGGCGCTGTACCCTGGGCTTTCCCTGGATACAAGGGAAAATGCGTAAAAAATTACCTATGCCTGCAAATTATCCCCATTTACTCCATCGCTGGACACGGTCAGTCTTCCACTGGTATGATCACCTATTAGGTATTTTCCTGCCCCATGTAGGAATAGAAGATATAATGTGGCACGTAGAGGCCCTCACAAACTATACCACACATGCCCTTAATGATACTATGCTGGCAATCGGGCTATTAAATTCTGAAGTTACATTAATGAGAAAGGCTGTATTACAAAATAGGATGGCCTTAGACATAATAACAGCAGCTCAAGGAGGAACCTGTGCTATCATTAAGACTGAATGTTGTGTATATATCCCAGATAACTCAGCTAATGTATCTAAACTTTTATCAGACATGAACATCCAAATTAAAGAAATGTCTGACTCCTCTAGTTCCCTCAATGATTGGATTTATTCCTGGTTTAGTGGAAATATATGGTCTTGGTGGAAAAAACTTCTTTTAGTAGTAGTAGCAATAATTCTGCTAGGGTTTTTTCTTTGCTGTGGGAGCTATTGTTGTTGCATGTTCTGCATAAATATGTCAGAAAAATTATCAGAACGGATATTCTTTAGGAGGCGTTCGCGGCCTCACGAACAGCTCTGACAATCTACAAGTAGGGACCCTTCATTTAAATGGTATTTTTATGCGTTCCAATAGGCAGGGTCTACAATCCCTTTCAGCCTGAAGAAGCTACAGAAGATGAGACCTTCGCCCTTCAACACCCCTTAAGAATAGGAGTATGAGGGGCACCTGGGTGGCTCAGTGGTTTAAGGCCTCTGCCTTTGGCTTGGGTCATGATCCCAGGGTCCTGGGATCGAGCCCCATATCAGGCTCTCTGCTTGGCAGGGAGCCTGCTTCCTCCTCTCTCTTTCTCTCTCTGCCTGCCTCTCTGCCTACTTGTGATCTTTGTCAAATAAACAAATGAAATCTTAAAAAAAAAAAAAAAGAAGAAGAAGAATTGGAGTATGAAAATCGCATACCAGGGAATGAGACAGGGAAATCAAAGGGGTCCCATGAGGAGGGGAAAGAAAAAAAAAAAGTTAGTTTCTTTTTCCCCTTTGCTTCCTTTTTTGTCTTCTATTCTTGCTAGAACCTGCACCCTGCCCTATACATACCTTAATGTATGTCCTCCTTGTAAGGGGCAGAGTTAATGATTTCTCTGGAGTCTTCCAGCACGACAGATATTATCTAAGGAATGACCGGGTGAGGCCATTATGTGTACATTAAAGACCACTGCCACCAACACCCCGATGCCAAGACCCCTGGCTCCAGGGAATAAGTGACTTATGATGGACACCTGAACCCTGTCTTCATTCTGATCAGTTTCTGGATGCCTGAGAAGACACATGCACCACACCACAATCATCAATAAAAACCTCAGATCCCAAGCAAAGACTCCCTCTTTTCATTTCTGAGTCACCCAGATTCTCCATCTGTATCTGTTCTCTCAACCTTCAATAAACTCTGCTTTCACCTCCTTCTGGCTCATGTTTGATTTCCATCCTGTGTGAAGCCAAGGACCAGCTAAAAGGGTCTGAGTCCTCAGACCCAGCCCACCTGCATCAATGTGAACTAATAAACATAAAAATCCTAAAGATGCCACCAACAAGCTGCTAGAACTAATCAACCAATTCAGTAAAGTTGCAGGATATAAAACCAACACCAGGAAACAGCTGCACTTCTTTTTTTAAAATACGTTTATTTGAGAAAGAGAGAGAGCATAAGAGAATGGGAGAGGGAGAAGAAGAGGGAGAAAGGAGACTCCTGGCTGAGTAGGGAGCCCAACACAGGGCTCAGTCCCAGGACCCTGAGATCATGCCCTGAGCTGAAGGTAGACACTTAACCAACTGAGCCACCCAGGTGCTCAACGGCTGCATTTCTATACACTAATAATAAAGCAGTTAAAACACACACACACACACACACACACACAATAATCCCATTCACAATAACATACAAAAGAATAAGATACTAAGGAATAAATTTACCTAAGGAGGGAAATATTTTTTACACTGATAAATTTAAGACTTTGATGAAACAAACTGAAGAAGACACAAATGGAAATGAAAAATCCCTGATCATGGATCAGTAAAAATAACATTGTTGAAATACTGATAACCCAAAAGCCATCTACAGATACAATGGAATCCCTATCAAAATTCCAGTGGCATTTTTCACAGAAAGAGAAAACCTGATCCTAAAACTTTGTATAAAGACGAAGGACCCCGAATAGCTAAGGCAGTCTTGAGAAAGAATAACAAAGCCAGAGGCATTACACTTCCTGATTTCAAACTACACTTTGAAGCTACAGTAATCAAAACATATGGCACTGGCATAAAAACAGACACAGAGACCAATAGAACAGAATCAAAGAACACAGAAATAAACTCCTGCATATATAGTCAAGTCATATTTGACAAGGGAGCTGAGACTACTCAATGCAGAAAGGATAGTACTTCAATAAATGGTGCTGGGAAAACCAAATAATGACATACAGAAGAATGGAATTAGACCCCTGTTTTACATCACTCACAAAAATAAATTTAAAATGAATTAAAGACTTAAATTTAAGACCTGAACCATAAATCTTCTAGAAGAAAACATAGAGAAAATCTCCTTGACATTGGTCTTGGCAATGGTTTCCTGGATATAATGCCAAAATCACAAGGAACAAAAGCAAAAATAAATAAGTGAGATTCCATCAACCGTGAGTTTGCTTATTTGTTTACTGACTTGTTTGGAATATTTTATTGAAGTTCATTTCTCACACAGTGTGAAGCCTCTGATGTATGTCAGAGGGCACAGCCTTGCCTATGTAGTCATTCCTCAATAACAAGTTTTAAAAGGGCTCTTCTAATTGACTCCCTCTCTCTGACCTCTCTGCTAAGCTTTCTGCCCCTGCCTGTATCACAACCAGATGTTAAGCTCCACTAACTGCTAGGTGATGCTCTACTGTTTAAAACAATGTTCTTGGGCATAAATCGTACCACAGTGTGACACAATTCAATTTTGAATCCTTTACTGAAGTCATTTTTGAAGCCAGTCTTTGAAATTTGTTCCTACCCCGGCAAGGCTCTTTCCAGCTGTCTTTTTCTCTGGTCTCTCTGGTAAAGTAGGTGGCTTGTAGTTTTAGCTCATTACCCTTATGAAGCTAATTGCCTCCTCTTAATTGCTTATTGGTAAAATCTCCATTGTTTTAAGAAGCCCATTAAGCTCGAACTTTCCCACATTCCATTTAAGGTCAGTTCTTTGTGGACAGCTTCATTAGTCTCTTTTCTTTTTTTTTTTAAACTATCTTTTTTTTTTTTTTTAAAAGATTTTATTTATTTATTTGACAGAGAGAAATCACAAGCAGGCAGAGAGGCAGGCAGAGAGAGAGAGGAGGAAGCAGGCTCCCTGCTGAGCAGAGAGCCCGATGCGGGACTCGATCCCAGGACCCTGAGATCATGACCCGAGCCGAAGGCAGCGGCTTAACCCACTGAGCCACCCAGGCGCCCCTCATTAGTCTCTTTTCTTATGTCCCTGGACAAAATCTCTTGAGTGACTGCTCTGGAACTAGGGGTAGGGACAGTGGCCCATTTCTGATTTCTGAGAAGGGCACTGGTTGGCTACAGTAACTTCTAGTGTTCTCAGCTTGCCTCTCCCAGTGAGGAACTACCACCCTATAAGCAAATTGGGGTGAGGGAAGTGGGGCTCCAGTATTCTCAGCCTATTGAGAGCAGGTAGAGCATTTGGGGCAGATGCCTGCTCCATGAGTGGAGACTAGGTGGAACAAGGGAACTTATGACTTCTTGGCAGCAATATTCTGAAATTTAGCATCTGCAACAAAGAGCTAAAGGATATGAGAAATACTAGCTACGTACACCTTCTGTAGAGCTACTGTAGCCCTTGACTGGAAGTTAGAGGAAAAGGGAGCCCCATCTTCTTGGTCACACTCAGATGAATTGAAGCTTCTGTCTTGCTGATCTGGGGGTGAGGGGAAGGAGAGAGTGATTTGGCTCAAGTGCCACAGACTGTTCTTCCTGGGACTTAGTAGCTTCTCTTGAGCAATTTTCTTCTCTTTTCTTTCTTTCTTTCTTTTTTTTTTCTCTGATTTGATATATAGCCTTAGGACCATTTTCAGATACTTAAAATGTTTCTGTTTTTAAAATAATTTTCACCAGTTATGGTTCTTCTGCTGGGGATGGTTCCATGCAACTCTTCTAAAAGTGATAGCATACATTCAATTTTCTTAAGTTTAGAGGTAATCAATAAAATAACAATCTATAAATGAAATTCAGAATTTAACTGATTACTAACAATTAGACACTGGGGTATAATACTGGTGCCATAAGTAAATAAACTTTCAGATTTTTGTATTTTCTAAATTTTAATTAATAACTGACTTTATATTAAAAATAGAATTTTAAAACATTATTTTTTAAACTAAAAAATATAATCACATATGTGAAATCATTAAAATCCTCTTAAATTTGTTTCTAGATTATTTTAAACTTTAATTTTATCAATGAAGTCTTTGGATTTCAGTTCTTTGAATGAATGATTAATTAAACCTTGAGAGATTCTTTTCTAACTCTTTTTCTTATATAGATGCATACTACTACCACTATTACTAACAGAAATCTGCTAATCCAAACAGCTGGAACTGATTTATATTTAATCAAGCTGAAATTACTTTGTGAAAACTAGATATTTATACCATGACATTTATATTGACACTCAAAATAAAATTATTAATATCTATGTGTGATCTTTTAAAAAAGAATACCATCTAGGCAATTCTTTAGAAATTATACATTTTCTACTTAAGATAAAATGTTTTAATTTTAGTAGATATGAAAAAGACTTAGGTAAGGACCAAAACATCTACAACATCAGTACATGAAATGATCAAAGAATAATCAAGACACCTCAAATAGATTTCAAAACATTTAATTATTTATTCAATACTTTTAATAGAAAAGTGTCATGTAAAATGCTTTTTCTAAATATCTTGGGTTCCCTTAAGTATGAATTTAATACCCAATATAAGGCTCTGTGCCTATACCTCTCTTGGTCATAGCAAATATGACCAAAAGAAACAGT
The DNA here is from genome assembly GCF_022355385.1 of Mustela nigripes. NCBI lineage: Eukaryota > Metazoa > Chordata > Mammalia > Carnivora > Mustelidae > Mustela > Mustela nigripes. The sequence goes on along the minus strand of NC_081557.1, from coordinate 223,843,194 downwards.
CCAAACACTCATTTGAGAACTCTTAATCTCCCACACAATTCCACATAAGAATAAACGTTAACCTTATTCTAAACTTAGAATATTTGATAAAAAACCAATGTGGCTTAAATTTCAGGAGGATTCAGTTAAAAACAGAGATACCTCCTCAAGTATGCTGAGTTAGAGCACTTAAAACAAGGACATTATATATTTTGATTTTTTGTCTTACCTGATACAAATAATCTTCAAATACAAAATAATAATCATCGTTGCTTGCTGTCAACTTCACATCCTATAATTAAAGGTAGAGAGCATAGAAAAGAACCTAAAGGAGTATGTCTATAGTACTATGACATAAATGCATTATCTAGAAATAATACTGTAATGATTTTACTTATGTATGATTATAAATGTGTCAGATTTCATCACTGCTATAAATTTACTTGACTAATACACGTGACACATTATTGGACCTCAATTGTTCACAACTTTTTAGGTTCCATCAGCAATTCCTTATTATTTATTTTAATCTTTATCTTCTTTAGTCGGATTTTTTAGTGTCTTAAAGTTGGAAAAGCAGATATATCACAACAACCAGAAGAAAGCATAACAAGTTAGCTCTAAGTTACTATTTCAAAATCATCATCTACTGTTCAAGTTCACATTCTTGCCATTACCTTGAAATACCAAACATCTTTCACATGACAGCGATTATTCATTTGCAAGTCATTGCATATTACCCAACAAACAACTGCTACCTTCAAAAAGTCTATAATCACACCAACAAGAAAACATATGTAGTAGAAATATGGGAACAGTTAGAAAGAAAAATTAAAGAAATCCAAGATAATATTGCTCAATCTACAAATTTCAACCAGGGTATTGAGCAAAGCAGCAATCAAGGGAGGATGAAATGAATCATGGATGATCCTGGAGGGAGTGAATATGTGCTAAGTCTAGAAAAATTTAAAGACACAAATTAAAAGAAAAGAAAGGGGTCAGTCTTCTAAATCAGAAGATAATACAGGTAGAGATAGAGATCATGCATTCTCAATAGGGATGACACTACCTCCAAGGGGGTGAGAATTAGCTCTCTGAGGCCAAAAAATTTCATTATTACAATGGTTTATAGACCTCTAAATCTTACTCTTTGGTATTATTTTTTTATATTAGAGAAAAATTAGTTTTTCTCTTTAGGGAGCTAATAATGAAGAAAAGGTCGAGAAACTCTGGTATAAACTGTCAGGTCATAGTAGGTGGTGCAAAACTGTAGAAAGTGTGGACATGAGGCAACTTTGTGGGAAAAAAAAATTCAGAGAACAATTTAATAATTTAGCTTAGGGAGGGTTTGGTGATGTTCTAAATTTAGTATTGCCTTGTTCCATCCATTCCTTCAACCAATAACATAATTTTGTTTTATTTTCAGTTAAATTAAAAATTAGTCTTTGCCACAGGGAGCTTTAATGAAACTTCAAATAATTTTTTTTAAATGCCCATTCCTTCAAAAGCTGACTTTAATAACATTTGGAATTGCTCCAAAAAGATCAGCAAAGCTCAACACACTCAAGTCAGGAACAACCAGAGACAGATATCTTCCTAAAAATATTCATGCTATATGGACAGTCAGGATTGATTCTACTAACTTACAATTAATTTTTCAAATACAAACTGTTTACCTCTTCCTTTACTGATTCAAACTGAAATTCATCTTGGCAGCAAAGAGAATTCTCATGCTAGCCCCTCCTGACTTTCTGAACTTCTTTTTGAGTCTTCTTTCGTTTGAATAGAAAAAGCGGTTGAAAGGTCTCAGAGTCCTGAAAATCTCTTTGGCTAGTGCTAAAATAATCCCCTGAGCGTGACTAACTGACCTCAGTTAACAATAGTATCTGTGATCCAAACCTATGTAAAACTTCTGAGAGAGTCAAGACTTTGCTTCCTGTAGTGAATAGTGATTTAAAAAGTATGATTGTGAAGTCAGATTATCTACATTCAAATCTTGACTTTGCTACTTATTATGTGAATTTAGCTAATTAATCTTTCTTTACTTCAGCTCCCTCCATACATAAAATGGTAAAAGAAGAGTACTTCCTATTTTGCTATAACACATGTCAGTATGTGGCTGGGGGGTAAGGGAACAATATATGTTATAACATGGAAATTGTGTTGGTTCATATGCAACTTTTCTTTTAACAGAGTTGTCAAAATTGCAAGAGTAGAACCAGAACCTTTGGCAAGAAAGGAAAAATGCCTTTTGCTCAGCGGCTGCACAGGAATGAACCTTTATAATTGCATTTCAAGAAAATTAAAAATAAATGACCATATGAGGGGCTCTCTCTTCAGACAGGCACACCCCTGGCCTACACATCTCCTAGTTGCTGTACTTCCTCTTGTGCCCACCTTAACAGCAGCCCCAGGGACCCAGCACACCACTTCCATCTGCATTCTGTTAGCATTTCTACTTCGTTATATTTGTACATTTTTAGTAACTCCTGCAGGAGTAGCCTGCTGGAGCTGTCCAATTCATCTTCCAAACTATCAATAATTGTTTTTGTTAGTATTCTCGTTATAAAATTGCAAAAGTTACCCCAATACTATTTTTCCCAGGAGCTCTATTATCTTTAATATATGATTTTACTGAACATATGGCTTTTTCTCAGGGGGAAAAATGCATTAATCTATAAATGATACCTAAATGCTGGTATCTGATACTCTTAAGATAGCTTTCAGGATCAAGGACAATCTATATGAAGAGTTTGGAACACTGTATGGCACATGGTAGATAGTCACTAAATGCCAATTGTTATTAGCCTTGGTCAAGTTCTACCCATAAAAATCTTCAGGTCTTCAATGTGTTTTCTCTCTCCCATTTTGAGGCCTGAAATAATATGCCCTTCTTCCCTATCTTTCAAGTCCTAAATTAAAAATCCAAGTCTTTTATTAATGTAGAATCAGGCATATCCTATTCCATGCTTATACTATCTATATCTCAACATTCAACTCAGTATCAGATACCTGGAACAAAAACTCAGTGTATCCCTATCATAAAACTTGACATGTGCTTGACCAGATGTCCAAAACTATAAAAAAATTAAAAATAAAAATGAATTCAATGCAAGAGAATAAGCATAATTAGATAAAGAATCATTAGATAAATAAGATAAAAATATTAGTCTAATTTTGACTCTGAAAAATAGTCTTATTTTTCCAGTTGCATTTTTATTTGGTTTGTGTGGAAAACTTGAATTTATTGGAAAAAGGAATGTTTATCATCCTTTTAATAAAAAAAAATGGGAGTATCAGGAAAGAATCATGAGGACAGTTTCAAAGGGAAGGAGGATAATACTGACTGGAGACTAAATATTTTGAAAATGAACCTTATCTTACAGGTACAATGATCACTTAAAATTATTTTTAAGATTAACATGTATTATCATACAAAGTATAGGTCCTATATGTTAAAGACTCACAATGATTGTTTAATGATATTACTGAAGTGAATAAACTGTGTACACCTTTACTTACTTTATAGATTAGACTGTCCACCAAAAGGTCATGTTGTATTACATTGGTCTTAAGCTGCTCATAATACAAGATATCCTAGATTTAAAAGTAAGACAAACACACAAAATTAAAGGTCAGTCACATTTATAAAGTCAGCCTCAAATTTTAATAAATAATATTCATTAATAGTATCATAAACACCAAGAGGACTTCATTTTATTCACTTCTATATTCTCCATGCCTGGCCAATAGTAGATACTCAATAAATATACCTAATCCTATTACTTAGGATAAGAATTGGGGACCTGGTGGTATTTAATCAATGTTTGCTAAACTGATTAACTATTATTTAATAGCAAATACAGTAATATTTATTAATTATTAGATGTCAGAAACTGTTTTACCCACCATACATGTTAACTCATTTAATCCCATACCAATAAAATAGTTCAGTGATTATTCTTCCCGATTGTATTTGAGAAACAGACCCAGAGAAGAAAGCAACTTGCTATCAAAGGCCACAAAAGTAGTAAGAGTTGATTCCAAGAAACCTGGCCTGGAATCTATACAGAAACCCAGAAGGACACTCCATACTGCTTTCCTAATATCTAAATTATTATAAAATAAAATCCCAGCAAGTAAAAGCAATCACATAGCATATGAAAGTCAGTTTTTTTAAAATATTAGAATATGGTCCCATAACACCATAAAATCTGATTAACACTATGTAGTGAAAAGATTAGGCTAATTTTTTTTTTTTTACAGATTTTATTTATTTATTTGACAGGCAGAGATCACAAGCAGGCAGAGAGGGAGGCAGAGAGAGAGGAGGAAGCAGGCTCCATGCGAAGCAGAGAGCCGGATACGGGGCTCCATCCCAGGACTCTGGGATCATGACCTGAGCCGAAGGCAGAGGCTTTAACCCACTGAGCCACCCAGGTGCCCCTAAGCTAATGTTTAATTTAATAGATAATAAGATATAGAAGACAGAGAGGGAAGATGGAAAGGAGAGAAAAAAGGGGGAAAAGAAAAATAGCAAAGGAGGGAGGGAGAGGGAAGAAGGATTTGAGACTATAATCCAGTTAAACATCAGGTTAATGTTGGTCAGGGCATTCAAAAAATAGAATGAAGGTAAGAATCAAATGGATAATAGCTGTCTTAAAGACAGATGGAAATATCTCATTGCTTTAGCTGGCCCTTGTGTTTTTCCAATCCCTCCATTCATCTCTCAGGCACTTTTCGCTCTGGCTTCTGCTGATATCCAAACACTGCTTAGCTCCACTACACACTAATCTGTATGATTCTTTCTGAAAACATTTCTTCAGACAAGTAAGAGATAAGGGACAGGGTCATTAGCGACAAAGATCTGTTGTGAGCAGCTGCTTTAGCAGGATGGTGTCTGACCCTATGTTTCATGAAATATGATTTCTTAATCTTGAAAGATGCTTAATACACAGTTCTCTGATTTGGGCTAAAATGCTCTTTGCCTAAAGATAATCTGGAGATTTACTGGCTATTTTTAGTCATTTTAATTTTAATAAAAATGCCTTACTTTGCTCTTATTTATGATGCTTTGATTTCTTAACTAAGGCAAAATTATTTTGTTATTTTATTTAACTTCCACTGTATCTATTGAATCCATTTCTCTCACTAGAATGAAGAACATTCTTAAAGACAGGAACAGTACCTAATTCAAACACCAATCCTCAACAACTGACAAAGAGCCTAGTATTATACTTTAATGTTTTCTAGAGTGGAAACTAGTAAGTCTAGAGTTATGCCTCTTAAAAAAAAAATCAAATTTAAAAAAAACAAATTTAAAATCACAAACTGATATGTGACTGTTAAGGAACTAAGACAATCTACAGCTGGATAAAGAAAAAGGTAACAATCCTTCCGTTTCCCATTCTGCCTTCCCAAAGAAACTAATGTTATTTGCATTGTATTTGTAATATTATTAGTAGTTTGTATTTTTCCATAGCTTTTTCTATGCTTGTATAAATATATACTTATATGTAAGGGTTTTGATTGTCATTTAAAAAAAAAGGTTAGAGAGGAGTCAAGATGGCGGAGAAGTAGCAGGCTGAGACTACTTCAGCTAGCCGGAGATCAGCTAGATAGCTTATCTAAAGATTGCAAACACCTGAAAA